>NC_073378.1:96766937-97074937 GCF_028641065.1 Leucoraja erinaceus
TACACAGAGTATATCTTTATTTACTATTTACTTGAACACATACAATGCAAGTGTAGCCAATCTAATTGAATAATTTACAGGGTCCATGATCTCGCCTTTCCCCAGTCATTGATGAGCTTCACAGTTCCTTTGGCAGAAATGAATGAAATCATCCAACAACATCAACGTAAAACGGAGTCATTCACCAAATATTATTCAACGTTTAAGTACAGATTTGAGAACACAATTACAGCTTTAATTCTCTCTGATAGTACACAACATTTAAGAAAAAGCCTACATCAATATTTGCCCAATTGATGTGCTACCATAAGCAAGATTTACAAGTGAATAAAGGACCTGTCCCACTAACGCGACTTTTCAGCATCTGTCTTCAACCTTCAAGCTCGAGGGCACTCGCCTGAAAAACCTCGAGCTGGATTGACCGTGAGCGATGAAACCGCGAGCTCGATCAACCGTCAGCGCGCACGCGCACACACACACACACACACACACACACACACACACACAGCAAAGGCGGGGGCCGCTGTCTGAAATTCACACCAGCGATGAACAGGAAGGTAAAAGACGGCTGGCACAGTGTACAGTAAGTCCTTTAAAGAACAGGGGGGGGGGAGAAGGAGAGAGATGGGGAGCGAAGGGGAGAGAAGACATTTTAAAGAAGCCAGACAACTTTTAATAAAGTTTAGCGGGCATTTAACATTACCGGTCGGTTTCCCTTGGTTCTGAAAACTCCAATGAGCCAATTAAAATGCCCGGTCAGCATAGGAGATTGCCTACAGCTACCTCGACTGCCTATAACTAGATAGCGACCCCACTACCACTGCACTACAAGTTCAAAAGAACCATGCAGACCAATTTTTACTCGCTGAAAATTTTCCTCGACCAAACTGAGGCCGCGAGTATGCGGGAACTTCTCTCGAGCATGAAGGAGAGTTACAATGACCTCCTAGGACTTCCTGTGACCACGCGTCGACCATGCTGCGAGTTTGAGTCGAGCGCAAACTCTTCTAAACTCACAAATTAGGTCCCCGCAGTGGGACAGACCCTTTAGTAACAGGTTTTCTGGCCTTCGTTAGCAATTTCCTGACAGGATCATAAAGTTAGGATAATTTTCCAGGAGTTAAATGGGGAATTGGTTGAACCTGGCTCATAAACAGCTACCCCATTCATTGGAGGAGTGTGGAGGAATAGCTACAAGGGACAGAGTGGGTACCAGGGAGGTGACATTTCTTTTAAATTAACAAACAACATTTAAACAATATTCAATTTGATATCTTTTTAAAAAAATTTAAGATTTTTTTTTCATTATTTGTATTATTTAGTTAGTTTTGGAATGTTCTTGGCTTTTTCCCATTAAAATTTTTGCCAGGTTCTAGTCTGCTGGGCCTGAGTTTATGGTCTACTGGGCCCTCTTAATAATTGTGGCTTAATCTGATATCCCTACCAATGGCACAGGTGACTAATGCTCTACTGTCAAGAAGGTCAAGCCAACATTTAATAGAAAGCTAACAGTGGAGAATCCACAAAGGGCAAGTTTGATGGCTTGTCAATGACAGGAAATTCTACTCAACATTTTACTCACACAGTGCAAGTTTGTAAAGATGATATCTTGCAAAAGGTCATCAAATAACAGTTAACAGTACTCCTTACCACTTATTGAATTTGCAAGAATCAGAACTCAAAAATATATATTTACGAATGTGGCATTTAAATCACGATGCAACCAATGCTGTAAATTTTGCACATATTTCTCCCATCATCTCCAACCAACCCAGTCACCCTGCTTCATTCCACTTGTTTGTATTTTTATCTCCCGTCCCAGTCCTAAACTTTCCTTTTATCTGCCGCTTTCCCACCGTGCCCATCGGAAACCAGCACCACTGCGTCGCTACTGTTTCCAACGATTGAATAATAATTCCCTCTCCCATTCTCTTCTACCTTTACATTTCACCCCTCCTTTTCCTCACAGTTCCTCCAAGTTGCTCAAACTTTGCAGCCAGTCTGTTTGCATTAGCCACCTACAAACGGCAATGTGATAATAATCAATAACCTCCTTAATTTAGAGCAAAAAAAACCAAAGTGCTGGAGGTACTCAGCGGGTCAGGCACCATCAGCAGAGCCAAGGAACAGTTGCTGATTTGGCTCAACTTCTCCATACTGATAGGAGTACACTAGGTGGGTGTAGGGGGGAGGAATCTGTAAGAGGCGGGGTGGATCAAAGCAAGGAAGCAAGTGATAGGTGGATACAGGTGAGGGGGATGATCGGCAGATAGGTGGAGATATTGACAAAGGATAGGGAGGAAAAAGAGTCCAAAAGGTGTCAGATAAGGAAAGAGGAGCTGTGAAGTTAAATCAGCGGGATGGATATAAATAGAAGGGCACAGGGGGGTGGGGATTAAAGGGAAATATAGTACTCAGGGATGGAAGATGAGCATGTGAGATATAGGGGCGGAACAGTGTGACTGTGGTTGTGGGAGAAAGTGGGTTAAAAGGATGCTTGGCAGGGTGGGCTAGTGGGAGAAAGAGAGGGAATTTTATAGGTGTATAATTGAAATTGGAGAATTTAATTGTTCATATTGGTAGGTTGTAAGCTACTCAAGCAGAATATGTTCTTCTCTTAACTATTTAATTTATGTTGGTACAAGACAAGTAGAGACAATCACATCAGCAAGAACTCCCTTGCTCTTTTTCAAATTGCTGTCATGATTTGTCACAGAGTGAGACACCAAGCAGCATGGAAACAGGTCCTTCAGCACTATCGACACACAGGCCATCTACCTATTTATATCAGCGTCTGTTACCACCACTCGGCCTTTTCTTTTTACATCCATTGAGAATGTAGAAGGGGCTCAGTTCAACATCACGTTCCCTCGGTATTCCTGGGAGATTCCACTGAGAATTATGTGTGCACGTTTTTGAATTGAAGCATTGAATCTGGAACCTTCCGACTCAGAGCCATGAATGCTACCAACCGAGCTTCAGCAGACAATAAGTAATGAAACTGATTTATAATTTGGAGTCAAGCGTAACTTAAATAACATATTTATATGCAAAGTTCCAACATCCCGAGCTAAAATATTAGAGACTACAATGCGAAAATTGTAACTGGCTCTTCGACAGCGGACAACTGATAAACAGAAGAAATACTAGTCCGTTCATCTCACATGTGCCTCAGGGAAAGGTTCAATGATCCTAAACCGAAAGTAACTAATTGTAACTGCTCTGACTCAAACACAAACTCGTGTAAATCCCCAGAATCGTATGAAAACCACAAATTTTGCAGTAAAAACAGCATCATTGGATGCAAAACCATTGAAGCGCCAAATTTAAGCCTCTAATGCTTACCACATGCCAGTAGTTAACTCTTCCAACTACCGGAGCAGCCCCCACCTCAACCGGAAGTGCCGACACCTCCCTAGCTGATGACCTGAACTCTTTCTACGCTCGTTTCGAGACGGGCAACACCACCTCAGGCTTGCCGGCTAATGACAACTCTGCCAGCACGTTGGCTAGCGAAGCTGGAGGGAGAGCCACCGCTGGGGATGGGTACACACTCTCGTTGTCCAAGCACGATGTGAGGAGGGCTCTGACACGTGTGAACACGAGGAAAGCTGTAGGACCAGCTGGCATCTCGGGGCGAGTACTTAAGTCTTGTGCTACGCAGCTAGCTCCGGTGCTCACTACAATATTCAACCTCTCCCAGGCCAAGTCCGTTGTCCCTTCCTGCTTCAAAAGATCCATCATTGTACCTGTACCAAAGAATGCCTCCCCAGCTTGTCTGAATGACTACCGTCCGGTGGCCCTCACCTCGGTAGTCATGAAATGCTTTGAGAGGCTGGTCAAGAAACATATCTGCGCCTTCCTCCCTTGCAACATGGACCCGTTACAATTCGCATACTGTCCGAACAGATCCAGGGACGATGCGGTCTCCCAAGTCTTGCACACCGCTCTCTCTCACCTTGACAGCCAGAAGGGGGGCTACGTGAGGATGCTGTTCATAGACTTCAGTTCAGCCTTCATCACGATAGTCCCCACCAGACTTGCTGAGAAGCAGCTGGAATTGGGGCTCAACACCTCCCTGTGTGCCTGGGTCCTGGACTTTCTTACCGCCAGGCCCCAGGTAATCGAGATGGGAGGAAATACATCAAAGTCCCTCACCCTGAGCACAGGATCGCCCCAGGGCTGCGAACTCAGCCCCCTACTGTATTCCCTGTACACACATGGCTGTGTGGCTAGGTTCAGCTCCAACTCTATAATCAAGTTTGCTGATGACACTGTGGTGGTGGGCCTGATCTCCAATAACAATGAGAAGGCCTACCGGGAGGAGGTGGCTGATCTAGCACTCTGGTGTCAGGACAACAGCCTCCTCTTGAATATCAAAAAAACTAAGGAGCTGATTGTGGACTTTAGGAGGGCACAACATCCGAGGACACACACACCATTGAAGATAAATGGGGATACTGTGGATAGGGTGAGCTGCTTTAAATACCTGGGAGTCCTCATCTCAGAGGATCTGACATGGACAACACACGCTGCCGCACTGGTGAGCAAGGCAAGGTAGCGCTTTTACCACCTCTGGCAATTGAGGAAATTCAGAGTGTCCCTGAGGATCCTCCAGTGCTTCTACTCAGTGGCTGTAGAAAGCTTCTTGTCAGGAAACATTACAATCTGGTTTGGGAACTGCTCTGCCCTGGACAAGAAGGCTCTGCAGAGAGTAGTGCGTTCAGCCGAAAGCACTATGGGAACTACACTCGCCCCCTGCAGGAACTATACATCAGAAGGTGCAACTCCAGAGCCAACAAGATCATGGGGGTCCCCTTCCACCCCAGCAACAGACTATTCCAGCTGCTACGGTCAGGCAAACGCCTCCGTTACCATGCTGTGAAAAAAGAGAGGATGAGAAGGAGTTTCTTCCCAGAGGCCATTAGGACTGTAAACTCCCATCTCACCAGGGACTAACTTACTGTACCAAACTACTGTTGTGTGGTGTCTTTTTAAAATTGCTGTTTTTTTCTTTTTTTTCCTTCCACAAATAGGTAATTGCTGCTTCTGTTCCATTCTGTTTTGTAGTTTTTTTGCACAATCCTTAAGCATTGCCACCTTTCATTTCACTGCACATCTCATATGTGTATGTGACGAATAAACTTGGCTTGACTTGACATACAACACTTTGATGAAGAAAATTAACATTTTTACTCAACACACTACTTGATCTTATTTCCATCATTTTAAGTTCTTACTTTGATTTTCAGGATCCTCACCATTTTCATATTGAAATGACACCAGACTGAAAACAATTATTAGACTAAGCAAGTCCAGCATCCTCCATCATAAAAAATTAAACTTTATTTTCATTTAATTTAATTATTCACTATAATCCATACTTCAGGGTGTGGTGCTAGTAGGCATGCAAGAAAAATCAGATTATTCTGCAACTCCTGCCAACAATAAGATAATGCACAGATACCACAAAGTAAGAAAAACATTATTGCATTATCACATAACCATAGCAACCTAGAGATTTGAGAACATCTCCAAACATGGTTGCTTCTTTTCGATGTTTAAAAAAAATCAGTAGTCTTACTTGTAGCAGAAGTTCTCCCTCTTGGAGATGGTATCTTGGTTGAGGTGCTATGCCGTTTTCATGGATACCATTCCCATTCGATTTCAAAGTAACTGGAGAAAAAAGTAATAATGATTTTAGTTTTGTTTTGCAATACCGAATTTAACTTTTTCCAATATAAACATGGATATTGTTGACTACTCGTACAATTGGATAGACTAACATATGTACATCTTACCTCCTACATTTTACCCGATTTGAGGCAACAGGGTCAGTACAATTCAGCAATGTACCCAATACATTAGACTCCTCTGCTACCTTAACAACAATGAACAGAAATGAAAGAAGGATCTCGACCCAAAACGTCACCCATTCCTTCTCTCCAGAGATGCTGCCTGTCCTACTGAGTTAGCCGGCATTCTGTGGCTACCTTCGAACAGAACTTCACACAACAACACGGAAACCAACATCGGTGAAGTAACTTTTGCAATTGTATAAAAACAGCCTGCAATACAGATACCATTCTCAAGTACAGGAAACCTGCATGAGACCAGAGGGAATACAATCATAGAAATGTATGGCACAGAAATGGGCTTGTTTGGCCCACCCTGCCCTTGCCAATCTTGATGCCTACTTATGCCAATACCATTTGCCTGCATTAGGCCCATATCCCTACATCTTTCTTATTCAAGTACCTGTCCTGGCACCTTTTAAACATTAGAATTGCAACTGCCTCCAATGCCTTTTCTAGTAGATCATTCCAGTGAGTGAGAAAACATTATAGTCCTCTATTCCAGGTAATATTCTAGTGAATAGCGTGTGTATTCTCTCTATTACTACCGCATCCATCCTGCATTTTTTGCTCAAATGTCTCATTTGTTGGTCCTTATAATACTTCATGGAATTGAAATTTAAGAAGAAGAGTAAAGTGTCTGTCCCACTAACGCGACTTTCCAGCAACTGTCTTCGACCTTCAAGCTCGAGGGCACTCGCCTGAAAAACCGCGAGCTGGATCGACCATCAGCGATGAAACCGCGAGCTGGATCGACCATCAGCACACACACACATCGCAAAGGCGGGGGCCAGGGAGAGCGGGGGAGCGCTGTCTGAAATTCACACCCGCGATGAACAGGAAGGTAAAAGATGGCTGGCACAGTGTACAGTAAGTCCTTTAGCGAACGGGATGGGGGGGGGGGGGAGAGGGGGGGAGAGGGGAGGGGGTTGGGGGGAAAGGGGGGGGGGGGGAGGGAGGGGAGAGGAGGAGAGGAGTGGAGACACTTTTAAGAAGACAGACAACTTTTAATAAAGTTTAGCGGGCATTTGCATTACCGGTCGGATTTTCTTGGTTCTGAAAACCCGTGCTTTCATTTTTTTTCCCCAATGAGCCAATCAAAATGCCCGGTCAGTAAAGGAGATTGCCTATGGCTACCTCGATTACCTATAACTACATGGCGACCCCACTACCACTACACTACGAGTTCAAAAGAACCATGCCGACCAATTTTTACTTGCGAAAAACTTTTCAGCATGCTGAAAATTTTTCCTCGACCAAACTGAGGCCTTGCATATGCGGCAAATTCTCTCAAGCATGAAGGAGAGTTACAGTGACCTCCTATGACCACGTGCCGACCATGCTGCGAGCGCAAACTCTTCTAAACTCGCAATTTAGGTCGCCATAGTGGGACAGGCCCTTAAATGTCCGCTATAAAAACAATTGGTAATAAACATTGATTGAATTAATATAGTGAAATTATGCATTTAAATGTTCCACCAATGATAGTGGGTTAGTAATCTTGGAGTGAGATTTTTTTGTATGTCCAATTGAAAAGATTCGAAACTAAATGCCCGGTCAGTAAAGGAATTGACCATCTAATCAGTTACCTACTATAACTACATGGCGACCCCACTACCATACAACTTGAGTTCAAAAGTGACCCATTTTTACTAATTAAAGCATGCTATTCCAACCAAACTGGGGGCTTGCGTATGCGGCAAATTCTCTCAAGCATGAAGGAGAGTTACAGTGACCTCCTATGACCACGTGCCGACCATGCTGCGAGCGCAAACTCTTCTAAACTCGCAATTTAGGTCGCCATAGTGGGACAGGCCCTTAAATGTCCGCTATAAAAACAATTGGTAATAAACATTGATTGAATTAATATAGTGAAATTATGCATTTAAATGTTCCACCAATGATAGTGGGTTAGTAATCTTGGAGTGAGATTTTTTTGTATGTCCAATTTGAAAAGATTCGATAAACTAAATATACCAGCCGCATAAATAATTAAAGACCATCTAATCAGTTAGGGCATCTAATCAATACGTTGTCAAAACCAAAAAATCTGGTAATATATTGTTGTTCTTATCAATTAATTCATAGTCAGAAGACAAATTGCATCAAAGCTCTGTTGGGGTTAAAACAATCTTTAAACAGGGATAAAATATGTAAAATATCATATAAAAGCACAAGGTAGGATTCAGCAACCTTCATTGGGTGGACAGAGGACGTAGCTGAGGCAAGTACAATAGCAGCATTAAAAAGTCATTTGGACGGGTGCCAGGATAGGAAAGGGTTAGAGGAATATGGGCCTAGAAGGGACAAATGGGATTAGCTTGGATGGGGCATCTTGGTCAGTATGGATGAGTTTGCGTAAAAGCCTGTTTCCGTGCTGTATGATTCTATGGATCTCACTTGTGGATAAAGATACGCTGTTTGAGTCATTGGATACATTTACAGGTCCCGTGATGGAAGTAACATGTACAAGTTTTCAGAAACCTTGAAGCATGCAATAAACTTTTGTCCTGAATTGTTTGTCAAAGATCAATTAGATAACGTGCTGATAGCTTGTTTTTGAAGTGACATAATTTCACGCTGCAGCACCTGGCGCAGCGGTATAGTTGCCGCCTTATAGTGCCCGACACCCGGGTTCGATCCCGACTACGGGTGCTATCCGTATGGAGTTTTACGTTCTCCCTGTGTCCAAGTGGGTTTTCTCTGATATCTTCAGTTTCCTCCCACACTCCAAAGACATACAGATTTGTAGGTTAATTGGCTTAATATAATTGTAAAATTGTCTCTAGTTTGTGGGACAGTGTTAATGTGCAGGGATGGCTGGTCAGTGCGGACTCGGTGCTCACTGTATCCCTAATCTAAACTAAGCTAAAGCTAGGAAATTAATTTAGTGGCATAAAGGAAAGGAAAGAATTGTCCTATTTTAGAATGCAACACCTTTGCCAAAATACATGGACTGCTGCTTCAGGGCAGAACAAGTGAAGGTCCTGTCCCACTTGGACGACCTAATCCACGAGTTTAAAAGACCCTAGACGAGTTGAAAAAAATGTCAAGGTCGTGTTGACTCGCCGAAGTAAAATACGACCTCCCACGACTATGTCTACGACCTCCTACGACCCCCCTCGACTTCAGTCTTGCACACCTAAGACCAACTATGACTAGCTACGAGCGGAAAATGATCACATGATAAAATGTCATGTTTGCATTTTTTGTCTCGGGCCAGTTACTGACCTACGACTACCTATGAGTAAAAAGTATCCAATTTTTTCCATGCCGACCTTTTTTTTTTATACTCGTGGACATTTTTTATCAGGCTGGAGAAAACACTGCGACCTATTTGAGACCACGAGTACGCGGAGACCACTCACGAGCATGAGGAAGAATTACAAAGACCTCCTACGACCTCGTGGCGACCATGCTGCGAGTACGAGTCAAGGGCAAACTTGGCAGAGGTCGCCAATTAGGACGTGAAAGTGGGACAGGGACTTAACTCTACGTCCCAGGGAGAAAGCCATCAATAATGACACAAGAGAATCAGAGGAAAGCCTCAAAGCATTCTATAGAGTCATTCAGCATGAAAACAGGCCCATCGGCCCAATTAGCCCACACTGACCAATGTCCCCTTTACACTAGTCCCATCTGCCTACATTTGGTCCATATTCCTCTAAAAGTATCCTGTCTATGTATCTGTCTAAATAAACTGTGATAGTACCTTCTAAATAAACTGTCTCAACTGCATTCTCCGAAGCTCATTTGATATAATCACCACCCTTTGTGTATAAAAGTTACCCCGTAGGTTCTTATGGAATCTTTTCCCCCTAACCTTAAACCTATATCCTCTGGTTCTCAATCCCCGAACTCTGGGCAAGAGACTATCTATTCTTCTCACAATTGTGTACACTTCAAAGAGATCAACCCTCATCCTCCTGTGCTCCAAGGGATAGAGTCCGAACCTGCTCAATCACTCAAGAGCTCCGGCCCTCAAGTCCTGGCAATATCCTCATAAATCTTCTCTGCACCCTTTCCAGCTTGACAATACCTTTCCGATTACATGGTTCATCCTATAACTGAACACAATACTCTAAATGTGGCCTCACCAACGTCATATATAATTGTAACATGACCCCCCCCCCAAACTCTACACTCAATGCTCTGACTGATGAAGGAGGTCAAAGTGCCAAAAGCTTAAGAATCCTTAAAAATTGAGAGTTCAAGAGGAGCTACTGCAGCATCTGCTTACATTTAAAACACACAAAACAGTAAGCCACACCCTACTATTTTCCAATGACATGAATTATCTGCACCTTAGACACTTCACACAGAGAAGCCATGGTGTTCCCAATGTGGGCAAGCTGAACTGGCACACCAAGGCTTATGGGCCTGTCCCACTTAGGCGTTTTTTCCAGCGACTGTCATAGTCGTAGCAGGTCGCCGAAAAACCGGCAACTGAACCGTCCCTACGATAATGTCTATGACAATGTTTACAACAACCTACCATCTACTCGACGTCAAACTACAGCAAGCTACCGACAACCGGCGACCCATTAGGATGTCAACCTATGACCACACTTACGACAAACTACGTCCACATGCAACAAGCTACGACAAGGTAAGACAGTTCAGTCGCCGGTACCTGTGTCAGTTGACATAGGTAGTCGCCAATGGAATTCACCCAAGTCAGCACCGGTGATAACCTACGTAATCTGGCGACAACCTACGTCATCCTGGCGACAACCTCCGTCATCCTGGCAACAACCTCCATCATCCTGGCGACAACCTCCATCATCCTGGCGACAACCTACATCAACCTATGACAGCATATACGTCAGGAGAAGTCAAGCTACGCTCATTGGCGTCAAGCCAACTGTCGCCAACATTTTTGTAAGATTTCAAAATCTAGCGGCGACCAGAAAAACGCTACGATTCTTTGGGTGACTGAGGAGACTACTCATGACCATACAGGCGATACCCATGTGACCATGTGGCGACAAACCAGTCGCTTAAAAAAATCGCCTAAGTGGGACCGGCTCATGACACTACTCTCCATCCGTGAATGCTTTCACTTCACCTGCTAATGCCCATCAGCAACCTCGAGGGTTGAGAATAGAAAACCTTCTGTTCTAAAATTCATCATCACGGCTCTACTATTTGCATAGCATTTCCATTGGGAATATTATGTCAAAATTACTATTTTATATGTCCTTAAAAAAGGGGATTCAGAGATAACCCAGCTGGGTTTATAAAATTGGAATTCAGCAGTTGCAGATATCAGCATAAAATCAACACCAAATGTGTATTTAATGAAAGGAAATCTCTGTTTTAATTGCACTACTTGTGCAATACTACTGGCTGGATTATGGTGACATTTTTCCAAAGGATGAGTTTTTAGGATATGACAAATGAATACAACTTCTGTACTGCAGAATAAAAGTTTTAAATTAATATACGTACATTCAAATATGCAATGTACAGCGGGTTTTAATAAGAGCAAGCTCATTTGTTTAATCTTTCACGTGAATGGAAGAACACACGCACACTTCACAGCCCATTATGTAGGCGGGTGTTGTGCTGTCTGAGTGAAATTCACACGGTGCAAAACCAAGGTGATAGACACACACCGCGATGAACAGGAAGGTTGGTGCTGTAATTAAGACGGCTATACACAGTGTACAGCGAGCCCTTTAAAAGAAGGGGGGGGGGAAGGAATGGAGACAACTTTTAAGAAGCCAGAAATACACGGCTGTGAAGCTCGGTCGGTTATCCATGGTTCTGAAAAGTACAGCTTACGTTTTTTTTCTCAATGAGCCAATTCACCGGTCAGCACCGGCTACAACCTACAAGAACCTACGAGAACCTTCAACCTCCTGGCAACCCACTAGGACCTAAGGCAGGAGAATTCTCGCTACTCTTCATAGCGACTTCATTCTGGTCGCCGATAATTTTTCAACATGTTGAAAAATTTGCGGTGACCACAATGAGGTCGCGACTAGTTCCCAAATTGCAGGAATTCCTCACGACCATGAAGACGACTACCCGGCAACCACCCGGCAACCACCCGGCAACTACCCGCGAACATGTGGTGACCGCAGAGTCTCCTGCAGTCACCTAAAAAGTCACGCAAGTGGGACAGGCCCATAAATAAATGTTTTTTCAATTAATAAAACTTGGGTCAACTGGAACCAATAAAGCAAAGTTCGTAGTTTGTAACTAGTGTACGAAAACCTTGTGCACCTGTAAACTTCATAAACCTGACAGATTCAGAAGAATAAACAGCCTGAAGTCAAAGCAACCAGCAAAGTGTTTCCTCATCAAGAACTTAGAAAACTTGCCAGTGCAATAATTCGGCAGGTTAAAATAAACATTGCTGCATATTTATGAAATGAAAATGTTATGATAGGCATTTAGTTTTGATCAGCAGATAGAGGCATTCAGCACAGAAACATGCCCTATGATCCAACTCAGCTCTGCTGACCACAATGCCCATCTAAGAAAGTCACATTTACACGTGTTTTGCCCATATCCCATATTCCTTTCCTATCCCTGTACCTGTCTAAATGTATTTTAAATATTGTTATTGTAGCTGATTCGAACACTTTCTCAGACAGTTCGATTCAGATGTGTACTGTTCCTGTGAAAAAGATGCCCTTCAGGTCCATTTAAAATCTTTCCCTTCTTCCCTTAAGCCTCTGCCATCTAGGTGTCGATTTCCTTTCCCTGGGGAAAAAGCCTTTGTGCATTCACCTTACCTATTTCACCCTCCCATGATTTTCATACACCTCTGTAAGATTACCCTACAGTCTCCTTTGCTCAAAAAATATATAAAGCCCTAGCCTGCCCAACCTCTCCCTAGAATTCAGGCTCTCGAGTCCCAGCCACATTCTTGTAAATCTTGTTTGCATACTTTCCAACTGAATGACGCAAATGCTGCGAGAGCACGTTTCACTTTGGATAAGAGTCTGTAAAGCAACATAAGTGCAATATCTTCACGTCATTCAGCAGTTCTTCAGTCATAGTTCCGCCCATTGTTCCCCTGCAGCAACAGAGCAGGAAGTCAGAAACCCATTAGTTCTCCTCCATCTACGTATTTATATACCATTCAACATCAGTGCAAACTGATAGCAATGCTCTGCTATCACATAATTACCACCATTGTTGGAATTATTTTTTGTTGTTGTCATTTTGAATCACTGAACAACTTTGGATCTTTGTTCAAAATGCAAACTGCTGAAGAAACTCAGGTGGTCAGGCAGCATATTTGGAGGGAAATGCTCCAAAGATGATATTACGGTCAAAATTGTTCTTTGGCTAATGGAATAGGGGGGAGAAGGCGGGAAGAGGTCGGGTTGGGCAAGCAATAGGTGGATCATGATTGGGTCAGAACATGGTCAAAGAGCAAGGGAGCAGCAGGAATCGTAGAGGGCAGGGAGAGAAAGAGGGAAAACAGAGAGTAAAAGGAGAGGTGAGGCTGGGGCCATCAGTTTGTCATTTCTTAAGAACCTCAAACTACCTATTTTCTCATCGCTGCGTCTTTCTGATGTCAAAAGTTCTATGAATTAAAATATGTCCCACAAAAGCAATTAAACAAAACTATAAGAATGAGTCACAAATTAAAGGCCCCGTATCTGATCACATAGGTTCAGAAGGTAAACATTTTAAAACCCAATACAAAGGTAAAAGAAAGGTGATCAGCCATCTCTTGCTGCACACTGGATTAATTGTACAATTTTACATATTCGCAGGGATTCCATGTTTACATGAACTGGAAGCGAGAAAAAACCAGGACAATCAGTACCAGCAACAAGTGACCTCGGGCAAGGAGGGTTCCCTGATGGGCTGACTGTTGACTAGAAACAGCCCAAGAGGGATCCAGCATTGCAAATTGTGCAACTAGTTATTGGACTTTTAGTGGAGGAAGGGGGAGGGGGGGAGGCGGCTGTAGAAGTTACCTAAAGTTAGAGAATTCAACGTTCATACCGTTGGTTTATATTTAAGAGATTGCACTACAGTAATCAGCAATCTTCAATGTGATCCCATATCTGCCTCTGTTCATTCCAGCCCAATAGGTTATTTTATGGTAGACACGCCCATTTATTTTGCCAACATGTAAAAGTCACACTGATCTGCATTGTCTAGCATCTGCACACGCTTGCCATATTCCGCTAATGAGTTTGTCTTTTAGTCCTCCTCATTTTCCCAAACCTCATGCTTTATATTGCTGGCACACTGTCAAATTTAGTTCTATACACCCACCAACACAATTGATTAGTACACAAAACAAAAATAAACTCATCAACACTTCGACTACATAGGCCAATGTCATTACCTTATTTTCGACTTTACTTCAGAGGTACAGAGTGGAAACAGGCCCTTCGGCCCACCAAGTCCATGCGGACCAGCGATCACCTGTACACTAGCAGTATCCTACACACTCAGGACAGTTTAAGCCAATTAACCTACATGCCTGTCCATCTTTGGAGTGTGGAGGAAACCGAAGCACCCGGACAAAACCCACACAGTCACAGGGCGAACATACAATACTCTGTACAGACAGCACACGTAGTCAGGATTGAACCAGGGTCTCTGGCGCTATAAGGCAGCAACTCTACCACTGCACCTCTGTGAAGCTACCCAAGCGGAATATGAGATGCTGTTCCTCCAATTTGTGTGTGGCCTCCCTTTGGCAATAGAGGAGGCCTAGGGCAGAAAGGTCAGTATGGGAATGTGAAGGAGATTTAATGTGGTTATCAATTGGGAGATCCAGTAGGCCTTGGCAGTCTGAGCCTAAATGTCAGCGAAACTGGTGCCAAATCTACATTTTGTCTCGCCAATGTATAGGATCCCACATCGGGAACACAAGTTGCAGTTGATGATGTTAGAGGGAGTGCGTGCGAACCTCTGTCTCAGCTGGAAGGACTGTCAGGGTCCCTGGATGGAGTCGAGGGAAGAGGTATAAGGAAAGGTGTTACATCTCCTGCAGTTGCGGGGAAAAGTACCTGTGGCTCGATGAACTTAGGTAACTTTGTTGGCACCAGAAACTAGGTGACTCATGTGCGGTCTGCAGTACGAGTTTACCGGATTTATGCAAAACAAAGCATTTCACTATACTCAGGTAGTTAGTTTGTTTAGTTTAGTTTATTGTCACGTGTACTGAGGTACAGTGGAAAGCTTTTTATTGAGTGCTGTCCAGTAGCAGAAAGACATGCGCCAATAAAGTATCATTGAATCATTGGGAAAGGGTGGTTTGGATAGGAAGGGATGAGTGAACCAATGAGTTGCAGAAGGAGCGGTCTCTGCGGAAGGAGGAAAGGGGCATGGATCGGAAGAATAGTGGTGGGATCATGTTGGAGGCGACGGAAACGTCAGAGGATAATGTAGATAGAAACATAGAAAATAGGTGCAGGAGGAGGCCATAATGTGTTGGATGCAGATGCTGGTGGGGTAAAAGGTGAGGACCAGGGGATCTCTGCCCTTGTTGTCTGGGGGGAGAGGGAGTGAGAGCATAATGCCGGGACACAGAAGGAGATGCGGGTGAGGGAGCTATCTAAGACAGCTGTAGGGAAACCATGTTCACTAGGGAATAAGGGCACCTCGGATGTCCTAGGGTTGAAAACATCATCTTGGGAGCAGAACAGTAAAATAGCAATAATGTTTTTTTAAAAAAATGTAGTCAAAAAACTGAGTCGCGATGCATCGATATACCCATGGTCAGAGGGTCACGTGGTGCAGTGCTCAATGACGCACTAAATGGCATGGCCTGAAACATCTCTAGTTTATTGGTGCCGATGATCCCCTGTTTGCACTGCGCCTGTCCCACTTGGACTTCATTTGGCGTCATTTACGCGACACGGTAGTGACTGGCGGAACCGCATAGTGACGTTTGACTTGGTGATCTTGGCAAGGATTTTCCTAGTAAAAAAATGTCAAAACTACGCGCGCATTATACCCGGGTGGTCACATGGTGCAGTGCTCAAATGACGCACAAATGGCACGCCGATGACGTACGGGCACCGCATGGTTACGGATGTTGCCGCACAGTGACGCATAATAAATCAGCATAGGCAATGTTCGTGCGTCACTGTGTGTAACCATGCGTCGCCATGTGCTACACGTACGCCATCAGTACATCAGCATGCACAAGGGATATATCACACAGGTGATGCTCGAGGATTTTGAGCATTCCAAAATTGTGGGAGCCACACGTTACCGCGCATCACTGCATACGCCATCACGCATCTTCACGCGCCATGCGCGTGACACGGTGTGCCAACCAATTTTTAGGATGTTGTGTAAATGACGCGCAAATAACGCCCAAGTGGGACAGGCCCTGAAGGAACAACTGTGCGGGTACAAAAATTATATTAACCATTTTCTGCATTGTTAATATTGATCAATTTTGAACCAAATCAACCAGAAAGTACGATAACAGCATGTCTTCACCTCAGAATATTATGCAAGTAACACTGACACCTATTGTTCCCACATGTTGGCTAGCAACTCTAGTCGTATTCAAAATAAACACCCTTAAAAGTAAACAATGATTAAGAACTGGTTAATAACGGGGGGTGTTACCTGAAATAGGAGATAACTATGTTCATGCCATTGGATTGTAGTTTACCCAAGCGGAATATGAGGTGCTGCTCTTCCAGTTTGCACATGGCCTCACTCTGGGAAAGCAGGAGGCCAAGGGCAGACGGGTTTATGTGGAAGTGGGGCAGGGGAATGAAGTAACTTGCAACCAGGAGCTCCAGCTGGCACAGGCGGACAGAGAATGTCATAAGGTCAAAAGGTCATATGTGATAGGAGCAGAATTACGCCATTTGACCCATCAGGTCTACTCTGCCATTCAATCATGGCTGCTCCTACTCCTGCACCTATCTCTCTATCTCTCCCTCCTAACCCCATTCTCCTGCCTTTTTACCCATAACCCATGTACTAATCAAGAATTTATCTGTCTCTGCCTTAAAAATATCCATTGGCTTGGCCTCCACAGCCTTCTGTGGCAAAGAATTCCACAGATTCACCACCCGTCACCTTAGGTTTTCTGTGAAGCACCGCCAAGCATCCACTGTGTTTTACAATTGCCCATGCCCATCTAATTTCAATGCTTTTAGTTTTAGATACTGTGCAGAAATAGGCCCTTCAGCCCACCGACTCCACAAGGTCAAATGATCACCCATACACCAATTCTATCTTAGGCACTAGGGGCATTTTACAGATGCCAATTAACCTACAATCCTATGTCTTTGGAACGTGGGAGGAAACTGGAGCACCCAGAGAAAACCCATGCGGTCACAGGGAGAACGTACAAACTCCATACAGACAACATCCGCTGCCTTAGTTAAGAAATACAAAAATATTTTCAAGTTTATCTATCTTCACTGACCCAAGTCAGATACCTCACACATCCCCCTTTCCCCCACCACCTCCTCTCCTGGGTCACATGCAATCTGAAGCCTCTTGTCATTCAATAGTCCAGGTGTGAGGGAAATTCTCAGTAGAGCAGGGATCTTAGGAAGAGGGAGGCCCACCTACAGATGTGAAGGAACGTAGTTTGGCTCTCAGCAGTGTGGCACTGCATGCACTTAATCCAGGTGTTGCCATTTGCAAAGTCAGAGATTCAGCAATCACTGAAGGATTCCTCTGATCTCCTAATTTCTGCCCCAATGGGTTGCAGGTATGATAGATTACATTCGTTATGCCTCTACGAGTAAAATAAAATGAAAAGAAATATCCAAATTTAAACTGTTTTCTTTTCTTTATGTAATGTGTCTTTTATGTTCACTGAACAAAAAAATCCTTGCCTTTTAGTTTCCCAAGTCAGTGCCAAATTTTAAACACTTTCATCTGCAACAAACAATAAGACACATGCTCAACCATGCATATCTAAATGTGAAAATAAATATTTGTGGACCACCCTCCTATCTAGTCATTCAACACTGCTAGTATAGTTGGTGAATTTTAATGATCTGGAATTAAAATTGCATATTACATACATTCCAATATTTCCTATTGTTGAGCCTAAAGCTTGCTGTAATTATTTGACAGTCTATGTTACACCATTTAACAGCAAGGTCAATTAAACATATTTTCTACCTTACTCCCAGTTGCCCTCTCATATTTTGCCACTTTGCCAAATGCCATCTCAGAGCTTTCATGGGTTCTTAAAGCTATAAAGTAAAACATAATATATATCTATAATGTTTTTTTTCTGGGGATACATTATATATTCCTATTTCCATTATACAACAAAAAAAAAGCTACAAAAATTAATCTTCATTCTATATTTCTTATAGCTTTTCCCCCAGCATCCATCCATTGATTTTTTTTCTCCATTTTCCATGCCACTGTTTATAATTAGTCTCTTTTATCTGTAAAGGATTCCACTCCCCCTGGTGCATAGTCCTATTCTCATGTTTTCCATTCCCTCCCAGAAGAACAAATGTTCCTTTAACTTTGTTATTCCAACCACCAGCCTATATACACCACAGATCATCCTCCGTCCTATTTCACACTCACAGTGTGATGTTACCACTTTAAAAAGGTCTTCCCTCTTCAACTTCCGGAATAGCAAAGGAACCGCACATTTCTCTGCACGCACGTTTCCTCCTCAGTTTAGTTTTTGTCCAGTCAAGCAGCCGTTTCATGTTCTCCTTTCCCAAATTGGAAAAAAAAACAATCACTCTTTCCAGGTATGGCAACACAGACTTGGCGACTTTGTTGACACAAAAGTCTGGAGTAACTCAGCGGGTCAGGCAGCATCTTTGGAGAGAAGGAATGGGTGACGTTTCGGGTCGAGACCCTTAGGGTGACTTTGAAACGTTACCCATTCCTTCTCTCCAGAGATGCTGCCTGTCCCGCTGAGTTACTCCAGCTTTTTGTGTCTATTCGGTATAAACCAGCATCTGCATCTCCTTTTTACACACTGGGTGACTTTGTATTTTTCAGGAAATCACCTTAACTTTCTCTATGAAATCCAAACTAACAGTGAAGAACGGCACCGTCTCTGAATAAGGCATTTGATAGCATCCTAAACCCAACAGCAGTTCTTACTGAGCAAATCATTTTTTTCTTTAATTGCCCTATTACCACTTACTTTAACTAACATTTTATTCATAGGTGGAAGAGAAAACTACTTGCAAGGTTACAGAAAAATAAAGTGTCATGGAAGCAATTAAAATATTCCACAGAGAGTCAGCATGATCTTTGTCCTGTCATGATTCTACAAATCCCTTTGCTATCCAATTGCAAAACTTACTTTGTTTTTTGTCTTTATTCTCCTCAGCTTTCTTTGTTTTAATTTTTTATAATTCTAACATTTTCCATTTGTAATCCCAAATCAGTGACCTGAACTTTGCAGCAAATACTGGTTTTGATAATTTGGGTAGTACAGGGAGACAAGTAAAAAACAAAGAGCTGTAGGAACTCCACAGGTCAGCCAGTATCTCTAGAGGAAATCGATAGACAGCATTTCTGATCAGGACCCTTTGTCCCTCCAAAGATTCTGCCTGACTCACGGAGTTACTCCGGCACTGTGTGTTTTCTTACGATTCCTGCATGTACAGTTCCTTGCCTAACAGTTAGTCAAAGACCAAATCCACAATAAACGCGAGTGTTGAAAAATCAATGCTTGGAGATGCAGCCAGGAAAAGCCCCAGATGATTGATGAGCATGTCCGATAGAATGTGGCCTCCCACAAGAAGGAAAAGAAAAAGCGGGCTATTAAAATCACTGTAATATTCTTTGCCATGTTACTATTTTGTATTTAACCCATTACCATGCCCCCCCCCCCCCCCCCCCCCCCCCCCCCCAAAAAAAAAGTAAAAAGATATCAGATGTCATGCTTTGCACATAAATCCAACTATCAATAGAAGCTATAAAAAGGAAACCCTATATACACGGCTCCATTTCTTGGCACTGAGGATTGGAAGTGGGCTGGCTGCACGGAACCATTAGCACAGATTTGCGTGGAAATGTGACCTGCCGTGTAAAACTGTGAACAAATCATGCTCAGATACCATTTTGCGCATGTCAGATCACAAGACAAATCATTTTCAGGTTGAGTTATTGTAGAATTGGGCTGGGCACTACCATGGCATATGTGAAGTTTGCCTGGCCTAGTCTCACAGCTAATTCCATCATGCGGCAAGCAGCAAATGCTTACTCCACTGCCGGCTGAAACCAGAGTTGTATTACCTACTCACGCACAAAAAAAAGTTAAGAGTATATCACCCAATATTCAGGAATGAAATGGCAATTAAAAGGGCTGCAATGTAATATCAACGTCCGGTATACAAGATATCCCCACCTCAAAGGTTAATATTACGTTAATAATTTCTCGGGAGCTCCCCTTACTGATTACAGCCATTTGTAAATAAAATCAATGCCAAGCTGCATTCTGCCGTCCCTGCATCAACTCTCATCCTGGAGTCACTCATGATGTAGGAATCCGTTTACATGATCCATGCTGTGGCTGGCACTCTTGGCACGTTGGAGAATGCCAAGGGAATGCTACTAATGGGCACATTCCAGAATGCAGGGGTACATGCTGAGAGATGCACTGAAGCTGGGTGCAGCCACCGCTGCAGGCTCTGTGGAAGAAGACCACAATCTAGTGACCTCCCGCTGACAGACATTGATTGGTTGGACATTCCTCATGCGTGGGAAGAGACATTAGCCCAGAGGGCCTTGTGAGCAGCAATGGTGTGATGTGTAAAGAAAGAGGTGTTAACACTACTGGGTATAACACCAGCAATATTGAATGGGTAGTCACACAGAATGTATTAAGCTTTGCACAATTGTATTTGGTTTGTGGATATTTTTTATCAATAAAATGTATTATTAAAATAAAATGTCCCTTCTCCTTGTATTTTCCATTACAACCTTTCCTTCTGCTGCATTACAGCTCCCAGAGGGAGACTTAAAAGAAGTGTTGCTTCATTTCCCGGCCATCAGTTTGGCAATCAGGTGGCAGCTAAAGCTCTGCAAGCAACTCCCATAGGAAATCTTGCAGTTCTCATTTTAGCTCACCAATCGATGTGCAAAATGTCATAAAGCATGACTTTTAACCTACATTTCCTCAATTTGGATTTTTTTTTCTGGATATCTATGTGGGATTTGGTGCTAAATACAGCATGGGTGCTAAATCACACCCTGTCCACTCCCTCATCTCCCCTCTCCCATTGGGTAAAAGGAAAAGAAGTGTGAAAACAAACATTTCCAGATTCTGGGACCGTTTCTTCCCAGCTGTTATCAGACAAGTGAACCACCTACCGTAACCGGAGTGCAGTACTTAACTGTTATCTACCGCATCGGGACCCTCGGACTATCTTTGATCGGACTTTACAGGCTTTATCTTTCATTACATGTTATTCGCTTATCATATATCTGTACGCTGCAAATGGCTCATTTGTAATCATGTATTGTCTTTCCACTGGCTGGGTAGCACGCAACAAAAGCTTTTCACTCTAACTCAGTACACATGAAGATAAACCAAACTGAATTGAATGTTTAGTAGCTCAGAAGAGGACAACTGCCAATTTCTGGGCAACTTTGTGGTAAAAGCGGACGATTCAAACACAGACTATGCATTCCAGCTGCATTCTTTGCAGAACATCCCATTAGTTATATGTAAATCAGAGTATGGCACCATGACGTTATGGTCATTACAGAAACTTAGTTGCAAGAGGGCCTAGAGTGGCAGTCAATGAATGTGTATTTATGATTGGCCCACAAAGAGTGTGTCGCCCTGAACCGGCTCCGTACAGGGGTCGGCCGGTTCAACGGCAACTTGCATCGCTGGGGGCTGCGTTCATCAGCAGCCTGCGTGTGTGGAGCAGACCAGCAAACAGCGCAGCATGACATTTTTGACTGAGCTGTCCTCCGCCCCCCTGGCGGAGGTGTAGACCTCATGGCCCTCGACATCAGCACATTGAACTGGCTACAGCGCCTGGAGGGCGTTACATAACCTCCGCTGCCTCAAACGAAAGAAGAAGATTGAAATGACAACTGCAAGACATGAGGAAAGGCTGGCTTTTTTCGCTTTTCTCTAACATGTAAACAGTACACAGTAAACCCTCATTTAATGGACCCCTTTGTAACAGATTTCTGCTATAGCAGACGGGCCTGCCAACGTCACCCCCGGCTGGCAAGGTGCACCAGTGAACCCTGTTGACGCAGCCATTGTTGCGGCTCACATTGTAGCCCCCCCACATTGTAGCCCCCGAGGTGAGAGCTTTCTTTAGGTCATTGCCACCGGCAGTGTGTAGTCGGTCACCCTCCCCTCTCACTAGCTTCTTCCTGTCATTTGTCCGCTCCCCAGTCCACCGTCACCTCTTCCTCTTTCTCCTGTCGCTCTGTCTTCACGCCATCCTGCCATCACCCCTCCTCAACTCCTATTCCCCAGGATTCGCAGACGCACTTCACCTTAGAAGATGTTGGCGACTCCCGGGAAGAAAGAAGAGGTGGCGGAAGCCACAGATTAGACAAGGCGATAGGAGAAGGAGATGATGCCCGACATGCTGAGTTATTCCTCAACTTTGTGTATTAACCATCATCTGCAGTTCTTTGTTTCAACTACAATAACACCTTACTCGGTCATAATGGGCATTCGTCAATAATGGACAACACCCCCCCCCCCCCCTCCCCCCCATAGTCCGACATAACGCGGGATTACTGTGCGCGCTAATACACCTGTTAACTGCGATAAGGACCTTCAGTTTTGTAATTACCTGAGGAGGTATCACAGAATTGAGATAGCAGTCGCCTATTTGTTATTTAGAAAGGATATGTACAAAGAAAGGGCAGACCAAAACTATACTGTGCTTAAATTGGTGGATACATGATCAGAGGTCTGCACAGAGAATGGGTTGGGAACAGTATATGAATGTATGTCAGGAATGCAGATATAACTGAGGAGAGACAGGGCCGGCGTGGTGGCAGTAAGTCTGGCCTGTAAGCAGCCAGATAGGCAGTGCAGTCCTGCGCCGGCTGCCCAACCTGGCGGTGGAGATCCATAGGTCTGGCCTGGAAGTGGCTGGGGAGGTATTGCGGGCCAGAGGTGGCCTCAGCAGCCCGGCCTGATGGTGAAAGTTGGTAGGGTCGTCTGCTATAACCAAAATCCATTATAAAGATATCCGTAATAACAAGGCTTTACTGTAATCAATTGTTAAATGTTTTCTTTATATACTTTAGCTTAACTTAATAAATCTTAGCTTAAATTTAAACTTGTCTGTACCAATGCTGTTCTGATCAATCTGGTTTTTTTTAAAGTGAAGAATGATGATTAATCGATTAAAGAAATTACAATTCTAAGCTCTCTTCTCTAAAGCTAGTACTAAAATAGGATGGTATGAGAATTCCTTGTTCTGCAAATAAATGCTTGATTATTTTTATATCCAGTTTATCTAGTAAAACGACACAAAAATGTAAACATAATCAGTTAAATGTGCTCAGAAAATGTCAAACAGCAAAATGTCAAATAACTAGATTGATTGTGTCACAATGCATGCACGCTTTTTTTTCTCCAAAATTAATACATTAATCAGTTAATCAGAAAGCAGCCTTGGTTCGTACTGATAAAGGTCAAACTCCAATACAAGCCCAGTAGAAACAATTAACTGCAGGTGCTGATTTTCAAAAAAAAAGACACAAAAAGCTGGAGTAACTCAGTGGGTCAGGTAGCAATAGAAATGTGCACATGAGAACATAGATAAGTAACATTGTTGATGGGGACTCTTTTAAGGACTGAATTATTTCTGGTAAAGAGTGCCTGGAAGCCATTAATGATTATCACTTTCAGTGTAAACATTTAACTACCTGTACTGGGCCCAAATTTGAGTTTGCTGAGGTAGATTGGCTCCTGTTCTAAAATTCTCAACCTTATTTTTAAAACTATCCTTATGGGCCTGTCTACTGCAGTTGTACAGGGTCTTGGTGAGACCACACCTGGAGTATTGTGTACAGTTTTGGTCTCCTAATCTGAGGAAAGACATTCTTGCCATAGAGGGAGTACAGAGAAGGTTCGCCAGACTGATTCCTGGGATGGCAGGACTTTCATATGAGGAAAGACTGGATAGACTCGGCTTGTACACGTTGGAATTCAGAAGACTGAGGGGGGATCTTATAGAAACTTACAAAATTCTTAAGGGGTTGGACAGGCTAGATGCAGGAAGATTATTCCCGATGTTGGGGAAGTCCTGAACTAGGGGTCACAGTTTAAGGATAAGAGGGAAGACTTTTAGGACCGAGATGAGGAAATCATTTTTCACACAGAGAGTGGTGAATCTGTGGAATTCTCTGCAACAGAAGGTAGTTGAGGCCAGTTCATTGGCTATATTTAAGAGGGAGCTAGATGTGGCCCTTGTGGCTAAAGGGATCAGAGGGTATGGAGAGAAGGTAGGGATGGGATACTGAGCTGGATGATCAGCCATGATCATATCAAATGGCGGTGCAGGCTCGAAGGGCCGAATGGCCTACTCCTGCACCTAATTTCTATGTTTCTATGTCCCACTTAGACAAATTTTTTGGGCGACTACAGGGGACTGCCGCAAAATTTCCAACATGTTGAAGATTTCTTTGGCGACAATGGCGACAATTTTTGCTGTTGTAGGTGTTGTCGTATGTTCTCGTAAGTGAATCCTTTAAAACTAGTCTCTGGCAGTCGCTGAGAGTCACCTAAGTGGGACAGGCCCATTAGTCTTGGGTTATAGGGCAAGATTCCAACCCTGCCCCAACCCGACAACGTACCAAGATATCCATGTTCCTCCTCTCATATATATCTGAATTTAATCGTACAACCCCAGGCAACTATCGTTCAGATTGTTTGGAGGCTTAACTGGAATTTCCTCTACCTCGCTTGCTTTTTCACATTTAAGATGGAGTACAAAATTTACCTTGGTGTCACTTTGCTCCTGTGAAACATTGTGGGTTGTTTATCATAATCATAATTATACAAATAGAAGTTATTGTTGAGATTCTCAGTGGCAAGTTTAATGAACAAGTTAAATTTCCAAACACAACAGATGTGTGGAAATGATAAAGGCAAGCTGACTTTCCCATGTAATGGTTTGATGTACTCGAGATTTCCCTATAAACTTTATGCCATTTGTGCCTTAACAATTACATCTCTTTAATGAAATACAGGTCAATTATTTGCCCAGAAGTTTCCAAAAGTATCCAAATTAAATTTAATTGTACTTCAGTCATGATACATCGAATGGCTGTGTCGGCTCGAAGGGACAAATGGCCTACTCCTGCACCTATTGTCTATTGCAGGGATCGGCAACCTACAGCCACGGGACAGATCCAGCCCGTAACCCAAAATCACCCAGCCCGCAGACGTATTTTTTTAAATCCGATGCGGTACTGGCGCCGCTGGAAGACGTTGTTGTTGAGGTTGGGGGAGTCCCAGCTGTGACGTGTTCCCCGTCGGTAGGTCGTGGGCAGGAGGGTTCCACGGGCAGGCTGTCTGCAGTTGATGGTGTCATTGGAGTTGAGCGTGCTGTCCAGGCTCTCGTTGTCCCAGTCAGACAGCTTGGCCTCTGCCTTGCCGTTGCGACTGGCCGCTCCGGGGGGTCCAGGCAGCTGCCGGTCCCACTTAGAAGTGCGGAGTTGTGCGGGGCTGGTCCCGACATCGCGCGGGGCTCCAAAATTCTTGTAGTGGCTGAAATCTTCGCGCGCCAACGGCACGCAGGCGCATTGCGGTCGTACGCAGCATCTTGACATCGTACGCAGTGTCTTGACGGCGTACGCTGCTTCTTGACGGCGTACGCCTAGCGCGTGGCGTTGCATGATGATGTCAACTCCCGGCGTGGCGTTGCATTGCATGATGACGTCATGACCCGACGCCGTGCGACGCCCAAATTCAGTCACCCGCCTCCTGCCCAGCTGATTGGTAAGCATGACATAAATGACGTCATGTGCATACTTAGCGTGAACTCCGTTGGTCGCGCCAAACGCATGGAATCGCATGCAAGTGGGACAGACTGACTGCCTGTGACTAGTGGTGTGCCTCATGGTTCAGTGCTGGCCCGTTACTGTTTGTCATCTACAGCAAGGTTAGCAAGTTTGCAGATTATGCAAAAGTGGTTTTGGTTTTGCAGATAGTGAAGATGGTTGTGAACATTTGCAGCAGGATCTTGATTGCTTGGCCAAGTGGGCTGAGGAATGGTTGATGGAATTTAATACAGAGAAATGTGAGGTGTTGCATTTTGGGAAGTCTAACATGGGCAGGACCTACACAGTGAATGGTAGGGCTATGGGGAGTGTTGTAGAGCCGAGGGATTTAGGAGTGCAGGTGCATGTTCCTTGAAGGTGGAATTGCAGGTAGATTGGGTGGTCAAAAAGCAGTTTGGCACATCGGCCTTCATCAGTCAGAGTATTGAGCATAGAAGTTGGGAGGTCATGTTGCAGTTATATAAGACATTAGTGGGGCCGCATTTAGAATATTGTGTTCAGTTCTGAGCGCCATGTTATAGGAAATATGTTGGTAAGCTGAAAAGGGAACAGGCAAGATCTACAAGGATGTTGCCGAGGCTAGAGGATGTGAGCTATGGGGAGGTGGAGTAGACTGGCTCAATTCCTTGGCACGCAGGAGGATGAGGGGTGATCTTATTGAGGTGTATAAAATTATAAGGGGAATAGATTGGGTAAATGCACAGAGTCTCTTGCCCAGAGTAGGTGAATCGAGGAACAGACAACATAGGTTCAAGGTGAAAGGGGAAGAAAAAAAAAATAGGAATCAGAGTGCTAACATTTTCACACAAGAGAGTGGTGGTTGTTTGGAACAATCTGCCAGAGGAGGACTATCCCAACATTTAAGAAACAGTTAGACAGATACATGGATAAGACAGGTTTGGATATGGACCAAATGCAGGCAGGTGGGACTAGTGTAGCTGGGACATGTTAGCCAGTCTGGGCAAGTTGGGCCGAAGGGCATGTTTCGGCACTGTATGATTCTATGAGTTTGGATTGCAACTTCACAGATCATTAAAGGATGATATCTTGATTGAAAAAAGTATTCTGAATGGTTCCCTTTATATACTGGGCATAGATTAGAGCTGTTAGGATTGTATACACTTATTAGACCATAGGTTGAGAAATGTGCACAGTTCTGGTTACCACAATACACAAAACATCTGATTACACTGGAGAAAATGAGGAGATTTATGAGGATGTTGTCAAGACAGGAAAATATTATTATGAAAAAAGACTGAATAGGCTGGGTTGTTTACTTTGCAACAGAGGCGACTAAGGAGAGACTAAACGGAGGTGAATGAAGTGGACTGGTCTAGCAAGTGTACATAGATAGGAACTTCAGTAAAAGAGGCGTGGGAGACGGAGTCAGGACGTCAAAGAAGCCTGGGAAGCAGAGACCTGGTCAGTTCAAGCAGGCATTTGGTTTAAATAAAGACCTGGGAACGTAAAATAATCAGGGAGGTTTGCTACGGATAAATAAAACATTTAAGTAATGTTTTACTTAACAGTTTTTTGTTTCTGTTTGTTGAGCAAATTGAACACAAGATGCCATGCAAGTGACCTCGACCCCTTGGAATGAACATCCGGTTATCCATGGGAAATTTGGGACACTTCCCATGTTCTGGCAAACTTCAGGTAGAGAAAACTTCAGATGGTGAAGTTCAAACTTTGGGCTTTGGAGCCCGAGCCACAGCTGACATCACTGCGACCATTCACGAGGCCAAGAGTTTTGTAAAAAAGCACGCTTCAGGAAGTGGTCAGCCTACTACTCAAGTGGACAGGCAGTAAGGAAATGGGCAATGGCCAAAAAGAAGAGGGGTAGCTCAAAAGATCCCCAAGGGAATTTTTCTCTTCAAGTTGTGCATGGAAAGCGTAACCGGAACCAACACAAAAGTGCTATGTAGAAACAAGAAACTGCAGATACTGGTTTACAAAAATAAAGACAGGAAGTGTTGGAGTAACTCAGCAGGGGATGCGGCATCTTGGAGAACATGGATAGGTGATATTTCAGGTCAAAACCCTTCTTCAGACTGATAGTGGTGGGGTGGTGGGGGGGAAGCAGGAAGAGAGGTGGGAGCCTGGACAAAGCTTGACAAGTTATAGATGGCAATAATATTGCCATGGATGGCTCAACGGCACAAGGTGGAAGCAGAAAGGTCAAAAGAACAATTGTTACAGGGAATTCTACGGTTAGAGGAGCAGTCAGGTATTTCTGTGGTCTCAGAAGCAATCCCGGCATGGTTTATTTAAATTTAGAGATACAGCGCGGAAACACCAGCACACACCAAGTCCACACCGAACAACGGTCCCTGCGCATTATCACTATCCTACAAGCACTAGGGACAATTTACACATACACCAAGCCAATTAACCTACATACCTGTACGTCTTTGGAGTGTGGGAGGAAACCGAAGATCTCGGAGAAAGCCCACGCGGTCACGGGGAGAACATATAAACACCGTACAGACAGCGCCCATAGTCGAGATCGAACCTGGGTCTCCGGCGCTGCAAGGCAGCAACTCTACCACTGCTCCACCGTGACAGCCCATTGGTATGTTGCCGCCGCGGTGAAAAATTTGATGATCATCACTGAGTGGATGCACAAGAATCCGCGAGGGAGGGTAAACAGACATAGATCATGGTCCACATTGATAACAGTGACAGAGGTACAAAAAGGGACATGGCCCTGCTGACAAAATGTAATACATTGGAAATGAATTTATAGACTGCAATCTCCAGATAACTCCCTATTCTACGTGCCAACGACAAAGAAACAAATGCACAGCACTGAGCATCTTCAGAGGCAGATTCCCGGGGGAATGGGACCTGCACAGGCCTGATGGATTGCAGTCAAGAAATATGGGGCTAATGTCCTCGTAGGAGGTTTACAAATGCTGTGGGATGAGGTTTGATCTAAGTTGGCAGGTTGGAGTATGTGGGAAGACAGAATTTGAAAGGGTAAACAAAATGAAATCAAACTAAAAGAGTTGTGTACAAGCAGGACAAAAATATATTTGTGCCTTTGCTATAGTCCCAAGAAGCTTGTTAAATAAGTTTATCAAGCTGCAGATACAATTAACCACACAGTAATAACACGAGTTAACTACAAAAAAAATGGCAAGAATCCGTTCTTAACGATAATGTTAAGGACAGATAAGGCAGGTAAGACAAGAGGGAATAGAGTTGCACAGATCAACGAGGACACTGCAGTGTTGAAGAGAGAGGATATCCTGGAACAATCAAAGACAGTATCTACAGGAAAACAAAGTGCTAGAGCAGCTATCTGTTCAAAGTTAAGAAATAATAGATGTGTGATCACACTGCCGGGACAACCAGGCTACCAACCAGTCAGAGGAATAATGAAAAGCAAATTTAGAAGAAAGTAGTTTCATCGCTGTGCAAAGAGGGAAAAATAATTTCTGAACTTTCATGACCAGTACAATCTGGCCCAATGAAAAAGGAGACATTGGTCAAGTAGAGTCAGGAAAATGAGGTCGCAAAACTGAACCAAGTATCAGGGAAGATACACTTTGGAATCATAGAAACATAGAAACAGAAAAATAGGTGCAGTAGGCCATTCGGCCCTATGAGCCAGCACCGCCTTGGCTGAGAATCTAAAATCAATACCCTATTCCTGCTTTTTACCCATATCCCTAGATTTCTTTAGCCCCAAGAGCTAAATTGAAATGATCCTAATATAATTTGTTCAGAATAAATATGGAGAAGGAAATGGATCACGCCAAGATGAAATTATCAGTTGGAGCCTTCCATTCAATGGGTTAAAAAAAGATAAATTGAATGAGTAAATTGAAATCAAAACTTGGGAAGCAATCTGAAATTAAACAATAGGAGGCCTTTAATGTATTGTTTCATTTCAGTACTTTCCCATAGGGAGAAGACAAGTAATTTAAGCCAAAGTTCCTTGATTGATCAAACAAATAAATAAGGCACATAGAACAGTACAGCACAGGAGCAAGCCCTTCTGCCCACAAAGTTCATGCCAAACATGATGCTAAATTAAACTAATCTCTGCCTGCACGTGATCCATATCTCCCATTCCTGACATAGTCATATGTCTCTTAAATGCCACTATCATATAGCAAAAAACATGCCATATTATACAGTTCAATTTATTTTGAGATAAACCAAGGCTGAATTTACAAACTGATGGGAGGAATTATCTCAAAAGAAATGTACTCCCTTATCAAGGGAATCTTTCAGAGTAACCCCCAATCATATTCATGAATAAGGCTGAATTCGGGAGAAGTTGCCGTTGCGGGAGCTTTGAAAAGCGGTCTCCCACCAGGGACCCGCGGGCTCCCGATGTTACCGTCCACCGGGCCTGCAGCTGAAGCTTCCGAAGCTCTAAAGTCTGGTCGCAGCGCCACCACAGCGCACCGTGCTCCGAAGTCGGCCAGCTCCGCGATGGTGAGTCCGCAGGCTCTGCGACTGGAGCCCCAGGTCGATTCCGGTTGAAGGCCACTCCACAGTGCTAGGTCCCAACGACAGCGGAGACTCGACAGGGAAAAAGTTCGGGTTCCGTACAGGGAAGAGATTTAAAAGTTTTAAAAGTCCCCCCCCCCACCCACATATACACAGCTAAAAACTAAAACCAAAAACATATACCTAACGGGACAAAAAGAAAGAAAAGACGGACGGACGGACTGCAGTCGAGCCGCTGCCACAAGGCACCGCCACACCGAACTACTAAATCTAAAGCAAAGCAAACCCTCTTTTAGGTTAATGTTCTATCAAGCTGTTTGCAAGACCTAAAAAAAAAATCCAAATATCTTTTTAGCCATGCAAAAATTTCTCTCTCAGCCTTATATAAACACTTCATGTAACCTTAAGATTGTGTGCTAGTAGAGCATTAAGATGCTATCGCAGCTGAGCTGAACCAGTTTGCATGCAAACCCAAAACGTGGCTCCGGCACTGGTTTATATCAACTTTTGGCATTGGTTTCCACAATTCAGCCAAACGGGTCAAAGTTTTCAGTTTAAGCCAACACTATCAAATTGTTTCATATCCCTATGTAGAGTCAAGAGTTCAATGCGTGTGTTCTGGATTACTCACGCAACCAACCTTCCTCCTTCTCCTGGGAGTTTGTAATTTACGCCAACTTCTAATGCAAAGTATTGTTTGTAACCGTGTTGTGAATTTCAATCTCTGGAAGGAATTTACATTCTAGTATTAGATTTTATTTTTTATTTCTGACCAATTATAGCAGCACTAAAATTAATTTGACCAGAGGGTAAATTAATGACCAGAGGTTCCCATATCTCAAAATTGGAATTTAATCAGTCCAATTCAGAAACTGAAAGAAATCAAAATCTAAATGTTTCCTGGTTATGTGGTAAAACAGATTTTAAATTCACGATCAGTCCTTCTGTGGGACTTTCAGAAAAACAGCACCTTGACAATGACAAAGCCCACAGACATGCCTGAAGATCATTAGGTTTAAGTAATTGCGAATGTTTTGGGGGCAGCACAGTGGTAAAGTTGCTGCCTAGCAATCAGTTTGGTTCAATCCTGACTACGGGTGCTGTCTGTACGGAGTTTGTACATTCTCTCTTTGACTGCGTGGGTTTTCCATGGGTGCTCAGGTTTCCTCCCACACTCCAGACGTATAGGTTTTTAGGTTAATTGGCTTCTGTAAATTGCCCCTCGTGTGACGGACATTATTAATGTGTTACATACACCCTTGTGTGTCGGACAAGAGAAGGCTGTAGTGGCCAAGTCAATGGATATTTTTAAGGCAGAGATGGATAGATTCTTGATCAGTACGGGTGTCAAGGGTTATGGTGAGAAGGCAGGAAAAAGGGGTTAGGAGGGAGAAATAGATCAGCCATGATTGAATGTCAGAGTAGACTTGATGGGCCAAATGGCCTAATTTTGATCTTATGTACTGGGTGAACGGCGTGGACTCGGTGGGCCGAAGGACCTGTTTCCACGCTCTCTCTAAAGTATTCTTGTATGGTATGAAAGTTTCTGTAATGATAAGACTTTGAAGATGAAAGATCATGTAGCGGCGCCTGCTAGCGCACGCAGATATCGAACCCGGCGTTCGGAAGCTGCGGTCACGTGACTTGGGAGGGGCTGCTGATTTTGCGCAGTTTTTCCCTTGCTCGTGGGTGTGCACGTTCATCATTCACATCAAAACAATTACAAAGTATGTAAATTAATTAAAAAGTATGTGCTGACCAACCGTTGTGGGCAGTTTCAACGTGTCTAAAAAGGGCCTGTATGCTGGACATCAGTCTACCTGAAAGTCAATGTGTATTGAACAATTTCGAATAAAGATCTGTTAAAAACTAAACCAGTAGTCAGGGTAAACAGTCTGAACTTTCTTCGTTTCACAGACATAGCACTGCAAATTAGTGCTTGGAAAGCTCCCAACCTAGATCTAGCGATATAGATAAGCCTAAGCTTTGGAAAGGTACATTAAAAATGCTGGACATGGACATTGCGGACTGAAGGACCTATTCCTATACTATTGTTCCTAACAATCTTAGTAGATTTCCTAAGCTTTAAAGGTACACAAAAATGCTGGAGAAACTCAGCGGGTGCAGCAGCATCTATGGAGCGAAGGAAATAGTCAACGTTTCCGGCCGAAACCCTAGGCTTTAAGTTGGTTTCTACAGTGGGGCACTTCAAACACAACCATTTGAAAGATAGATTTAATGCATTGAAATATGCATTTTTGAACCTGACACATTAGAAGTATTGAATCAGATAGTATGGAAACGGACCGTTTGGCCCAACCCGTCCATGCTGCCCAAGATGTCCCTCTAAACCTTTCTGATTCATGTACTTATCCAAATGTCATTTAAATCTTGTTATTGCACTTGCCTCAACTACTTCTTCTGGCAACCCATTCCACATACCCATTACTGTCTGTGAAAATGTTGCCCCTCGGATTCCTTTCCCCCTCATTTTTTCCCTTTCACCTAAACCGACAGCCTCTAGTTGTAGATTCCCCAACACTGGGAAAAAGCACTGTGCATTTACCCTATCTGCTCCCCTCATGATTGTATGTGTCTCTAAGATCATCCCTTGGCATCCTGAGCTCCAAAAGAAAGTAGCTAGCCCAACCTCTCCCGGTAAGTTCATACCCTCGAGTCCTGGCAATATCCTCCTAAATCTTCTCTGAACCTTTTCCAGCTTAATGCCATGCTTCCCATAGTAGTACACAAAAACTGAACACAATACTCCAAGAATGTCCTCACTAACATCTCGTAAAGTCTTAACATAATGTCCCAACTTCTATACTTAGTTTTTTGACTGAAGGCCAATGTGCCAAAAACATGCCAAGCTACCTGCATTCCCAACATGCAACATCACACTTATCTGAATTAAATTCCATTGGAAAATAAAAATATTTGTTGCAGGAGTTTCAATCAAATTGAGTTCAAAATATATAGGTTAAAAGTTACATGAAGTAAATACATATTTTGCATTAAGTTTGTCAATAAATATTTACACAAAAATATTTACACCCGATACACCAGAACTCATTATATTTAAATAATTGTGCATCAAACTCCAATATTTTCTGAACCTTAGTCTACTTTTTGCGAGAGACTAATAGAATTTAAACATGATAAAATGCTCAAAACTATATTGAGGCACGCAAAAATATTTAAGAAGAGATCACAATGATTAAACACTCCTACAAATACACAGGCAGGCATCATTCGTCGTGGAATAAAATAACAGTTACCTTTTTCAGTAATTTTTACAAAGGAACAAACAATTGTGAATCAAAACCCTGCTCAGACGCTGCCGTTCTATTATCATTGCAATAAAGTTCAGAAAATTTAATGCCACAATATCATTGGTAATCTTTTTTTTTAATTATAGGGTTGAAGCACCACAATATTACACAGATAGGTTCTCTTAGGTTATATACTGAAGAAAACTGGCTGCAATTACGGGCAACCAAAATTAAGTGAACTATTTTTGTCAGAAGGAAATCTGTTGTGTGCCCTAACATATCAATATACACATGGGACAAAAACACATTAATACTGGTCTCCAAGTCCTCTGCTGAGGGAGGCTTCAAAAGTTGCTTGATATTAATCACAGGGTAGAGAAGGAATTTGGCAATTGAAGCAAGTTTGCAGACTCCATTTAAATTGCACTGCACTAGTCTCAGAGACAGTCAAGCATTTACCACAATTTATGTCCAAATCACAGAGCTGGGCCAATTTGTGGTACTTAACATTCACTTTTCCATCACAAATTCCAAAGTAAATTAATAAGTAACTTTACAAAATCAGTAGATAAACTTTAGGAAATAATAAATCATTGTACAAGCCTTCACAAAACAATGCTCTTACTATCATAACAGGACTAAACTTGTTCGCTTTCCAATAGCTCAACTTTTTTTACAAGCAGCTTTATAGCACAAACTGTTCAGATATACAGGGCAATAAAAACAATAAAAATTGCCCCCAGCATCGACGTAAGCAAGACGAAAGGACAACATACAGAATATGACAAATATTGTTCCATTCTGTTTTGTTTCCATTCTGTTTTGTAGTTTTTGCACAAATCCGCAAGCATTGCCACTTTTGTATGTGTATGTGACAAATAAACCTGACTTGACTTGACTAATTGTATTGTGGTGAATTTTGCTTGGTTGAGTGATGTAAATACCAGGAATAGACATAGCCATGCGTTGTTCAGCATTATAAAGGGCCTACTACGATCCATTAAAGAGGAAAACACAACTTAGCCTGGACGAAAACTTGTGGAACAGTCAGCTGAAACAAACAAAAAGTAGGTAACAGCAAAAGGAGACGTAAATGGGAGAAAACAAAGATATAAATATTTTTCAGATAGTCACTGGCAGAGGTTATGGGGAGAAGGCAGGAGAATGGGGGTTACAAGAGAGAAAATGATCAGCTATGATTGAATGGCAGAGACTTGATGGGCCGAATGGCCTTATTCTCTCCTATCTCATGATGATTCTACAAAGTGCAACTATATCATTGACAGTGCAAATCATGCATTGGCATAATTGGAATTTCAAATTAAATAATAGGAAGCAAGGTTTTTGAGAGCCAAGGTTATGGTTTATAAAAGTATTCTGCACATTTATGGAACTTGAAAAGATAAAAATGACATAAATACAAGACTGACAATTGATTCTCATGAACAAGTTTAAATATTCATGCGAATGCAACTTCCTCTTGTATCTAATTTCTTACATAGAGGTTGTTTTCTTTGCTCTCTCTACCCTTCATCCCCCTCATCTATTTATACATGCTGCACATTAAATGTATTTTTAACACTCCTTTCAGTGGCAGTAATATCAGCTGTATTATTTCACGTCTCTTGGTCTTCCCCATCACAGACTTTCATTTTTATTCTCTTCACACCTCCCACCTCACTTCATTAAACATAAAATAATGTACAAATATAAGAATACTTCTGCAATTCAGTTTCAGATCCATTTGGAATTACATGTATTTTCTGGACATCTTTCTCAAATATGTGCCTTTGATCTTTGCCTTTGGCTGCGATCAATTTTTAGCACCGGAGGTCTCATGACTTAAAAGTAAAAGGAATAATTTCAAATCTTATCAAATTATTATTCAGTTAGTAAATTGCAAGGACATGGTTAAAAAAAAGTTCACCTTAGAGTGACAATAAGTCAGTTTAATGCAATAACATTTGCTTCACACGGCTTACAAACCATTTCAGCTATTCTCCCTATGTTAGGAAACCATCTGAATACTTTGATAAGACTGATAAAATTGAAAATCTTGCCAGATATCCATTATGCCTCACAGCTCTTTACCCTCAGAGAGAATTCTAATTATATACACCTTCAATAAGATAATCTTGAATATAAAACCAAAATCATCAGATAGACAGACATCACATGGCAACTAATTTCTGACCACCAAGTCACAAATGGCATGGCTTGCTGAAACGGATATTGTTTCTGGTTTCCTCTTCACTCCCCCCCAACGCTAGGTCTGAGAGTCATAGGCAAAAGTTGAATAAACAAGCACACACAGGCAGTGGGAAGAAGATCAAAGACCCTCACACCCCAACCATGGACTGTTTGCCCTCCTCCCATCAGGGAGGCGGTACAGGAGCCTCAGGTCACGTACCAGCAGGATGAGGAAAAGCTTCTATAACAACACAATCACACTGCTGAACTCGGAGTCCCGACGATAGACTCTCTGGTCACTCCGTCCCCCTTTGTTTAATCATTCTGTATTTCCTGATTATTCTGTATCTTCTCTCTTTCTAGCACCACACCCTCCGTGGCCCTTGCTGGACACAGTAACAATGGGATCCATACAAGTGAGGTAAACTGTTTTGCAACACATTATTTTGTGGGAAAATGTACAGCTCTGCAAATGTACAGAGGAGCGTCTTGTAAATAGAAGGACAATGTAACCACATAAAACTTCAATCCAACATAAAACCAGATGATTAGGGAATGCATGTTCAACTTGATCTTTTCCCTCAAGTAATGTAATCTCATCTTTTACCGATGTACCTCACAACCATCAGGACTCAACGCTCATATAATAATTCTCGTCTTGTTTCTCACATAGAGTTTTCTTTGCCCTCTCTACACTTCATCCCCCTCGCCTATTTATACATACTGTACTCCAAATGTATTTTTCCCACTCCTTTTAGTTGGCACTAATATCAGCCATGGTATTTCACACCCCTTGATCTTCCCCATCACAGACGTTTCTTTCTGTTCTCGTCATACTTCCCATCTTTACCTTAAAACTCACTTTATTTAACAATGAAAGGTCATTGACCCACGGATGCTATCTGACCTGCTGAGAATACCCAGCATGGTCTGTTTTTATTGCAAACTTTCTCACATTTATAGTACTTTGCTTTCACATATGCAGAACAAGATCACATATCATCTCTCATCTCAGTTCATTCTACAGCTACATCTACAAGTATGTTAATGCAGATAACAAATGTGCATTGTACAAGTTTAATACATTTGAATGTACAGTGATTGTCAACATGGTTATGTGGGATAATTCCTCAGCTATTTTCCTTTGCCATTACATCTTCTATCTTCAACTCAGACAGGATCCAAGTTCATGTTATTTGAAAGACAGCATTTCTGATGGTCCTCCACTTCCTCAAAAATACACTGGAGTACTCGTCCAAATTTTATGCCCTGTATTGGAGCCAGAGTGGACAACTTTCTGCCACCAACTAAGCCGCAGTTAACACAAGTTGATTTTTCAGGTATACTTCCTTTGTCAAACTGTGGCGATGTCAGGGACTTGCATCAACAGATATCAGTAGAATTCAAACATTGTCAACTAACCAATATGTGTTTTAATTGCTGAAGGCAAAAGTACAAAGTAAAATCCCACCAAAGCACATCAAAAGGTGCTTCTGAAACCCTCCCATTTCTTCCTTTCACTTTCAGGCCAACACATCCACAGGTGTTAAAACCTGATACGAGTCCAAATGTTTAAAAAGAAAAACTAAGCAATTATGATGGGCATCCATCTAATAAATTAATCCGAGAGACAAATCTACAGCATTGTTACTCACTGCAAAACACCAGCACCCACTTCTATTAAAACAGCTCCAGCAAATGTTTAAATAGTTAACTTACAAATTTGCAGATTAATTTTTCAGAAAAACAATTCTGATGCAAAAATATAATTTCAGAAGTGCTGAATTAAGATGCAGCAATAATGCACAAATCCAAATTTTTCTTCTATCTTTGGTATGATCCAGATGTATTGGTTATAGATTAGCAAAATAATAGCTATTGCTAATAGCAGGTATTTATTTTCCATTTTTGAAAATAATTAGTTCAACAGTTACATAGAAGAAACTGTTGATCAACTTTTTTTGAATAAACCTTTGAAATGCATCTGTTATGATGTGATGGAGGACAGTGGGTTTACTAAACAATTAACACAGACAATTATAGAAGATGTATTTACATTCAGAAGTCATAACTATGCAAAGAAATCAATTGTGCCAAGTACATTGTCCTTTAGAATAAGGGGTAAGCAATTTAGAATGGAGATGAGGAAATACTTTTTCACACAGAGAGTTGTGAATCTGTGGAATTCTCAGCCTCAGAGGGCGGTGGAGGCCGGTTCTCTGGATGCTTTCAAGAGAGAGTTAGATAGAGCTCTTAAAGATAGCGGAGTCAGGGGATATGGGGAGAAGGCAGGAACGGGGTACTGATTGTGGATAACCAGTCATGATCACATTGAATAGCGGTGCTGGCTCGAAGGGCCAAATGGCCTGCTCCGTCACCTATTGTCTATGCCATGTCCAATTGATTCAATTACAAGTACATATAGATTTTACTTCTCTGGGCTGCGATCAATTTTTAGCACCGGAGGTCTCATGTCTTAAAAGTAAAAGGAATAATTTGACAAAGAATGTGGAAAGCATAGAGTAAGTGTTGCATCAAAATGTTTGTATTTTAAGCATTTAATAGGATGCATATTAAACAGGTAATCCAAATTGGACAGGATATAATTGGAAAAGTACATACTTTAATTATACGCAATCCTTACAAACAAGACTGCAGTCAAAGAGGACAAATAAACCACCAGACAGCCTGCCATTCAATAGGCTCTTGGCTAATCTGGGAATGCTTCAATTCCCCTTTTCTGCCATTTCCAACCAAATAAACTTAAATGTACCTATCTTTGAAAAGTCTGCTTAATTCCTCTTTAAACATCTGCAGAGATCCAGATTCCTCAATCCTCCCAAAGATTCTCCATCCTCTGAGTGAGGAGATTTTAACATACCTTTGGTTTTAAAGGGTTGTCTCCTCAGTTTATAACTATGTTCCTTCATTCAAGACTTTCCCATGAGTGGAAAAATCTCAATATTTATAATGGCATTTGCTTCGGGACCATATGTTTTGAAAATATCATTCCCCATTCTTCAAAACCCCCCAAAAAAACAAAATTTTCACTGTTTGAGATAAGACGACCAATTCATTCGAAGAATTAGCCTACAAATGCAGTATATGATTGCATCCAAAGTTGCTATACAGTGCATTCAGAAAGTATCCAGGCCCCTTCACTTTTTCCACATTTTTTACGTTGCAGCCCTACTCTAAAATGGATTAAATTCATTTTTATCATCAATCAGCACACAATCCCCCAGAATGAAGAAGCGAAAATAGGTGTTTGGAAATTTTTGCAAAGTAATTAAAAAGAAATAACTGAAACATCACATTTACACAAGTATTCAGACCCTTTACTCAGTATTTTGTTGAGTCAACTTTGGCAGCAATTACAACCTCAAGTCCTCTTGGGGATGATGCTACAAGCCTGTATTTGGGTAATTTCTCCCATTTTTCTCTGCAGATCCTCTCAAGCTCTGTCAGGTTCGATGGGGAGAGTCGATGCACAGCTATTTTCCGGTCCCTCCAGAGATGTTCGATCGGGTTCAAGTCTGGGTTCTGGCTGGGCCACTCAAGAACATTCACAGACTTGTCACAAAGCTACCCCTGTGTTGTCTTAGATGTGTGCTTAGGGTCGTTGTCCTGTTGGAAGGTGAACCTCCGCCCCAGTCTGAGGTCCAGTACGCTCTGGAGCAGGTTTTCATCAAGGATCTCTCTGTACTTTGCTTCGTTCATCTTTCCCTCGACCCTGACTAGTCTCCCAGGTCCTGCCACTGAAAAACATCCCCACAGCATGATGCTGCCACCACAATGCTCCACCGTAGGTATGGTATTGGCCAGGAGATGAGCGGTGCCTGGTTTCCACAAGATGTGACGCTTGGCATTTAGGCCAAAGAGTTCAATCTTGGTTTCATCAGACCGGAGAACCTTGTTTCTCATGGTCTGAGAGTCCTTTAGGTGCCTTTTGGTAAACTCCAAGCGGGTTGTCATGTGCCTTTTAATGACGAGTGGCTTCCGTCTGGCTACTCTACCATAAAGGCCTGATTGGTGGAGTGCTGCAAATATAGTTGTTCTTCTGGAAGGTTCTCCCATCTCCACAGAGGAACTCTGGAGCATTGTCAGAGGACCATCGGGTTCTTGGTCATCTCCCTGATCAAGGCCCTTCTCCCCCGATTGCTCAGTTTGGACGGGCGGCCAGCTCTATGAAGAGTCCTGGTGATTCCAAAGTTCTTCCATTTAAGAATGATGGAGGCCACTGTGCTCTTCGGGACCTGCAATGCTGCAGAAATTATTTTACACCCTTCCCCAGATCTGTGTATTGACACAATCCTGTATCGGAGGTCTGTAGACAATTCCTTTGTCTTCATGGCTTGGTTTTTGCTCTGACATGCACTGTCAAATGTGGGACCTTATATAGACAGGTGTGTGCCTTTTTAAATCATGTCCAATCAATTTAATTTACCATTGGTGGACACCAATCAAATTGTAGAAACATCTCATGGATAATCAATGGAAACAGGATGAACCTAAGCTCAATTTTGAGTGTCATAGCAAAGGGTCTGAAGACGTATGTAAATGTGATATTTCAGTTATTTATTTTTAATTACTTTGCAAACATTTCCAAACACCTATTTTCGCTTCTTCATTCTGGGGGATTGTGTGCTGATTGATAATAAAAAAATGAATTTAATCCATTTCATAATAAGGCTGTAAAGTAACAAAATGTGGAAAAAGTGAAGGGTTCTAAATACTTTCTGACTGCACCGTAGCAGCACGACTTCTTTTTGGAAGAAAGAAAAACCAAGTTGCCCGTCCCTACCACTCACTAAGACCATCCATCTACTTAGTCAGTGACACTACACTTTACTTCATCTGTCGAGGATTTTTGGCTTTGATTAGCAAAGAACCCAGTGATTATCAAAGGTTAAAAATATAGGTTTCCAGAATATAAATATCTATTACAATGTCTTTCCATCATCCACATTGAGAAGAGCATTGTAACAGTGAAACTATTATTTTGTGCAAGAAGCAAATTATTGGAGGAACTCAGACAGCATCCACGGAGGGAAATCAACAGACAGTGCTGGACATCAGAATAAAAAAAAGTAAAAGGATAGCAGAATAAAAGGGTGTACTTTTTGAAAGGAGATGAGAAAGAATTTATTTCGTCAGAAGATGGTGAATCTGTGGAATTCATTGCCACAGATAACTGTGGAAGGGAAGTCAATGCAAGGTGGAGATTTGACAGACTCGCAAAGGAAGGAGAATGGGGTTGAGAGGAAAGATAGATCAGTCATGACTGAATGGTGGAGTAGACTTGATGGCCAAATGGTGCCTCTATCAACAAGCCACTTATGAGAACACATGAAATAGCAGGTGCAATGTAGGATTGCAATAGAAATGTTTTTTGCTTTTTCTTCAACACTGCTCTTCCATAACAAAATATGAACAAAATTGATACCACTGAATAAACATCAAAAGAAACTGTTTCACGTCATTGCAAAGCTTCAATTTATTATCCTAGCCATCAATTGAAGGTCATGCAGATGGTGCTACAATAGACAAAGACATCATATTTTGGATGATTCACTATTCCCCTGCAGCTTCGTGTACAATACCATGTGGCAATGTTTTGGGATGTTAACCAACATTTATCACTCAACCAAAATCAGTAAAATAAATATATCACTCATTTTTCACCATGTTGTACTGAGGAATTTTTCTTGCATGAGAAGATTTCTGCCAGCAAATAGTTTGAAACGACAAATAGTCCAGAGTTCCAACACATTTCATAATATTCAACAATCCTCAAGATTTAGAAATATCTGGCAAGATTAACCATACTGAATCATTGTCACTTTTTCCATTTCATGCAAACTGTTGCTAAATGGATTAAAATGGATCAAAGCATGTAAAATGAATTTGGAGCTAGCTTGTGGATCACACTATTGTGCAGTTGTAGTGTATCTGGCATTTTTTCAAACCAAGATCACCAGAGTTTAAATGTAGCAGTTTTAAGGACAGCGACCCCATAACTGTTTCCCAGCAATAGTAAAAATGGAAACTGGGCAGTGTACACATCATAATAAGAATGGGATACAGTGGTTTTGCAAAACTGTATTCTTCATTAAACAAATCTGAAGGGATATGGCAGAGAATAGATCCAGAAACAAATGTGCTTTGAACTAACAACAACATACGCATTCTCAACTTAGTGTAACTACTTTAGCTTAGTTTACATTTAGTTTAGTTTCGAGATACAGCGCAGAAACAGGCACTTCAGCCCACCGAGTCCGCATCGACCAGCAATATTGACACTATCGTACACACACACACACGGGACAATTTACACTTGCACACTTATACCAATTATACCAATTTATTCCCAGTTTATTTCAGTACTCTTATACTTTTCTACACTCCATTTTGATTAAACTAAACCAAAGCAACAGTAAGTGTTGCTCTAAACGATAAGAACAAAGAATGCCACCAGCAATCACACAAATTACCGCTCTTTATTTTAATTGGGGTTTTTTGGCAGTGATCTTTCCATTTTGAGAGATTATGATATGCAGCTTATAAAATTTTAACCAGTATTAAAATTAGAATAATTTTACTTGTATTTCCCCTGCTAATTGTGCCCAGAATTTTAAGACTCCACCCCACTGGTCACTGAATTGTTAATGGGAAAGCTTTTCTCTGCCATCTCATCTACCTAATCTGGATGGCACAGTAGCACTGCCACCTGACAGCTCCAATGACACGGGTTCAATCATGACCTTCGATGCATTCTGCAGAGAGTTTGCTTATTCTCCCTGTGACCATGCGGTTTTCCATCAAGTATTCCAGATTCCTCGCACATCCAATGAAGATAGTAGATGAATCTCCTTAAGTGCTGGTGGTAGAATCCGAGAGGAGTTGGTGGAAATATGGGGGAGAATACAATGGGTTAGGGTTAGATCTGTTTTTTACACCATCTGTAAGCTGAAGGGTCTATTTCTGCACCGTCTCCCTATGACCATGATAAAATGAATCATGCTCTTGCACATGCAAGTCAAATCTCCTCCCAACTTATTTTGCTCATAGAAAAACAACCCTACCTTCACTAGTCTAACACAGTAGTTAAAATTCCCCTCTCTGGAATCGTTCTAGTAAAATCTTTTCTCCTGCTATTATCAGGTAGCTGAACCATCCTACCAACAACTAGAGATCAGTACAGGGCTACTAAATACCTCACTGGAGACCCTCGGACTATCTTTGATTGGACTTTATCTTGCACTGAGCGTTATTCACGTTATTCCCTTTATCATGTGTGTGTGTACACTGCGGATAGCTCGATTGTAATCATGTATTGTCTTTCCACTGACTGGTTAGCACACAACAAAAACTTTTCACTGTACCTCGGCACACGTGACAATAAATTAAACTAAACTCAAATGCGTTAGGCCTTTACCATTTTTTTTCCCTCCAATGTAAAGAGCAGAATGTGCTCCTGTTGTGGGCTAACTAATGTTTTGTACAAGTTCAATGCATTTGCCCTGCTTTTAGACTCTATACCTCTATGAATGAAACTCCTTATCACATTAGCTGCATTAACCACTCTCTCAATGTTCTCTGCCATTTCAAGGATTTATTATATACACATGCGGCAGGTCATTTTGTTCCTGCACACCTTTTGGAATAGTGCCATTTAGTCAACTTTGAAAGAACAAGGGGGAGAGAGTGTATATCACTTCACTCCTTTTGCATTATATTTTATCCACCACTTTTCTGTCTGTTCAACATGTTTTTTGTGATATATTACAATTTTCCCTCGCCATTTTGCACACTTTGTAATTTTCCATTGTAACTCAAATTCTGAAATTTTACTCCCTCGACCTCTGGCCTTGATGTCATAAAAGACAGTAGTCCAACCCCTGACCGCAGGGGCCGCCGTCATTTACCAAAACGACAATTGGAGAAAAAACAATTACCAGTACACTCTGCTTTCAGCCATTTAACTAATCTTATATTCATAATGTTACTGATCCTTGAACTATACAAGCTTCATTTTGCTACCTAAACCCTTCTGTATGACTTTTCCAAACATCTTTTGAAAATCTACGGATGACATACAAAAGTTTATCAAAGGGATAGAAGTGTATTACCCGAACAAAAGATTAATTAATGTTAACCAAACACAGCTTTCTTTAACAAATTAAAGTAGGGTTTCTTCATTACCAATTATCGGTCAATTAATTTATTTCCCAATTATTAGTTCTTTCAGCTTTCTTATAACAAAGATTGTTCATAAGTGATAAGAGCAGAAACACACCTTTTTTTTTTTTTTTTTTTTTTTTTTTTTTTTTTTTTTGTTTTTTTTTTTTTTTTTTTTTTTTTTTTTTGGTGGCCCATCAAGTCTACTCCACCATTCAATCATGGCTAATCTATCTTTTCCTCTCAACCCCATTCTCCTGTTTTTTCCCCTTTTCCCCCGACATAATCAAGAATCTATCTATCTCTGCCTTAAAAATAACCATTGACTCAGCCTCAATAGCCTTTTGTGGCACGTCCCTATAATTGCTTAGCTTGACCTTGGACCCCTTTTTGAACAAGATATTGCCTTTTTTTCTGTGCACGAGCAACTCTCCTGTATCTAAGTGGAATTGGAAGATTATTGAAAAATAGTTCTGCAACTTCAAGCCTCACCTCCCTTAGCATCCCAACAGTGGTACTGTGAGTAAACCAGGCATCACTGTTGTTGAGATCCTGCATTCTTATATCAGAAAAAGTTGAATACTTAGCTCCTGAAAGCATACAACCCTTTTTCGTATGCGTCCTGCATGATTGGTACCATTACGTACAACTTCTAGCTTGCTCCCATTCCACTGAAGACTAATTCTCAGTGATGAAAAATACTTCTCAGTGAAGTCCTTGACCCCGGAAACGTAGAAGCAATATATATTGACCAGAATTGATATTGAATTCACCCAATCTACTCTATACTTCCTTATCAAAATTGTCCTTTGTTTCACAAAAGATATGCTGCTTCTTACCATATTTACCCTGGCACGAGAGGCCCCATTTCCTTCACTGGACCTGGAACTTTCAACAACTTTGCACGCTAAACTTTGAAAATCCTAACTATGCAAGAACCATTCTAATGTAAAATATTGTTTATTGCCCAACCACAACAAACTCCAATGATATTACACAGGAACATTTTCAAACTGTTTCTCATTTGAAAGACAACATTTTAAAATTTATTTCAAGGGTAAAGGCACATGGCAATCGAGAAAATATTTACTGACAAAGATTTACTGTAATCATGAAATTTACATAGGAAAATAATCCACGCTAGTCTTCAATAAAGGATATGCATTTACAAAATTGAAACCAGCAATATCGAATTTGTTAATGCCAATTTAATTGTAATTTGTAATAATTGTGAAACAGCAGCTTCCAAATTGTGCAAATAACATAACCATAAATAACAAAGACATTAGACAAGAGATTGGTCAAACGGATATAATTCAAGATGAATAAAAGCTATCACATCAGTTTGTTTCAGTAGCAAAAATAATTAGCCTGTGGCAGAAATTCATTGAGAAAGCATATTTTAGGTCTGTTGAGATGGTTCAATAACACCTTAAAAAAGATAATCATACAGCATGGAAATTGACCCCTTGATTCAACTTGATATGCCAATGAAGGTGCCCCATCTAAAATAGTCCAACATGTCCTTCTAAACCTCTCCATATACCTGCCCAAATGTATTTTACATGTTGAGACTGTACTGGCCTCTAAAACCTCCTCTGGCAGCTCATTCCATTTATCTAGCACCCACTGTGTGATACAAAATCACCCCTCAGGTTCTTATTAAATCTTTCCCGTTTCACCTAAACCTACGCCCTCTAATTCTTGATTGCCCTATCTTGTACATTAATTCTAGCTTTTTCTTCAATGTTTTATACACCTCCATAAGATCACCTCTCGGTCTCCTGGGCTGCAAGGAATAAACCCCAAACCTGCCCAACGTTTCCCCAATAGGTCAGGCCCTCAAGTTCTGGCAACATCCTTAGGATATATTACATTTCAACAAGATTTTTCCTCAGCTGTAATACAGCTCTCAGGAATGGTCATCCCAAGCACGAGAGTGATAGTGGCTACACTGGCCCTCAATTAAGAGATTAAGCTGCAAGAAGGGAAAAGTTTAGAAAGACGGATAATTTTTAAAAACAAAGATAATTTAAATGCATGAGCTATTCAAGTTACATACAGTGCCCTCCATAATGTTTGGGACAAAGACTCTTTATTTAATTATTTGCCTCTGTGCTCCAAAATTTGAGAATCATAATAGGAAAAAAAAATCACATGTGGTTAAAGTACATATCGTCAGATTTTAATAAAGGTCATTTTTACACATTTTGGTTTCACCATGTAGAAATTACAGCAGTGTTTATGCATAGTCTGCCCTTTCAGGGCACCATAATGTTTGGGACACAGCAATGTCATGTAAATTAAAGTAATCACGTTTAGCATTTTGTTGCATATCCTTTGCATGCAATGACTGCTTAAAATCTGCAATTCATGGACATCACCAGTTGCTGGGGGTCTTCTCTGGAGATACTCTTCTAGGCCTGAATTGCAGCCATGTTTAGCTTATGCTTGTTTTGAGGGCTAGTCCCCTTCAGTTTCCTCTTCAGCATACAAAAGACATGCTCAATTGAGTTCAGATCGGGTGATTGACTTGGCCATTCAAGAATTTACAATTTTTTAGCTTTAAAAAACTCCTTTATTGCTTTAGCAGTATGAGATCATTGTCTTGCTGTAGAATGAACCGGCGGCCAATGTATTTTGAGGCATTTGTTTGAACTTGAGCAGATAGGATGTGTCTATATACTTCAGAATGTATTATGCTGCTACCATCAACAGTTATATCATCAATGAAGATAAGTGAGCCAGTACCTTCAGCAGCCATACATGCCCAGGCCATATCACCCCTACCACTGTATTTCACAGTTGAGGTGGTATGCTTTGGATCTTGGGCAGTTCCTTCTCTCCTCCGTATTTTGCTCTTCACCACTCTGATATAAATTAATCTTCATCTCATCTGTCCACAAGACCTTTTTCCAGAACTGTGGTTGCTCTTTTAAGTACGTATTGGCAAACTGCAACCTGGCCATCCTATTTTTGCGGTAAACCAGTGGTTTGCATCTTGCAGTGTAGTCTCTGTATTTCTGCTCATGAAGTCTTCTGCGGACAGTGGTCATTGACAAATCCACTCCTGACTCCTGAAGAGTGTTTCTGATCTGTTGGATGGGTGTTTGGGGATTTTTCTTTATTATAGAGAGAATTCTTCGGTCATTAGTTGCGGAGGTCTTCCTTGGCCTGCCAGTCCCTTTGTGATTAGCTCACCAGTGCTCCCTTTCTTCTTAATGGTGTTCCAAACAATTGATTTTGTTAAGCCTAAGATTTGATTGATGTCTCTCACAGTTTTATTCTTGTTTCTCAATCTCATTATGGCTTCTTTGACATTCATTGGCACAACCATGGTCCTCATCAACTGCAATAAAAGTTTCCAAACATTATGGTGCCCTGAAATGGGGGGAACTGTGTATAAACACAGCTGTAATTTGTACATGGTTAAACCAAAAATATATAAAAATGACTTTTAATAAAAATCTGTCAATGTGCACATTGATTTTTTTTTCTATTAAAAATCTCAAATTGTGGAGCAGAGGCAAATAAATTAATGATGGGTCTTTGTCCCAAACATTGTGGATGGCACTGTAAGTGCAAAATACTGTCTACTCCTCAGCTACATCAAGATGGGGAAAAAGGCAACATTAAGCCAGAAAAAAAGACGAGAGTGACAGCAATCATTCAAATAAACAGCCGTAATATCTTTTTTTCCCACTTTACACAAATACTCCTAAGTAAAGATACTCCTTACTTAAAAATGTACTTAAAAAACAAATCTCTGGCCCTAAATTATGCCTGTCAGGTCTTCGGGAAGTGAGAGACCTGAATCACCTAAGCACTGGATCTAATTTTTTTTGTGGGCAAAGTGGAAAACAATGCCAGCTCAAGTTGCAGGGTGAGGGGCAGCCAAACAGCATGTTTTTAAAGAGAACTGCAGCAAAGTGGAATAAAAACATTCTACGTTGCAAAAGGTCAAGATAGTGCAGCTGCAAAGGCCTAAAATGCTGCAGATTTAAGGAGGCGAGGGAGATGTGGATTGCTGCACGGTATTGAGGGAGTAGAATGCAATGTCTAGCAATGCCATCTTGAACATACCAATTGTGATCCTACCATGTCCACACTCGAGGCTTTGAGAAACATTGATCAAAGAACTGATTGCTGCTTTCATGATGGGTGCTTCAATAATTAATTTCAGAATATGTTTTTGAGCACAAATGTGTTGGAAGGAACTGCAGATGCTGGATTACATCAAAGATAGATATAAAATGTTGGGGTAACAGCAGGACAAGCAGCATCTCTGGAAAGAAGGAATGGGTGATGTCTCAGGTCTAGACCCTTCTTCAGACTGAGCATGTTTTGTCTTTAAATTAAACTACCACATGTTTTAAGATAAAGTAAATTTGGGTCAATTGCCCTTAGGAGAGTTATTTTATTCCATATGTTTGGGACTACTGCCCTTAGGAGAGTTATTTTATTCCATATGTTTTGAAAGGGTCATAAAATGTACACTTAAATTGTTTCCCTTTTTTTTTTAAAAAAGGGAATTTCTTAATCATTCAATTTTTTAGATGTTTAGGGGTAACATGAGGGGGAACTTCTTTACTCAGAGAGTGGTAGCTGTGTGGAATGAGCTTTCAGTGAAGGTGGTGGAGGCAGGTTCGATTTTATCATTTAAAAATAAATTGGATAGTTATATGGACAGGAAAGGAATGGAGGGTTATGGTCTGAGTGCAGGTCGATGGGACTAGGGGAGAATACGTGTTCGGCACGGACTAGAAGGGCCGAGATGGCCTGTTTCCGTGCTGTAATTGTTATATGGTTATATGGACTTAATCAGTTGTAGTATCTTAACTCCAAAACCTCTCCCTCCAGTTGTCCCTCCATAACATCCACAAGCCGAAACTTCCTTCGATTCTCTCTAAAAACAGCCAAATTATTTATTATTTCACGTAATGGCTTTTACATATAACTTGCTTAAGCGCAGATAAGAAATAACAACAATTCTGTTAAATGAGAAGGTTTAAAGGGATGTGGGCTAAATGCACACAAGGGACTAGGTTTGATGGGGCATCTTGGTCAGCATGCATGATTTGCACCAAAGGGAGCTGTCCCCATGTTGAACAACACAAGACCAACCTAGCCCCAACAGCACCTGCACATTTCTCATGATCACAAGGAGCAAAATACTTTGACTGCAACTTCCTCTTTACAGGTCATTGCAGCACCCCCAAGCACTGCTCATCTCAGACCAAAACTGAACAACTTATAATTTGCTGAGTTGCATTTTTTTGGAATCACCCTCTCTAGTTAATCCCAAGAAGAAAATATCAGAAATCTATACTAGTAGAAGAGTGAATGAATCTGCCAAATGTATCAATGAGAATACGTAATTCAAACTCCATTGCATTTTTCATGAAAACAACTCTGCAGAACCACAATACTGGTAGTTTGTAGGGAAGCTTATTCTTTGCATCTCCCAAGGAACAACAATGTAGGAAATCCTGTTTACAATTGTTACCTGAACAATGGCAAAATCTGAACAAATTCATTACAATTTTGTCAGCGGCTTTATCATTACTGATCATTCATGTACATATTACGATATCTAACAAGGCCATTCTACCTATTGGCTAAATGCTGGTTCCAGATATAGCAATCCTGTTGACTATGCAAGACTGGAGGAGGTGCAAGTGAACCTCTGCCTAACCTGAAAGGAATGTCGGGGTCCCTGGACTGAGTTGAGGGAGGCTATATAGGGACAGGTGTTACATCTTCTACGGTTGCAGGGAAAGATACCCGCGAAGACGGTGGTTTGGGTGGGAAGGGATGAGAACCAAGGAGTTGCAGAGGGAACGATCTCTGTGGAATGCGGAAAGGGCTGGAGATGGGAAAATGTGGCTAGTGGTAGGATCCCGTTGGAGGTTGTGGAAATTTCAGAGGATTATGTGTTTACTGTTTGCCACCCCTCACCAAGTCCTGCTTATTCATTGGTTGACCTACAATGGGTCTTAGTAACATTTCAACGTTACTTTTCTTCACAACTGTTTTCAAATACTTCCACAGTCTTGCTTTCATTTCATTTCCAGAACCAGGGGCCACAGTTTAAGAATAAGGGGTAAACCATTTAGAACGGAGACGAGGAAACACTTTTTCTCACAGAGAGTGGTGAGTCTGTGGAATTCTCTGCCTCAGAGGGCGGTGGAGGCAGGTTCTCTGGATGCTTTCAAGAGAGAGCTGGATAGGGCTCTTAAAGATAGCGGAGTCAGGGGCAGAGAATTCCACAGACTCACCACTCTCTGTGAGAAAAAGCGTTTCCTCGTCTCCGTTCTAAATGGCTTACTCCTTATTCTTAAACTGTGACCCCTGGTTCTGGACTCTCCCAACATCGGGAATATGTGTCCTGCCTCTAGTGTGTCCAAGCCCTTAACAATCTTATATGTTTCAATGAGATTCCCTCTCATCCTTCTTAACTCCAGAGTGTACAAGCCCAGCTGCTCCATTCTCTCAGCATATCAGTCCCGCCATCCCGGGAATTAACCTTGTAAACCTACGCTGCACTTCCTCAATAGCAAGAATGTCCTTCCTCAAATTAGGGGACCAAAACTGCACACAATACTCCAGGTGTGGTCTCACTAGGGCTTTGTACAATTGCAGAAGGACCTCTTTGCTCCTATATTTGATTCCTCCTGTTATAAAGGCCAACAAGCCATTCGCTTTCTTCACTGCCTGCTGTACCTGCATGCTTACTTTCATAGACTGATGTACAAGGACCCCCCAGATCCCGTTGTACTACCCCTTTTCCCAACTTGACGCCATTTAGATAGTAATCTGTCTTCCTGTTTTTGCTACCAAAGTGGATAACCTCACATTTATCCGCATTAAACTTCATCTGCCATGCATCAGCCCACTCCCCCAACCTGTCCAAGTCACCCTGCATTCTCATACAATCCTCCTCACAGTTCACACTGCCACCCAGCTTTGTGTCATCTGCAAATTTGCTAATACCCCCAATACCATGTGCCCTAATATTGCCCACTAATCTCCTATGTGAGACCTTATCAAATGCTTTCTGAAAGTCCAGGTACACTACATCCACAGGCTCTTCCTTGTCCATTTTCCTAGTTACTTCTTCAAAACAATTCCAGAAGATTAGTCGAGTGTGGCGGTCTTTTCCTGACCTTGACCAGGCCACTACACAAGCATGATTTCCCCTTCGTAAATCCATGCTGACTCGGACCGATCCTGTTACTGCTATCCAAATGTGCGGCTATCTCATCTTTTATAATTGACTCCAGCATCTTCCCCACCACCGATGTCAGGCTAACTGGTTTATAATTCCCCGTTTTCTCTCTCCCGCCTTTCTTAAAAAGTGGGATAACATTAGCTACCCTCCAATCCACAGGAACTGATCCCAAGTCTATAGAACATTGGAAAATTATCACCAATGCATCCACGATTTCTAGAGGCACTTCCTTAAGTACCCTGGGATGCAGACCTTCAGGCCCTGAGGATTTATCATCCTTCAGTCCCACCATTCTATCCAACACCATTTCCTGCCTAATGTAGATTTCCTTCAGTTCCTCTCTCACCCCAGATCCTCTGGCCACTACTATATCTGGGAGATTGTTAGTGTCCTCCTTAGTGAAGACAGATCCAAAGTACCTGTTCAACTCATCTGCCATTTCCTTGTTCCCCATAATAAATTCACCTTTTTCGGTCTTCAAGGGTCCAACTTTGGTCTTAACAAATGTTTTCCTCTTCACATAACCATATAACAATTACAGCACGGAAACAGGCCATCTCGGCCCTACAAGCCCGTGCCGAACAATTATTTTCCCTTAGTCCCACCTGCTGCACTCATACCATAACCCTCCATTCCCTTCTCATCCATATGCCTATTCAATTTATTTTTAAATGATACCAACGAACCTGCCTCCACCACTTCCACTGGAAGCTCATTCCACACCGCTACCACTCTCTGAGTAAAGAGGTTCCGCCTCATGTTACCCCTAAACTTCTGTCCCTTAATTCTGAAGTCATGTCCTCTTGTTTGAATCTTCCCTATTCTCAAAGGGAAAAGCTTGGCCACATCAACTCTGTCTATCCCTCTCATCATTTTAAAGACCTCTATCAAGTCCCCCCTTAACCTTCTGCGCTCCAGAGAATAAAGCTTTCTCTTAACTTATTCCACCTTTCTCTGTAACTTAGTTGTTGAAACCCAGGCAACATTCTAGTAAATCTCCTCTGTACTCTCTCTATTTTGTTGACATCCTTCCTATAATTGGGCGACCAAAATTGTACACCATACTCCAGATTTGGTCTCACCAATGCCTTGTACAATTTTAACATTACATCCCAGTTTCTATACTCAATGCTCTGATTTATAAAGGCTAGCATACCAAAAGCTTTCTTTACCACCCTATCTATATGAGATTTCACCTTCAAGGAACTATGCACGGTATTGCCAGATCCCTCTGTTCAACTGCATTCTTCAATTCCCTACCATTTACCATGTACGTCCTATTTTGATTTGTCCTGCCAAGGTGTAGCACCTCACATTTATCAGCATTAAACTCCATCTGCCATCTTTCAGCTCATTCTTCCAAATGGCCTAAATCACTCTGTAGACTTTGGAAATCCTCTTCATTATCCACAACACCCCCTATCTTGGTATCATCTGCATACTTACTAATCCAATTTACCACACCTTCATCCAGATCATTGATGTACATGACAAACAACGAAGGACCCAACACAGGTCCCTGAGGCACCCCACTAGTCACCTGCCTCCAATCCGACAAACAGCCATCCACCATTACCCACTGGCGTCTCCCATTCAGCCACAGTTGAATCCATCTTGTTACTCCTGCATTTATACCCAACAGATGAACCTTCTTAACCAACCTTCCATGAGGAACCTTGTTAAAGGCCTTACTAAAGTCCATATAGACAACATCCACTGCTTTACTCTTGTCAATTTCCCTAGTAACCTCTTCAAAAAATTCAAGAAGATTAGTCAAACATGACCTTCCAGGCACAAATCCATGTTGACTGTTCCTAATCAGACCCTGTTTATCCAGATGCTTATATATATTATCTCTAAGTATATTTTCCTTTAATTTGCCCACCACTGAAGTCAAACTAACAGGTCTATAATTGCTAGGTTTACTCTTAGAACCCTTTTTAAACAATGGAACAACATGCGCAGTACGCCAATGCTCGGGGACTATTCCCATTTCTAATGACATTTGAAATATTTCTGTCATAGCCCCGGCTATTTCTACACTAACTTCCCTCAATGTCCTAGGGAATATCATGTCAGGACCTGGAGACTTATCCACTTTTATATTTTTCAAAAGTGTCAGTACTTCTTTTACTTTGAAACTCATAGTATCCATAGCTACTCTACTAGTTTCCCTTACCTCACATAATTCAATATCCTTCTCCTTGGTGAATACCGATGAAAATAAATTGTTCAATATCTCCCCCATCTCTTTTGGCTCTGCAGATAGCTGTCCACTCTCTCTCCAATGGACCAATTTTATCCCTCGTTATCCTTTTGCTATCAATATAACTGTAGAAACCCTTTGGATTTACTTTCACCTTTTCAACCTCATATCTTCTTTTAGCTTTTCTAATTTCTTTCTTAAGATTCTTTTTACATTCCTTATACTCCTCAAGCACCTCATTTACTTCATGCTGCCTATAATTATTGTAGATCTCCCTCTTTTTCCGAACAAGATGTCCAATTTCCCTTGAAAACCATGGCTCTTTCCAATTTTTACTGGTTCTTTTCAACCGAACAGGAATATAAAGATTCTGTACTCTTAAAATTTCCCCTTTAAATGTCCTCCATTTCTCTTCTTCATCCTTCCCATAAAACAAAATGTCCCAGTTCACTCCTTTTAAATCATTTCGCATCTCATCAAAGTTAACCTAAAGAAGCTTTTACTATCCTACTTTATATTCTTGGCTAGCTTACCTTCGTACCTCATCTTTACTCCCCGTATTGTCTTTTTGGTTATCTTCTGTTGTTCTTTAAACATTACCCAATCCTCTTGCTTCCCGCTCATCTTTGCTACGTTGTACTTCTTAGCTTTAATTTTTATACTGTCCCTGACGTCCCTTGTCAGCCATGGTCGTCCCTTTCTCGCCTTGGAATCTTTCTTCCTCCTAGGAATGAACTGATCCTGCACATTCTGTATTATTCATGGAAATACCTGCCATTTTTGTTCCACTGTCATCCCTGCTAGGGTATCTTTCCAGTCAATTTTGGCCAGCTCCTCCCTCATGGCCCCATAGTCCTCTTTATTCAACTGCAACACTGACACCTCCAATCTACCCTTCTCCCTCTCCAATTGTAGATTAAACCTGACTATGTTATGGTCACTACCTCCTAATGGGTCATTAACCTCAAGGTCCAATAGTAGCTTGTTGTCATATTTGTTGAATATTGCTCCAATGAAAGGTCTATGGATACATTGCTGTATTCCCTTTGGATGTTGCTATATTAAAGGGGTTATTTGAAATAAATTATTATTGTTGCAACAGGGCATCAGAAAGCATTTACAATTCATAAGATTTGCATCAGTTACTGAATAATCCACTGCACACACAAATATTTGAATAATCTTGGCTACGGAAACACATTATCCCAACCCACCTCATCAAGCTCCAGTATATACATGCAACAAGAGACAACATCAACTTTTCCACAAGAGAACACATCATTTGTTTTTTCTGAAAAAACCTTTTTAACCAGCTAGCTAGATTGGCTGATTACTCATCGCAGTCGGGCGAGATCTCTTCATGCCAACCTAATGACCTTCATGAAGACAAACAAGCCTTGCAAGTAATTCAAGTGTTACTCTGCACATCAGTAGCAATTCAGAAAGCAACCACGATCCCTGCATAATAGAGCCTTATAACATTGCTGAGAAAAATTGCAAGAAATATTAACGCCAGAATAAATGCATATTTGTAGTACAGTAATAAATCATTCTCTATAATTTGAAGGTGCCAAATCTAACTTCAGTGCATGCAGTGAAATCATATGATGCCCCACTTTGTGGAAAGTTATAATTTACAATAGAACATAGTATGGCACAGGAATCGTCCGTTTGGCCTACATTGTCTACACCGAACATACTGCCAAATTAAGCTAACGCCATTGGCCTGCACCCGATCCATATCCCTCCATTCCTTGCATATTCATGTGCCTATCTAAATGCCTCTTAAGTGTTATTTGCTTTCATCATCATTCCGAGCAGCATGTTCCAGACACCGATCATTCACCATGCAAAAATAAATTGCTTCCCTCGTCTACTTTAAACCTTCACGCTCTGAACTTGAAGCTATGTGACATTTCCACCCTGGGGAAAAAAGACCTATGCTTCTCATAATTTTATTAACTTCCGTTGGGTGTTCCAGAGAAAGCAAAGTTTGGCCAACGTCTCCTTATAGCTAATGTCCTCAAATCCAGGCAGCAGCCTGGTAAACCTCTCCATCCCTGCCACATCTTTTCCACAATGCGGCAACAACAACTACACACAGTACTCCAAAGGCATGTCTACCAAATCTACCAATCTTATAACATCGTAACATGACTTCCTGACTCAGGAAGCTGCTTCCTGCCATGTACTTCTTAACTTCATATTCTTACATATCACGAAAGTTCCACACTGCAATCTTATAATAAAGCATATTTGAAATTCATTAGTGATGTTGTAATTTAGCTGCTTTGTACTTAGCCAATTGAAATTATCCCCTCTGCTATAAATTAGCTCCATAAAGTGCAATAATATTGTACTTCTATTGGATGAATTCAACCTGAAAAGCATCTGTTGCACAAAACCAAAACAATCTGGATATGTTTCGAGTTTTCAATCTGATCTTTTGTTTAACAAGGGTAAAATTAGCTGACAAAGAGCAATTACATTCGTATTCTGTTCATATTGTAAAACACTGTTTAAAACCTTTCTACTTTTATCGGCAGTATTGTTGGATTTAAGGAAATCTGTTTTCACAGCAAAAGAAAGCTTCCCTTTCAGTCCACCAGAGTTAAAGATCATGTGATAACATTTAAATTTTGTTTTCCGCAGGAATTACACACCCCTTTTTTGTATCCTGTTATTCACAAGAGTATTTTCCTTTTTGTTAACAGCAAGAACATGAAAAGTATGTCATCAGGTGGTCTTACCATTAAAGAAACTTTTAGCTCTGAGGTAACTGACACTGAGACGGAGAACTGATAGTTTGTCCAATCTGGATACAATATCCTGTGGGAAAGGCAGGAGGTTGGCTAGACGTTCTAACTCTGCATTCAATCGGTCCCGATGTCTTTTGGATGGATTCGACTTTGCTCCTTCAGATGCCAGGGATTTTGCACTTAAAAATAAAACAAAAATACCATTGCATTAATATGAATTTTTATTCTCCAGTGATAAATTTTAGAGCATTTTCCGGCAGTGCCAATTTTGAAATTTAATAGCATACGAAGTATCATCACAGGCAAAATAAACAAAACTCAATGACAATTTACTCATGAGCATTCTTAAATATAATCATGCACACTCCTCATTTCTTCGCATTTCAGCTGCAAATGAGAAGTGACATTTTACAAGCTTGTCAAGTGTCATAAATGTCATTAATTTAGAAACCCAATTCTTATTCCTTCAACAATTGTTACAAACACTGCAGTTAGTTAAGAATGCTGATAATGAAATTTGAAGAGGAGGGATATGGGTGGTTTTTTTCTTAAAAATGTCATTGTCGTTGTTTAAGTTTGACTTTTTTCTCACGCCCTATTGAAAGTAGAAAATGTTATTTTAAGAAACAAAAGTGATTTCATTCAAACCAAAACAAGATCTCATTTGTAAATAAAGTAAAATATGAAAGTATGAGGTACGTGTTAGGTATGGAAGATTGGAAAATTAAATTAAAAGGTATGACAATAAATAAATAATGTCATTTACAGAATTGCAACTTAGTAGTATACAGTATATATCCTTTTAAAGGCATAAAAATCCAAAAAGGGTATCCCAGATGGCTAACAACTTAAAGGTTATAGAAGATCTAAGGAAGAGATTTAGAAAAATTCTCAAAAAAATTGTCCAAAAAAATCATTTTTTAAATTGGGAAAGTTTCAAAATTCAGCAACAAAGGATCACAACAAAGGAACAGATGAGGCAGGATAAATGAGAAACATATCTACAAACGCGTTCGCAATCTACAGTAAATCTCGTTATAACGGACCGGGGGGGGGGGGGGGGGAATGGGTCCGTTATTGACAATTGTCTACTATAACTGAGCAAGGTATTATCATTGTACAAGTAGTAGAAACAAATAACTGCAGTTGCTGTTTAATATATAACAGGACACAGAGTGTTGGAGTAACTCAGTGGGTCAGGCACAACCTCTGGAGAACATGGATAGGTGAGGTTTTAGCGCGTTACGTCCGTGTTTCCGCACTGTCATCTTTAAAATAAACTAAATATTCATGTTCGGGTGAGGAAGGCAAGTGGTACTTTAGTTTATTTATTGGAGAAGAACTTAAGAATGAGAGTGAAGGCATCAACTGTAATTATAAGGGGCTTTGTCAAGCTATACTCTGAATATGGGGTAAAGAGCTGGTCTCCATGTTTAAGAGGCAATATAGAGAGATAGCAACAAATGGTCAGCTTAACTAGTTAGATGCAGAGATGATGCTCATGTGGCTGTATCCAAAACTAGGAGTGGATTTAAAATAATAATATGGCCATTCTGAACTGAGACAAAAAATAATTTCTTCACATTGATAGTGGGAAATTTTCACAAATCTGTGCACAAGAGACTCAGTCGCCCAGTATACTGAAGCCAATGATCAACAGATTTTTGGACATTACGAGAATAAAGGGACATGGATTTTCTGCAGGGAAATGGTGCAGATGTAAACGACAGCCTTGATCTCAATGAATGGCAGAAGGAGTGAAATAGCCAACTCATGATTCTATTTCTTGTTCTCGTGCTCCAAATTGAATAGATGGATTCAAAATAATTAATTACAGTTGCCAAAAGAAAACTGCCAAATAATGTTCAGCAAATTGGCATTTCTCTCACCTCCACTGCCAATTTGGATACACAATCAGAATATAAACTAAATTAGCTAACTCCCCAGCCCCTACAGAAACCAATACACATTGCTTTATCCTCCAGCTGCTTATACCAGCTGCACGGTGCCAAGCACATTGGCTGCCAGTGAACAATTCTGATATATACACACTTCTCTGATGGTGGGACTGTCATATGATGAAAGAATGGAGTGACTGGGCTTGTATTGTCGGGAAATTAGAAGGATGAGAGGATATCTTATAGAAACATATAAAATTAAGGGATTGGACACTCTAGATGCACAAAAAATGGTCCCAATGTTGGGGGGGTCCAGAACCAGGGGCCACAGTTTAAGAATAAGGGGTGGGCCATTTAGAACTGAGATGAGGAAAAAAAATGTTAACGCAGTTGTGAATTTGTGGAATTCTCTGCCTCAGAAGGCAGTGGAGGTTGATTCACTGGATGCATTCAAAAGAGAGGTAGATAGAGCTCTCAGGGCTAATGGAATCAAGAGGTATGGGGAGAAGGAACGGGGTACTGATTGTGGATGATCAGCCATGATCACATTGAATGGTGGTGCAGGCTCGAAGGGCTGAATGAACTACTCCTGCACCTATTATCTATGTATCTATGTCCTCACACAGGCACCTTGGCAATAAGCAAGGAAAATACCTTCAACCAAAATCAAATGGAGGGAAAGAACATAAACGGATACATTTAATGAAAGTCATGTGCATGCAGCTGAATTGTCATGGGCATCCTTCACCATTGTATGAAAGCAACGAGGTTCCATCTTAGAGTTACAAGATGCTTACAGCAGAAAAGTCTATTCTGCCCATCATGTCAAAGCTAGCTCTGGACAAGAGGAACTCACTGATCCTTCTCCCAGGTTACTGCTCCACAGCCCAGTCACGTTTTCCTCACTGTAAATTAATCCAAACACAAAGGAAATGGTAGAACCTACCTTCACTGCATCAGGAGGCAGCGCATTCCAGATTCCAAACATATGATGTGTGAACAAACTTTTTTTCTCATTTCTCTTTATGAAGACTGCGAACCACCATCCTTGATCCCTTGCTAGTGGGAACAGCTTTCCATCATCCAATATCCTAACATCTCACCATAATTATATTAAATCTCCCCTCAGCCTTTTCTCCAGAAAACTCTCCAAGGCACTAATTTACCCCTGTAAATGTGGGCTCTCATCCTGGGAACCATTCTTGTTGCACTTCTCTAGAGCTTTGTTACCATCTTACATTATGCAACGGAGGTCATTATTCAGAATTTAATATGGAATTATACACTTCGATATCTTACAAAACTAGTGACTTAATTACCATTTGTACCATTAAAAAGGCATAACAACTGCTTTATGTTTGCTTCAAATAAATTATTAGTTCCATCCTTTAGTAATTAACAACCAGCAAAATGATCGCTACTCACATTCTACAAGCCTCAAGTACAACTCTACCTTTCACTGCACCGGGATTAGAGGCAGATAAACCCCACCCATTCATCTACGCAACTAGTGCTGCGAGTACTAAAGTTGTGGTATTTGTATCACAATGTTACAGTGACTTTTATCATGCCAGCATGCATTTCATTGGTAAAAGCCTCCGATCTGCTGACATTTGCCTCCTTAATTACCAGCAAGATCTGGGCATAGATACCAAATTTACCCTGCAGTGGATGTTACGTCTGGCAGATCTAGGTCTTGTTGAGAGGCGGCATTTGTCAGCTAATCATTGATTTCAGAATGGAGAAGCCAGGTAACCACTCTTCATTGACGGGTTAGTGGTGGAGAGAATGCTTCAAATTTCTGGGCTTTGGAATCGTGGACGACCTGTCTTAGGCCCAGCACATAGATGGAATCATGAAGGTGTGCTGATGCCAGTACTTTCTCAAGTCGTCAAGAGAGTTTATTGTCATGTGTCCCAGATAGGACAATGAAATTCTTGCTTAAAGAGATTCAGTACATTACCAAATATTCGAACAACCTTCAAAAGATGCACTGAAAAATGTATCCTGACTGGTTGCATCATGACCTGGTACAGCAATTCCAATGAACAGGAATGGAAGAGAATTCAGTACATTCCACCATGGCACATCCCTCCACTGGCAAAAGTATCTACACAAGTTGCTGCCACAAGGTGGTTGGAATCCATCACCATGGATGCCAATTATCCAGGCCATACCCTCCTCACACTGCTACCATCAGGCAGGAGTTGTGGGCGCTTGAAGTCACAGACAGCAGTTTCAGGAACAATTACTTCTTACAACTGTCAGGTGAGGGATAAGGATGGCTAAAAAAAATAGAGGAGGAAAACAGAGGGCAGGGACTGTAAGTGGTAGGTGGGGCAGGAGAGCAAACATTGTGGTGCGAGGAAGAAACATAAAGAAGGAGCAATGTGGGTTAAAGACCAGCATAAAGAGGAAAACAAACCTGAAAAGCCTATAGAAGGATCGTGGAAAATGAAACCTGAATACTCATTATCACTCCATCTACCAACACCCACCTGTGGAAATATTAGAAATCATGAGAAAGTAAAGCAATACATATATGAGAAGGGCTAACAGCGGAACACGCACACGCACGTAATAACAGGTTTATGAGTGATGCCACTGGATATATACTGTAATCAACGCCCCCATGAGATCATTTTTTGAAAAAGGAGAATATCATCAAAAAGCATTTCTAAGAATGGAATGATTCTTGAAGTATAGTGATGACATGCTTTATATGGAAACAAAAAGCAGTGTATAATGGTTTGTTAAAACACACATTTCTAACCACAACTAACCATAATGGTATTTGCATTTTGAATGTGGGGAGAACTTTCCTAGCATTATTTTAAAGCAAAGACAACACCACGGTTTAAACAGTTTCGCTTCACTTCACCATTGGCATGTAGAACTGTTAACGGAGCTCTTAAAGAGCAAAGGACTCCAAACCAAAATTGGACTCGTTTTACTAGCAGATAGCAAATCTCTCATAGTTTTGACTGTCACTTTTGTGGCATGGCCAAGTTAAATTTTAATAGACAATCTTCTAATAGGCTGGTAACCATCTTTTGAGTCCAGATAATAAGTAATTAGAAACAACTCCAATATGTAAAACACCGCTGCAGAGCAGACTAAAGAAGTATAAACACAGATAATTATATATTTATTTTTATTTTTTTTCTTTGGTATTAACCAAGGAGAAGGATATTGAATTATGTGAGTAAAGGGAAACTAGTAGAGTAGCTATGGATACTATGAGGTTCAAAGTAAAAGAAGTACTGACACTTTTGAAAAATATAAAAGTGGATAAGTCTCCAGGTCCGGACAGGATATTCCCTAGGACATTGAGGGAAGTTAGTTAGAAATGGGAATAGTCCCCGAGGATTGGCGTACTGCGCATGTTGTTCCATTGTTTAAAAAGGGTTCTAAGAGTAAACCTAGCAATTATAGACCTGTTAGTTTGACTTCAGTGGTGGGCAAATTAATGGAAAAGATAATTAGAGATAATATATATAAGCATCTGGATAAACAGGGTCTGATTAGGAACAGTCAACATGGATTTGTGCCTGGAAGGTCATGTTTGACTAATCTTCTTGAATTTTTTGAAGAGGTTACTAGGGAAATTGATGAGGGTAAAGCAGTGGATGTTGTCTATATGGACTTTAGTAAGGCCTTTGACAAGGTTCCTCATGGAAGGTTGGTTAAGAAGGTTCAACTGTTGGGTATAAATGCAGGAATAGCAAGATAGATTCAACAGTGGCTGAATGGGAGAAGCCAGAGGGTAATGGTGGATGGCTGTTTATCGGGTTGGAGGCAGGTGACTAGTGGGGGTGCCTCAGGGATCTGTGTTGGGTCCTTTGTTGTTTGTCATGTACATCAATGATCTGGATGAAGGTGTGGTAAATTGGATTAGTAAGTATGCAGATGATACCAAGATAGGGGGTGTTGTGGATAATGAAGAGGATTTCCAAAGTCTACAGAGTGATTTAGGCCATTTGGAAAAATGAGCTGAAAGATGGCAGATGGAGTTTAATGCTGATAAATGTGAGGTGCTACACCTTGGCAGGACAAACCAAAATAGGACGTACATGGTAAATGGTAGGCAATGGAAGAATACAGTTGAACAGAGGGATCTGGGAATAACCGTGCATAGTTCCTTGAAGGTGGAATCTCATATAGATAGGGGGGTAAAGAAAGCTTTTGGTATGCTAGCCTTTATAAATCAGAGCATTGAGTATAGAAGCTGGGATGTAATGTTAAAATTGTACAAGGCATTGGTGAGACCAAATCTGGAGTATGGTGTACAATTTTGGTCGCCCAATTATAGGAAGGATGTCAACAAAATAGAGAGAGTACAGAGGAGATTTACTAGAATGTTGCCTGGGTTTCAACAACTAAGTTACAGAGATAGGTTGAATAAGTTAGGTCTTTATTCTCTGGAGCGCAGAAGGTTAAGGGGGGACTTGATAGAGGTCTTTAAAATGATGAGAGGGATGGACAGAGTTGATGTGGACAATCTTTTCCCTTTGAGAATAGGGAAGATTCAAACAAGAGGACATGACCTCAGAATTAAGGGACAGAAGTTTAGGGGTAACATGAGGGGGAACTTCTTTACTCAGAGAGTGGTAGCGGTGTGGAATGAGCTTCCAGTGGAAGTGGTGGAGGCAGGTTCGTTGGTATAATTTAAAAATAAATTAGATAGGCATATGGATGAGAAGGGAATGGAGGGTTATGGTATGAGTGCAGGCAGGTGGGACTAAGGGGAAAAAAAGTTGTGTCGGCACGGACTTGTAGGGCCGAGATGGCCTGTTTCCGTGCTGAAATTGTTATATGGTTATAAAATAAGATAAAATATTAAAACATAGTTATAAAGTACAAACTGATGAATGAATAAACATGCCTATTCAGCAGTTTATCTAAATAACATTACAATTATTTTTTTTCCACATTCAATTATTTTTTATTTCTCCAGCCCAAGGGTTGGAATATATTGGAATTTCTTGGCATCTTCAATGTTCCGTCAGGGCGCTCGCTTAGTGAAGACTGGTTTTCACTGTACATCACGGTGATATAAATTCAACTTGACGATATAATTACTTGCATGTGCAGGTTTTAAGAACTTTTAGTAATTTATTTTCCTTAAATAAAAATCCACTATTTTCAAATAGTTTTTAAATGTTTTTGTGCATCGGAGAGATTGAGATATCCAAACTTTTCCAGGTTAACCAGCATAACTGGGACCTGGCTATCAAAGTTTCAGGATGTTTTGAGAGCAGGGTGTTTTAAGCACACCATTGGTTGCCCTGCGATATATCAGCCTATCTGGACCAGGTTAGGTTTGGGAGTGAAGGGGATGTTAGCTGTGGGCTCCTATGTAGGTTGTCAAGCTCACTGACAAATCACACAAATGAGGATTAAAAATTAATCTCTGCATTTACACCACCTAAAATTGGCAAAAGAGAAAGTGCTGTACCAGATTATTCGCTTTGGAAATCGTAACCATTATTATCTACAATAACCATTATTAATCACAATCCTAACCTTCCCTGACAAGTCCATCTATTAACGATTGGTTCCTGCAATATATTCAAAGTGCCACATTCTTTTTGACCACTCCGTCTTTTTTCTTATCTTCACTTAACATTACGATTAGCTTTTCACACCACCTTTATTTTGCAGCCTCCAAGACCTGAAAGTCCCAGCAAGCTTCTCACTGTTTAGCAGGTCTGATCAAGTTACTCCATTCCTTACCACCATTAACAACGCTCACTCTCAGCAGTTCAATTCCCCATCCTCCTTCCCACATCATCGCATCAGAAGGTCATAAGGAATAGGAGTAGAATTAGGCCATTCGGCCCATCGTCCACTCCGCTATTCAATCATGGCTTCCCTCCTAACCCCATTCTCCTGCCTTCTTCCCATAACCTCTGACACCCATACCCATCACAAATCTATCTATCTCTGCCTTAAAACATATACACTGACTTGGCCTCCACAGCATTCGGTGACAAATAATTCCACAGATTCACCACCCTCTGACTAAAGACATTTCTCCTCATTTCATTCCTAAAAGAATGTATTTTAATTCTGAGGCTATGAACTCTAGTCCCAGACTCTCCCACCAGTGGAAACATCATCCACTTCATCCAAGCCTTTCACTATTCTGTATGTTTCAATGAGGGCCCCCCCATCATTCTTCTAAACTCCAGCGAGTACAGGCCCAGTGCAGACAAACGCTCATCATAGATTAACCTACTCATTCCTGGGATCATTCTTGTAAACCTCCTCAGGACCCTCTCCAAAGCCTCCCAGGAAATAAATCACTGTTCTGCTCAACATTCCACAATTCATGACATCATTTGAATACATGTATTTATATCCTTGTCCATATCCAACATATCAAATTGCCATTCAACTTCACTGACAAACATTGGATCTAATCCAACAATAGTCTCAAATTTAAAACACTCACCACATTTTTCATTTTACTTCGGAGTCACGTGAGTGACTACGTGAAGAACCCCGCCAGGACGCATGCGTGTCATATCGCTACACACATTACAACGAGTCACAGCAGGGGGAACGACGTTCCCCTTAGCGGCAGAATTTGAAAGCCGGGAACAACAGTTAACGAGACTCTGCGAAATCGACATTATGTGACAATCTGGCCAACACAATTTGGCAATAGTGTATCCAGAGAGAGATATTTGGATATCAGCTACCTACCAGGTAAACTAAATTTAGTGGCAGACAACAGGTCACACAAATTCAATGAAAACACTGAATGGATGTTGGTTAAAAATGTATTTGCTGAAATTACAGCACGGTATGGAACACCAGATATCGACCTATTCGCATCCAGGCTCACACCAGCTATCGAATTATGTTCATGGGAACCAGAACCTGGGGCAGTGGCAACAGATGCATTTTCGCTGCATTGGGGGATTGTTTATTTATGCATTCCCTCCTTTCTGCCTCATCAGTCGGGGATTGGCCTACTCAAACATGGGTCCCGGTGATACTCGACATGGTATTAGAACCATGCATCACCATCCATCATAGACCTAATTTACTGGTTCATCCCGCAACAAGGGGAAGTTACCCACGTCATAATTATATAAACCTATTAATTGTAGAGTTTGAAAGCACCTCTACTACACCTGGGACTGACGGACCGAACAGTGGATATTATTTCAGCAGGCCACAGACAGTCCACCAAAAAACAGTACTTGGTGTCATCAAGAAATGGGAAGTACTGTCACAACAATAAACATCACCCACAGATCTATGAACATCCCGAGCAAGCCTCCATTACGATGAGAGGCTCAGTCATAGTGCCATCAACTGCGCCAGAAGTGCTCTGTCAACATACCTGTGGCAAGGAACAGAGCGGCATTCTGTTGGGACACACCCTGGTAACCAAACTCATGAGGGGCATTTTTAATGTTAATCCCCCCAAGAACCAGGTACTCCCAAATATGGGATGTGAGCATTGTACTGACCATGTTAAGAAACTGGTCTCCAGCTACAGCTCTGTCCCTACAGAAACTGACTATGAAAACAGTCATGCTGATGGCCTTGGTCACGGCACGTAGGGTCCAGTCACTACAGAAACTAAGGCTGGACAACATGGCTATTTCATCTGGAAATTTAACTTTTCACATCAATGAATTAGTCAAACAAAACAGACAGGGGTCAGCAGGCCTGAAAACAGAATTCAGGGCCTACCCGACAGATGATCATCTCTGTATTGTAACACACTTACTATTATATATGGAGTATACTAAGATCATCAGAGGGAAAGAATTGTCACTTTTAATCAGCTACAAACAGCCACTCAAAACAGTAACAGTCCAGACCATCTCTAGATGGCTAAAACAGGTCATACTAAAGGCTGGAGTAGACACTAGCATTTTTAAATCTCACTCCACCAGGGCTGCAGCTACATCGGCAGCTATGAAGTTGGATGTTCCTATGGACGAAATCCTCAAGACAGCAGGATGGTCAACGGAGAAAACTTTCCAATTATTTTATAACAAACCAGTCATTGAACCTGGAACATTTGCATAAACAATTTTAACTTCTGTAATATAATTTACCCCATAAATAGGGGCTATAATTTGGTGTTAATATATTTATCGTTGGGTTTTCAATATCGTATTGATGTCTAATGATGTTAACACTATTCTCCCCATAATCAAGGCAGATGTGATGCATGGACTCGTTTCCACGACATGAAATCACAGAGCTTTAAAATCTTCACGTAGTCACACACGTGACTCCGAAGTAAAATAGTAAGATTAAACGAGAACTTACCAGTTTGAAGTTTGATCGTTATTTTATGAGGAGTAACGTTGAGGGATTATGTGCCCTCCGCTCCCACCCTTGATCATATACTCAACTGGTATCTCTTCTCTAATCTTACTATGTTTAGTCATTACAGTTATCTGTGATTTCACACCGCTGCTTTGAAGAATGACACGCATGCATCCTGGCGGGGTTCTTCACGTAATCCCTCAACGTTACTCCTCATAAAATAACGATCAAACTTAGTTCTCGTTTAATCTTACTATTTTCCTTTACAGTTATATCTTTAGCTAATTGTTCCAACTAACAAATTCAATAGTATCAATTCTATATCTTTAGAAATAAACCAAAGTGCTTGGGTCGGTCTCTTGATGAACTTAATGGCCTGTTATTTTGGTGTTATCAATTGATATATTTGCACTCCACAATGTTCTTCTATGGCAATGAAAATTGGAAATTCCAAGTAATTCAGTCATTGAAATTAAATGTATCTTTTCAAATTACCATTCTCTCTCTACCTTCAACAATATTGGTAATTCCTGCCAACTATTTGCCCATTCTGCAACTTTATGTAAGATGTTTTACATTTGTTTTGCTCTTCCTCAGTCATGGTTATTCCTCCCACTTAGTAGCCTCGCAAATTTAAAAAATAATTTAATTTGCTACTAGTGCATTTCCCTTTAAATTTTCATTCTCTCCTTCAATACAACCATATTACTTCCGGTTGCCCAATTAATCTCAGCATTAATCCTCATGGATCGTCACTGCCCATCTCCATCATTGTTAATGTCATATCTTAGTCTCAGTTTTTGCTTTTCGACTCAGTGTAAGCAAATAGTCCATTATATCACTGCACCTCTAACTGCACATTCTACGACAATCATTAAGGGGAAGCTTATTTATTGTAGGGCTTATGACAATCTAGATAAATTACTGTGTAGGAAGGAACTGCAGATGCCGATTGAAAACCAAAGATATACACACTGAGACTGGAGTAACTCAGCGGGTCGGACAGCATCTACTTCTGCTTCTTAAGCCCTTTGCTCCTCTAGGAAGCATAGGCCATTGACAAATGTCCTCCACCTCACTCGGTTGTTTGGAGTTTTTTTTAGATCACCCCAGTTGAGCCCACTCTCAGACATTTCTGTCTGGACACCTCTTCTCCAGCTGTTCCCGGGGCTACCTCATCTCTGGAGAAAAGGAATAGGTGATGTTTCGGGTCGAGAGCCTTCTTCAGACCTTCTTCCCGGTCTCGACCCGAAGCATCACCTATTCCTTATCTACAGAGATGCTGTCTGACAGGCTGAGTTACTCCAGCTTTTTGTGTCTATCTTAGATAAATTATTGCTTCATTATCTACTCACACTCTCTTACCTCTTCACAAATGTTTCAGGGAATGGTGATTAAGTAAAAAAATTCTCTCTTTGGCTAAGTAGATCATGTGTTATTCACTCCCTATATGCCTCAATTCCAATTATACACATGTGAGATTCCTTGGTCATTTTACTATCTTAAAAGCACTATATCAAGGCACACAGTCGTGGTTGCTAATGTTCATAATTATCTTTGGTCAGCACTATTACTTCTCTCCTTTAAAATTGCTTTTATCATCTTTGTATTATCTTCTCATTATTTTTATTTTTGAAATTTTTGTGGAATTATTGGTGACAGCAATATTGGTGAAACACAAAAATGATATAGTGACCAGGCAACGTTTTCCTCAGTATTGAAGTCCAAATGTTGATATGGATGCTTTCTGTCCACCCAACATAATAGATGCAAAACTATTTTTTTCATTTCTGCTCCATAAACTCGGCCAAATGTATAAACTGTAACTGCATCATCATAATCAGTCGGAAGAAAGGCCTCGACCCGAAACGTCACCTATTCCTTCTCTCCATAGATGCTGCCTCACCCGCTGAGTTTCTCCAGCATTTTTGTCTACCTTCTTATTTTAGTTTAGTTTAGTTTAGAGATACAGCACGGAAACAGGCCCATCGGCGCACCGAATCCGAACGGCCCCCGCACATTAACACTATCCTACACACATTAGGAACAATTTACACTTATACCAAGCCAATTAACCTACAAATCTGTACGTCTTTGGAGCATGGGAGGAAACCGGAGATACCCCATGCGATCACAGGGAGAAGGTACAAACTTCATACGGCTAGCACACGTAGTCAGGATCAAACCCTGGTCTCTGGTGCTGTACTGCCCTACCTCTTCAATTAAATGATGTAATGTATTGTCCTTCACACTTGCTGCAACCCTCCACACTTTTCTCACCATCACATGTAATTTTATCATTGTTCACCCGAAACGCACCTCAATAAACTTCACCTCAGACAAAATCAATTGATTACATCCCATCTCCAATTCAATCCTGTGTACTGACTCTTGTCCATATTGAACAACGTGATGAATATAACTTGCATCAATTTAAGATCCCACTTGCCTCCACTTCATTTCCTCAAACTTCATTACATTTCTCTCTACAAATCTGCCCTCTGTCCTTGCATCGTCCTCACCACTACCCTGCTCCCCCACCCCTACTTCACTCAGAGCTATGTGTCAGAGTCTTCAGATGCTCGACTAATTTTCTGACATGTTACTCCTCTCTCCCACCTAAAAAATATTCCTGCAAATTACACCATCTTGCCCAGCTTATTGCACCATGAACAGCAGCCTTTACATTTGGTTTCCACCTTGGGATGTTTTCCTTGGGAGGTTTATAAAAAAATATATATTAATAAATAGGTACAACCATGCAACAGTTTGTTTTCCCTCAAAGCAGTTTTATTTGATAGTCCAGAAACATGCACGACAGCCCATCATCAATAGACAATAGGTGCAGGAGTAGGCCAATCGGCCCTTCAAGCCAGCACCGCCATTCAATGTGATCATGACTGATCATCCCTAATCAGTACCCCGTTCCTGCCGTCTCCCCATATCCCCTGACTCCTATTTTTAAGAGCCCTATTTAGCTCTCTCTTGAAAGCATCCAGAGAATCTGCCTCCACCGCCCTCTGAGGCAGAGAATTTCACAGACTCACCACTCTCTGTGAGAAAAAGTGTTTCCTCGTCGCCGTTCTAAATGGCTTACTCCTTATTCTTAAATTGTGGCCCCTGGTTCTGGACTCCCACAACATCAGGAACGTGTTTCCTGCCTCTAGCGTGTCCAAGTCCTTAACAATCTTATATGTTTCAATGAGATCCCCTCTCATCCTTCTAAACTCCAGAGTGTACAAGCCCAGCCACTCCATTCTCTCAGCATAGGACAGTCCCGCCATCCCGGGAATTAACCTTGTAAACCTACGCTGCACTCCCTCAAATAGCAAGAATGTCCTTCCTAAAATGAGGGGACCAAAACTGCACACAATACTCCAGGTATGGTCTCACTTGGGCTCTGTACAACTGCAGAAGGATCTCTTTGCTCCTATATTCGATTCCTCTTGTTATAAAGGCCAACATGCCATTCGCTTTCTTCACTGTCTTTGCTGTACCTGCATGCTTACTTTCATAGGTACACAAAAATGCTGGAGAAACTCGGCGGGTTTCTATGGAGCGAAGGAGATAGGTAACGTTTCGGGCCGAACCCCTTCTTCAGACTGATAGGGGGTGGTGGGGAGAAGGAAGGAAAAAGGGAGGAGGAGGTGCCCGTGGGCTGGGGGATGGGAGGAGACAGCTCAAGGGCTAAGGAAGGGGAGGAGACAGCAAGGACTAACAAAATTGGGAGAATTCAATGTTCATGCCCAACGGATGCAGGCTCCCCAAGCGGAATATGAGGTGCTGTTCCTCCAATTTCCGGTGTTGCTCACTCTGGCAATGGAGGAGACCCAGGACCCAGGAGGAGAGGTCGGATTGGGAATGGGAGGGGGAGTTGAAGTGCTGAGCCACCGAGAGGTCAGGTAGGTTCTTGCGGACCAAGCGGAGGTGTTCGGCGAAACGATCGCCCAACCTCCGCTTACTCTCACCGACTCACTTGACTGCTTACTTTCATAGACTGATGTACAAGGACCCCCAGATCCCGTTGTACTTCCCCTTTTCCCAACTTGACGCCATTTACATAGTAATCTGCCTTCCTGGTTTTGCTACCAAAGTGGATAACCTCACGATACGACACTGACTACAAATATCCTTTTCCACTTGGCCAACACATTCTCCCCATCAAATCTCCCTAGATTCTATCACTCATCTACACATTAATTCTAATTTACAGTGGCGTTCCAACCTACTCGTCTTTGGGATAGAGAAAGGAACTCGATTATTGGAAAGAAACCTATACAGTCACAGAAAGATGATACAAATTCCACAGAGGCAGCACCAAAGGCAAGGATGGAACTCACTGTACCAACATTTGCTCAACAATTCTATTTACCTGAGGTCATCATTTCTTGTAAGGACCTGGCTGCCCTTTAGCAAATGTATATATTCCTGTGCCAAGCAGAATTTGTGGAATATTCATATTAACTGCTGCAAACGTTTTATTGTGGATGGCAAAACTTCATTATCAACGAACCATTGTTGGCAGTATTGTTGGCCGGTGTGGGCAAGTTCGGCCGAAGGGCCCGTTCCACGCTATCTATATCTTTACGACTCCATGACAATTCAAGGAGGCTACAGAGAGTGGTGAGCTCAGCCCAGTCCATCTTCGGCACATCTTTCCCCATCATTGAAGTCATCTACACGTGACGCAACCTCAAGAAGGTGACATCTATCATCAAGGATTCCCACCATCAAGAACACACCCTATTCTCACTGACACTTTTGGGCAGGAGGTCCAGATACCTGAAGTCCCACACTACCAATTTCAGGAACAGCTACTTTCCTGCAACCATCAGGTTCTTGAAATAACTTGCACAACACAAACCCGTACAATTTATGCACAACTTATGTTTTTGTGTGTTATCTGAATCTATGTGCAAGCTAAATTTCCATTGTATCTGTACTTCACTGCACAGTATATATGACAATACACTTAAATGGACTCAAATTGACGTATTTATCCCCACAGAATTTATTTACCCTGTAAATGAGCTGCATTCAAATTCGAGCAAAAATTGTGAAATTGTTAAATGCAAGTGTAACATGGTCAGGTGACATCACAAGCAATGAGAAGAACATAATGAAGTTGAATGGAGACCTTCAGGCAGAATATCACATTTTTCATTTGGTAATCATGATATTGTTGCTAAAACAAGTGCAATCTTCTACATTTAAGGGTTATATAGATGAATGTCACTTACAATTATATTTAAAGATTTCTCAAATTATTTTACAGAATATTTGTGAAGAAATAAAATTGATCCAAATATCAGAAGGCACCAATTTCTGAATTTAAAGTTTCTTCTGAGCTTGAAGCAAGCGTCTAACTCCACAACTTTATAATGTAAACAACATTTTTTTGTAAGAAATGAGTCATTGCAGTAGAATCCAGAAAGTTTTTAATTTTGCAGAACTAACAAAAATGTTCAAGATATGAGAAGAACTAATAACCTCCTTTATCTTCATGAGCCAACCTTGCCAATCACCACAAAAGATGCATAAATATCTTGATTTTATATACATCCACACTAAATGGATGGAAAGTGCGTGTGCATGTGGTCGCAGTCTTTAAAAAAAACTTTTAAGAGAGAAATCTGTATTGGTGCACGCTGGATTGCTTCCAACATCATTATTAGCAACAATAGTAGATTCATATGTTAAATGGGGAGCCTTATAAAGGTTTCTCAGTACAGCTGCCAGATTCTGCTCTTTACCATAGGTGGCATTGTTCCAATAAATCAAACTGTACTGCCTTAGCAGATATAAAGCACATGGACTGCCTTTTCTGCATCTGTTAAATTCTGACGGGTGGACCTACACCGAGATTGAATTATATAAAATCTAAAAGCTGTAACTTGCATTTGCATCGTGACTTTAACAGAGAAGCACGATGCAAGTTCTAAAAAAATAGGCAGACAGCCAAAGAATTAACTATTTGGATGGGCATTAAAAAGCTCAAAGTAATAAATATTAAATGGCTACGTCACTCCACATTTACAAAAATATTATCTTGTACATCAAATTACAACTGTAATTTAAAAAGCTGCATGAATGTCAGACTTTTTATTTGCATATCTTTCATGCATTTGTTCTACATCATCTTCTATATCTCGTTTCCCTTTCCCGTAACTCTAACTGAAGAAGGGTCTCGACCCAAAACCTCACCCATTCCTTCTCTCCAGAGATGCTGTTATTCCAGCATGTTATGTCTGTCTGCATATCATACATTGAGACTACTTTTACTTTTACCTGGAGGGGCAGATATATCAGAATCTATTTCATCGGTTTCTCCTTTCTGCTAAGTAAACATTGGGAGCTAAATTGCAAAAAGACAATAGCAAAACAAATATATTTGTTTAAAATTTGAATTGAAATACACTGTGACCAAAAATGAGGCAGTAAATTTTGATTTGAAACCCCAAACAATGATGAATAGTTTGCAACTCTGGGTTAATTCGGTGGCTTAATAAGCAAAGTCTAATAGTTCATGCAATATTAACCATGTTTCAGAAGTTCCGTAACTCTGTTGTCACAGTTTGTGCCACATGTCTCGAGTTTAGCCCCACGTGTACGACTTCCGGTTATTTGCCAATATAGATACAGTGAAACACACACAGAAGTATAAAAGTGACAAAAAAGAGTTGTTTAAAGAATAAGTTTCTTGCCAAATGCACACGTCTGTGGAGGCATGGAAGTACACTATACAAACGGAACCATTCCCATTACATGTTTAAGAAGGAATTGCAGATGCTGGAAAATCGAAGGTGCACAAAAATGCTGGAGAAACTCAGTGCGTCGCCGACTTCCTTCGCTCCATAGATGCTGCCTCACCGTCTGAGTTTCTCCAGCATTTTTGTCTACATTCCCATTTCATTTTTTTTGGTAATTAGTTCTACTCGAGGGCATAAAGGAAACATGCCTGGAAAATATAAGATCTATAAATGAGGTAATTAATGGTTGTATTCAAATACTTTGTACGCAAAGATGCAGAATATACTGTAAATAATGTATTTCAATTCAAATTTTAAACAAATATAATCTTGTGTAGTTTCAGTCATCATTGCAAAATGAATTTCATTTTTTTGAGGGGTAATTAGTGATAATTATTATTTCATGTGTATCTGTGTCCTCTTTTACCCCACCAGAATAAAAACAATGCAAATTCTGTAAATTACAAGTCATCTGTACTTTGTTCTATTTTTCCCTGTTGTGGAAGAACGTTGGGAAAATGTATTCCACAAGCGTAACGAAGAAAGGGTTATGCATAAATCTGTGTGTTTATAAATTGTAAGTATCTGTACCTAGTCTGGTATAAATCACTGAAGGACCATACGACTCTTTACACTTGCTAAATGCCATTGTTAAATGTCACGCTACTTTAACATTCAGATTGAATTCATGTATTAAAATAAATATGTTTTATATTTCTATTCACAAAGAATACCGAGGCTCGATTACACACTGACAACTGTTCTGCGGACACTACAAGTTATTAGTTGGGTCTGGTTGGGATTAGTTTTCAAGAGTGCAATGTTTACTTTCTGTTATGCAAGCCGATTCCAGTAAAATCTGCGGCTGAAGCGGATCGTAGATTTCGTTTATTGCATGAAACAGTTAATATTTCGTGGTGGTGGTGATTTTTGGGGTCCTACAGAATTTACCTGCATGTTTACAATAGTTCTTGGCTCCCGTGACACAATGAAGAGCAGCAAAAATTCCGGAACAACTCATTCGGTCTATTTTTTTGTCAAGCACAGCGTATACAATCGCTTACAAAGAAACTAAAACAAGTTACAATGGAGTTTAAATAAGCAAAAGTGGAGGGAAATCACGATCCAGCGAGATCAGAATGTAGAGCTTGTAAGTAGTGATGAGATGGATGGCAAAATAAGAAACAAGAAGCACCCGGAGAGGCTTGTGAGGCGGGTAGACGGGGCAAGGAGCGGCGTCCTGCCTCCACCGAGTGTGCCTGGCGGCGCCGACCCCCGCGGGTAGAGAGTTTCCAGGAAGAGCGAAGTGACACTGCCTTACCTTTTCTGAACTGGCTTTCGCCGCTTACGGCTGGCGTAAATACTGCTGGAGTTCATACTCGTCGTTGACCTCCAAAAAAAGAGGCGCAGGAACCGTCTCGCCTGTTTGCTCGTTCACTCACTGTGTGAGTGAGGGTGAGAGTGAGTGAGAGTGAGTGAGAGTGAGCGCCGCTCGCTTCTCTGTCGGGCTTTGTCTCCCTTCCTCACCGGCTCAGCGCGGCAGTCGGCGGGCCAGCGCACAGATTAATCCAACAGAGGGAAACGCTCTTATTCTCCACCTACTTTTGTTTTGCGTCTCTCTCTCTCACTCACTCACACACAACCAACGATCATCTTGCTCTGGTATACTTGCACACAAGCTAGCTTCTTCCTTATTAGACGGAGCCGGGGGAGTGGGCGGGGTTGCAGAGGTGTCTGCGGCCGCTCGATGGAGCACCAGAGCCGGGGAAGGAGGGTCGCCTCTTGGGTTCCGAGGGAGGGGAGGGGAGGAGGAGGAGGAGGGCTCCCGACGGCTGCGGGCGACTGCGAGCGTTTGCACCGCTGCTCCCTTTTTCTGTCCCCAAAACGAAGTCTCATGAAAGGTTGTTTCGCCTTCACGTCCCGTCCCGCTGAAGCCGGGAGCCGCTGCAGGAGCCCCCGCCCGCTGCTGCTGCTGCTGCTGTTGCTGTCTGACGGCCGACTGTAGGCGAGAGCGGCTTCACCTGAACCGGGCGAGGCTCAGTGCACGACCGGCCCGCAACGGAGCCGTCTCTCAGTCCACCGCAGGCTTCCAGTAACTCTCTCACCCAGCTACCCTTCACTCGTCCTCCATTCCCCACCACCCGGCCTATAGTCTAAGCCGATTCACACTGAGACCGTCCCTCTAAAGACGCTATGGTCTGGCGGCGCTCTCGGCTGATATGCTCTTTGCTCCTCTGATCACCGAGAACCCGCCCAGGAGCCTGTTGACAAGGTCAGATTTGTAAACCAATGTGAAATGTTGATTGCGAAACAAAAAAAAATGCGCAGCATTTACGATGCATTCAGAAACTGTAAATAAGAAGTATTGCTAAATGTAACCACTGCTGTAATACATTAGGAATAAATGCAAACTTATAATCAAAGATGACTTGATAAAGCTTATTTGTCCCCTCATCACCTCAATCCTTTTCCATATATGCGCTGTTGCTACCCAAATCCCGTTTACATCTTTCTATGAATGTTTGCTTAACTTTCATTAATCAGTATGATCTGCCACTATAGTAATATGTCTCTTGTCAAAGGGACATATTACTTCCTGGGTGCCTCCAACATAGAATCTCACCGTCTCCATCACAGGAGATGGAAAACTAGATCTCACGTCTCCATCACAGGAGACAGACTATTGACCGACCTAATTTTCTTTTTTACTACTGGGCAACTAATATTAAAAATATAACTTTCTGGTTGGACGATACATGTCAACATATAAATTGGTTAAAAATGGAGAGGGAAGATTGTTTGCCTTTTTGTATAGGCTCGATCCTCCTATCTCCAATACATTTGAATAAGTCATCGTATGAGCAAAATCCGATAATACATGTTCAAGTTCAAGTGAGTTTATTGTCATGTGTCCCTGATAGGACAATGAAAATCTTGCTTTGCTTCAGCACATAGAAACATAGAAACATAGAAATTAGGTGCAGGAGTAGGCCATTCGGCCCTTTGAGCCTTCACCGCAATTCAATATGATCATGGCTGATCATCCAACTCAGTATCCCGTACCTGCCTTCTCTCCATACCCTCTGATCCCCTTAGCCACAAGGGCCACATCTAACTCCCTCTTAAATATAGCCAATGAACTGGCCTCAACTACCCTCTGGCAGAGAGTTCCAGAGATTCACCACTCTCTGTGTGAAAAAAGTTATTCTCATCTCGGTTTTAAAGGATTTCCCCCTTATCCTTAAGTTGTGACCCCTTGTCCTGGACTTCCCCAACATCGGGAACAATCTTCCTGCATCTAGCTTGTCCAACCCCTTAAGAATTTTGTAAGTTTCTATAAGAGCCCCTCTCAATCTCCTAAATTCTAGAGAGTATAAACCAAGTCTATCCAGTCTTTCGTCATAAGACAGTCCTAACATCCCAGAAATCAGTCTGGTACATCTTCTCTGCACTCCCTCTATGGCAATAATGTCCTTCCTCAGATTTGGAGACCAAAACTGTACGCAATACTCCAGGTGTGGTCTCACCAAGACCCTGTACAACTGCAGTAGAACCTCCCTGCTCCTATACTCAAATCCTTTTGCTATGAAAGCTAACATACCATTCGCTTTCTTTACTGCCTGCTGCACCCGCATGCCTACCTTCAATGACTGGTGTACCATGACACCCTGGTCTCGCTGCATCTCCCCTTTTCCTAATCGGCCACCATTTAGATAATAGAACATAGTAGGCATTTACTACAAAACAGATCAATGTGTCCATATACTATAATATAAATGTATACACACATGAATAAATAAAATGTTTAAAGTGTAAATAACAGATAATTGGTTATTAATAATCAGAGTTTTGTCCACGCCAGGTTTAATAGCCTGATGGCTGTGGGGAAGTAGCTATTCCTGAACCTGGTTGTTGCAGTCTTCAGGCTCCTGTACCTTCCACCTGAAGGACGCAGGTAGATGAGTGTGTGGCCAGGATGGTGTGGGTCTTTGATGATACTGCCAGCCTTTTTGAGGCAGCGACTGCGATAAATCCCCTCGATGGAAGGAAGGTCAGAGCCGATGGACTGGGCAGTGTTTACTACTTTTTGTAGTCTTTTCCTCTCCAGGATGCTCAAGTTGCCGTACCAAGCCACGATGCAACCGGTCAGCATGCTCTCTACTGTGCAAATACATAGTACTATCCGTATCTGGAAACAGTTGAAATTCAGTCTTAAATTGAGAAATATGTCTCTCCTTCTTCCTATTACAAATAATCCCTTGTTTAAACCGTCTACTTTAGATATGGTGTTTGTTCAATGGAAGAACCTGGGAATCAATACTGTGGGAGACCTCTATAAGAAGGGGACTCTCTTCTTTTCAAGAACTACAGGAGAAATATGACGAATGCTAATAATTTTTTTTAGATACCTTCAAATCCGAGATTACGTGAAAACATATACACAAGACTGTCCTCTTATGGGTCCAGATATATTAGACGATTGTTTGAATAGACATGCCGATACAAGTAAGGTGATATCTTACATTTATAACGTTCTGCTAAATATTGACACCCCACCCTCTGAGATGTATAGGCGAGCATGGGAGGACGAGCTGGGTTTACCCATTTCGAAAGATATATGGGAGTAAAGCCTATAATACATACACTACTGTTCTTTAAATGCCAGGCATACCCTGATCCAATATAAAGTATTGCATAGGTTATACTACTCAAAGACCAAATGGAACAAGATCTTCCCAACTGTCTCTCCTCTCTGTGATAAATGGCACTTCCAAGAAGCCACCCTAACTTATTATTTTGTATCGTGTATAAAAAAACAAAACTTCTGGACGGAAATATTCAATATCATTTCTAAAACACTTAAAATTCAATTGGAGCCGGATTCAAAACTAATAATATTAGGAATGTCAGAGGGCTGGCCTAATCTAATGATATCTCAAAGACTCTTCCTTGACTATGATTTAATAACTGCGAAAAAACTTATACTTAAATTCTGGAAAAAGATAAATTCTGGAAAAAGATGTGGATCACAGAAATGACTCAGACACTACATCTAGAAAAAATAAGGCTTGTCTTGACTGACAAACCAGATCAATTTTCCAAAATATGGTCTCCTTTTATTGAATGGTTGAACACAAACTCAAAACCGATGCTATAGTCGGGAGGGCAGGCGTATGGAAGGGTAGTGGGATATATCTCCGCTTCTTTTACTTCTTCGTTAGTTCTGGGGTTTTTCTTTTTTCTTTTTCGTGTCTTTCTCGATATTCTTTTCTTTTTCTTTTCTTCTTTCTTTCCCTTTTTTCCTTTTTCTTTTTTTCCGATTTAGTTATTAGTTTATAAAATGTTAAAATTGAAGCAGTACGAAAATGGTATAACTGTTATGTCGATTACTGTCTCTTTGTACAATTGCTTCTAATAAAATAAATATAAAAATAAATTAAAACAAATTAAAAAATGTGATATTCTCAAGATCAGAACTTTAATATTATTGTATTATATGCTGTAAGTCCGTAACAGATAGGTAAATACATTACAATTTCTAGCAATAATCCAAGTCTTTATGGAGAAGATCAGTTGCTAGCTGGTACATTGGCATATCATAATCAGTAGCATCATCATACTCCTCAGATTATAACCAATAAGCAACTCTGTACAACTTGTTTTTCCTCAACTTTTCAATTTTGGCATTGTAAACTACAAGTTTTTGCTCTTCAAACCACGCATGATATGCCTTTCTGCCCACTACTTTCCCATTAAGAATGTCTTGTAGATCATCAAATTCGGATAATCTCTGCGAATGCTGCCTAAATCAGTCTCTTTTGCTGGGCATTTGGATTGACAATTTTGCAATTCTTCTTCGGAGACATCTGTTTAAAATGTAAAGGAAAAAAAAAACACTGAACAGCAATAAGAGAAACAAGTTATTATTTGCAGTTCTAGAAAAAAGGTAGAAATGATAAAGTTAAATGCTAAAACAAATAGTAAATACCCAACAAAAAATTCATATTCATCAGTTTCATCAAATCAATTAAATTCATCTAATCAAAACAGCCAGTGGCAGATATGCAGTGCTGCTGATGGTAGGTTTTGTAACATCGCTACCATTTGTAACAAGGACAGAGTCCCCCTTGTCGTCACCTTCCACCCCATCAGCCGTTGCAAACCAAGCATATAATCCTTCTAACATTTTCGCCACCTACAACGGGATCCTACCTCTGGCCACATCTTCCCATCTCCACCTCTTTCTGCTTTCTGCAGAGACCGTACCCTGGTCAATTCATCAATTTCCACCCAAACCACCCCGTCCCCAGGTACTTTCCCCTGCAACTGCAGGAGATGCAACCCCTGTCCTTTCACCTACCCCCTCAACTCCATCCAAGGACCCCCAACAGTCCACGTGAGGCAGAGGTTCCCTTGCACCTCCTCCAATCTCACCTACAGTATCCGCTGTTCCAGGTGTCAACTCCTGGTCATCGGCGAGACCAAGCGCAGGCTCAGCGATCGATTTGCTGAACACCTCCGCTCAGTTCACCTTAACCTAGCTGATCTCCCGGTTGCTCAGCACTAACTCCCCCTCCCAATCCAAATCTGACCTTTCTGTCCTGGGCATTCTCCATTTTCAGAGTGAGGCCCAGCACAAATTGGAGGAACAGCGCCTCATATTTTGCTTAGGTAGCTTACACCCCAGTGGTATGAACATTGACTTCTCTAACTTCAAATAGCCCTTGTGTTCCCTCTCTCCATTCCCTCCCCCTTCACAGTTCTCCCACCAGTCTTACTGTCTCTGACTACATTCTATCTCTGTCCTGCCCACTCCCCTGACATCAGTCTGAAGAAGGGTCTCGACCCAAAACGTCACCTATTACTTCTCTCCTGAGATGCTGCCTGTCCCGCTGAGTTGCTCCAGCATTTTGTGTCTACCTTCAATAGAAACATAGAAAATAGGTGCAGGAATAGGCCATTCAGCTCTTCGAGCCAGCACCTCCATGCAGTATGATCATGGCTGATAGAAACATAGAAACATAGGTGCAGGAGTAGGCCATTCGGCACCATTCAATATGATCATGGCTGATCATCCAACTCAGTATCCGGTACCTGCCTTCTCTCCATACCCCCTGATCCCTTTAGCCACAAGGGCCACATCTAACTCCCTCTTAAATATAGCCAATGAACTGGCCTCAACTACCTTCTGTGGCAGAGAATTCCAGAGATTCACCACTCTCTGTGTGAAAAATGTTTTCCTCATCTCGGTCCTAAAAGATTTCCCCCTTATCCTTAAACTGTGACCCCTTGTTCTGGACTTCCCCAGAATCAGTACCCTGTTCCTGCTTTCTCCCCATATCCCTTGATTCTGTTAGCCATAAGAGCTATATCTAATGCTCTCTTGAATACCTCCAGTTAATTAGCCTTCACTGTCTTCTGTGGTAACATTAGAAACAGGAGCTAAAATAGACCAGTTGATTCCTCGAGCCTTCAGGGCCATTCTGTAAAATCTTGGCCAATTCAGTCACCACCACTGGACCTCCTCCGTTTTCAATGGCTCTACCTCCACAGTTCTAAGAAATAGAGAATAACTAAGAATACTAACTTTGAGAGAAGGTATTCATAGAAACATAGAAAACATAGAAATTAGGTGCAGGAGTAGGCCATTCGGCCCTTCGAGCCTGCACCGCCATTTAATATGATCATGGCTGTTCATCCAACTCAGTATCCCGTACCTGCCTTCTCTCCATACCCTCTGATCCCCTTGGCCACAAGGGCCACATCTAACTCCCTCTTAAATATAGCCAATGAACTGGCCTCAACTACCCTCTGTGGCAGAGAGTTCCAGAGATTCACCACTCTCTGTGTGAAAAAAGTTCTCCTCATCTCGGTTTTAAAGGATTTCCCCCTTATCCTTAAGCTGTGACCCCTTGTCCTGGACTTCCCCAACATCGGGAACAATCTTCCTGCATCTAGCCTGTCCAACCCCTTAAGAATTTTGTAAGTTTCTATAAGATCCCCTCTCAATCTCCTAAATTCTAGAGAGTATAAACCAAGTCTATCCAGTCTTTCTTCATAAGACAGTCCTGACATCCCAGGAATCAGTCTGGTGAACCTGTGTTTGGTCCATATCCTGCCAAACCTACAGCTGTGTTTATACATAACCCCCCCATTTCAGGGTACCATAATGTTTGGGACACATGACTTCATAGGCTTTTGTAATTGCTCGGGTGTGTTTAATTGCCTCCTTAATGCAGGTATACGGGAGCACTCGACACCTAGTCTTTCCTCCAGTCTTTCCATCACCTTTGGAAACTATTGCTGTTTATCAACATGAGGACCAAATTTGTGCCAATGAAAGTCAATAAGCCATTATGAGACTGAGAAACAAAAATAAAACTGTCCGCAGAAAACTTCATGAACAGAAATAGAGAGGCTACACTGCAAGATGCAAACCACTGGTTAGCTGCAAAAATAGGATGGCCGAGTTACAGTTTGCCAAGAATTACTTAAAAGAGCAACCACAGAAACCAAAATGTATAAAAATGGCCTTTATTAAAATCTGACAATGTGCATTTGAACCACATGTGATTGTTTTTCTATTATAAATCTCAATTTGTGTAGTACAGAGACAAATAAATAAATGATGTGTCTCTGCCCCGAACATTATGGAGGGCACTGTATGTCCTCTGGACCTCGGTTCACCTACTCTGGGCAAGAGACTCTGTGCATCAACCCGATCTATTTCTCTCATGATTTTACACATTGGTTCCAATAATCACATTGGATGAAACATCCCCCCATTATCTAAATATGTCAAAATGTGATTAAATAAGATCCTTCTAAATGGCAGTGAGTGTTGGTCCAAGTGGCTCAATCTACATCAATTCCTTCATCCCAGGAATCATTGTAACAAATCTTCGCTGCAATGTCTCCAATGCAAGTATATGTGGCTTTTTACAATGATGCAAACAAGAATGTGACAAATGGGGTCAAATTTCAATTTCCTTCAAAAAAGTTGATAGGCACTTTATTGGGTTCATGACTAACATAGTATCAACAAAAAATATAAGAAAAGATAGCATATTGATGTCAAGTTTCTGAAAATGGCATCAGAATACACAAATACATTTTGTGTAATGGTCGTCGCTGGTGTCCACCAGTGACCTGGTTGGCAAAGTAAGTGCACGTATTTCTTATTCCTTTCTATGTTTATGAATACCATGGAACAATAAAATTGCAAACACCGTTTCCATTTCATTCACCTGATCATGTAGTAAAACACTGCATCCATCTGAGTGGACTCCGCAACGCGCGTTACACATCATACACACAAACGTACGTTGCAGTGGACACTAAAAGGTTTGGTATCCCAGAAAACGAACGTTACATTATTAGCGAGAACCAAGTATTTTCACCAATGTGATCTAAACGGTACATTACCTTATGGATTTGAGCTAGCGATGGCCGATGATTTGTCAGAACGTTTGATTTGGGCTGATTTTTTAAGTAAAATGTCTCCGTAACGGTCATTGCGGAGCTTCCCGAAGTTGACGCGAAGGAATAAAGTTAGCGACTTGGTCCGTACGAAAGGTAAACAAGAGACAGTCAGTTGCCAAATTAAAGATTGGCCCCATTTCTTTGTTTTGATGACCAATTCATGTCAAATTTTTATTTATTGATTTAAAAAAGTCAGAAAATATATCGTAAACGGTTTTGTGTTTTTGACACCGCGATGTTTTTGATACATTAAGTTTGAAAATAAGAAAAAATAATTAACTCGCCCATAAATCACTACTACCATAGGATACCTCGTTGGGTTTTTGAAAAGCATTAGAGGTTTGGAGCCTCCGTGATTTAACTTAAGGAGGTGCCGACCCCGATAACGATCATTGTGACAATGGACACCAAGCACAACGACTGTTACAGGATCTTTGCTGTACTGTATTATCTTTATGTTACTGTATTTTTCTCCTGATATTGAAGATATTTCCCTATATCATTATCAAAGCGTATATGTATGAGGGGCCATATGATGTTTATTCATGAATTAAATATTCGTGATTGAAGCGTGCTTGGCAGCGTTTTTAATGTCACATTTTTGGTGTCCAAATTGGTGGTAAAATGTTGTCATGAGAAAAGTTTTTGATTTTCGGTCTTGAAGTTATCTAATTTTTATCTGTTATTTATAAGGTTTCATATAATGGGCAGATTTTTGTTAAGAACAGTGTATTGGCGTAAAAAACTGAATAATAATCTTGGTCCTCAAAATCTCTCCAGTGTTGAAAAAAGACACATATCATTGTTCAAATATGTTGTTCAAAACGCTACTCAGTACGCCAGGCATAGTCTCACCATGCCTTGTAAAGTTGCACTGAAAACTAACTTCTAGAGGAATTCAGCAGTTCAAACAGCTTCTGTGCAGGCACAGGGACAATCAACAAATAATTTTGGGTCGACACCCTGCTTCAGAGGCAATTATCACTTTGCAGATTGTTTTTTTTTATTCAGATTCCAATATTTGCAATCTCTTGTGTCTGTTTGGAAATGTCCTTACTTTTTATATTTCATGTGGGCCAGAACTTGTTTTCATGTTTCATCCAAATGATAGTACATACAGCAGTTCAAAATTCTGCATTGATTAGAATATCTATTCAAGTCTTTGGACTGTGGTTTGATTACTAACCAGTCCATCAGGGGTACTTACCTCCACACCATCAATGGGATCTACAGGAGTTGTTGCCTTAAAATGTCAGCCAGCATCATCAGATACCCACATCATCCTGGTCACTCTTTCATTTCACTCCTGTCATTGGTTAGAAAGTATAGGGGCCTGAAAACAAATGTTCAAGTTCAGGAGCAGCTTCTTCCCAATGACCATCAGGTTATTAAACACTATAACTCCAACTGAGTTGTGAACTGCATAGATTTGGGGACATTGTTTTTGTCTTTGCACTATTATTGGGGGGGTTTTATATAATGAACTTTTTTGTTTATTAGGGTGTTTACAGAATACTTTATAACCATATAACCAAATAACAATTACAGCACGGAAACAGGCCATCTAGACCCTTCTAGTCCGTGCCGAACACGTATTCTCCCCTAGTCCCATTTACCTGCGCTCAGACCATAACTCTCCATTCCCTTCCCTGTCCATACAACTATCCAATTTATTTTTAAATGATAAAAACAAACCTGCCTCCACCACCTTCACTGGAAGCTCATTCCACACAGCCACCACTCTCTGAGTAAAGAAGTTCCCCCTCATGTTACCCCTAAACTTCAGTCCCTTAATTCTCAAGTCATGTCCCCTTGTTTGAATCTTCCCTACTCTCAGTGGGAAAAGCTTATCCATGTCAACTCCGTCTATCCCTCTCATCATTTTACAGACCTCTATCAAGTCCCCCCTTAACCTTCTGCGCTCCAAAGAATAAAGACCTAACTTGTTCAACCTTTCTCTGTAACTTAGTTGCTGAAACCCAGGCAACATTCTAGTAAATCAACTCTGTACTCTCTCTATTTTGTTGACAAGTGCAAGTGCAAGTAAGAATTTCATTGTTACATTTTGGGATATATGACAATAAAACTCGCTTGACTCTTGATATTTACAGATAAAAATAATTGTACAATTAGCCTGCAAAGAAAACTTGGTTAAAGCTAATTCTCTCTCGGTCCAGTTTCAAGGTAACCAGTAGCCCTTTTGTTGTTGAGACTAGATACTGTAGCTATTGTGATCTGTCACCATTCATTGATTGTCTGCAGTGTTGTGCCAATATGTTCCCACTATATAGCCAGAAGAACATCCAAACCACTAAAATGATTAAAGTCCTTTGAATTACTCTCAGAAGCCACTTTTAATTTCTGAGCTGCCAGACTTGTGGAAGATACCAGGAACAAACAAAGAGATCTGTGGTATTTGAAAACTGGATCAACATGAACATGAAGATTTAATATGAACATGAGAGTCAACTTTTTCACACAAAGAATTGTGGGTATGTGGACAATGCTGCTGCCAGAGGCAGATAGAATAACAACATTTAAAATACATTTGGACAGGTACATGTATAGGAAAGGTTTAGAGGGTTATGGACCTAATGTGGGCAAATGGGACTACCTTAGATGGGGCATTTCGGTCAGCATAGATGGGCTGGGCTGAAGGACATGTTTCCGTGCTGTATGACTAACTGACAAGCTGCCTGCCCTACTTCAAAACATTTGATTCAGATTGTCACATTATTTGATAGCTTGGAGACTTAATGAATATGTGAAGGGATAGGGAGAAGATGTATTGTTATTGAAGAGATGGGGCAGTGAAGTGCCCAGAACGGGATAATCATGATAATGTTTCTCCTGATTCTGAAACTGATCTCTTCGACTGTCACCAGGAAAATGACACAAAGTATGCATTGCACTAATCTATCAAGTTTATTCCAAGATTATAGTCAGTATTCTATTGGGTTTGTACCCGTAAGTTCAGGGACCTTGAGCAAAACCCAAAGTGCTGGATTAACTCAGCGGGTCAAATAGCATTTGTAAGAAGAAGGGTCTCAACATAAAATGTTACCAATCCATGGTTTCCAGAGATGCTGCCTGACTTCCTGAATTACTCCAGTCTTTTTCTGGTAAATCAGCATCTGCAGTTCCTTGTATCTTCATGTAAAACAATATTTTTCACTTTGGTAATTTTTTCTTTGCACTACCTGTTGTACTTGTGGATGGCTTGATTGTATTCATGTATGATTTGATTGGATTTAATCGCTAATAAAGATTTTCGACTATATCTTGGTACATGACAATAATAAACCAATACCAATAGATTCACATCATGGTCAGGATGGATAAGGTGCTAAAAGCCCCATTTCTGTGCTGGACCTTTCTATGATTTCTCAAATTTGATTTCATTTTTGATAAATCTATGTTGCCTCTGCGTAATCCTATTATTATTTTGTTTGAAGAAGGGTCTTGACCCGAAATGTCACCCATTCCTTCACTCCAGAGATGCTGCCTGGCCCGCTGAGTTACTCTAGCTTTTTGTGTCTCTCTCCGGTTTAAACCAGCGTCTGTAGTTCCTTCTTACATGTTATTTTTAAGTGTCCTACTACCACTTCCAGATTATTAGATTCCATAATTTGCCTGACCACTAATGTCTTGCTAACTAGTCTTTCTTTAGTTTAGTTTAGAGACATGGCGTGGTAACAGGTTCTTTGGCCCACCGAATCCACGCTGATCAGCTATCCCTGCACACTTACACTATCCTATGCACATTACGAACAATTTACCAATTATACAAGCCAATCAACCCACAAATCCGTACATCTTTGGAGTGTCGAAGGAAACCGGAGATCCAGGAGAGAACCGACGCAAGTCACAGGAAAACGTACAAACTCCCTACAGACAAGACCCATTGTCAGGATCGATCTCGAATGTCTGGTGCTGCCGCCATCAATTGCCTCTAGTTTGCTTCTGAGTGTAATTCTAAAAGAGCAATTACTATTGTATGCTACAAGTTTTGGTGTTGAATTACAATAAAAACTCTGTTCCCTGTTAATCTCGATTCCTTATATATTCAGTCTTCACCATTTCCCCTTCAATGTTGAATGTTCATGGTTTGGAAGCACCAGCTGATGTTCGTAAAGAATGTGCTGCAAAAACTTGGCATTTTCAAGTTGTATTTCTATCAAGCTATTACCATCAAGGTGTATAGCATGTTAACTCTGTGATATATCATTCTGTGACAGGGTCTTGAAGCCAGGATGTTTACATTGTGATAGACACAAAAGCTGGAGTAACTCAATGGGTCAGGCAGCATCTCTGGAGAAAATAACCTACTCCTTGTCTCCAGAGATGTGGCCTGACCCACTGAGTTACTCCACAGTTTTATGTGTCTATCTTCGGTTTAAACCAACATTTGCTGTTCCTTCCTACACATGTTTACATTATGCAAGATATTTGTCATAGAATATGCAAGATCATGCAAGCCATGAAACCAAAGGGTTACAACGGAACTAGTTTATGTGAAAAGTGATGTCAACAAACAATGTCACAGCCACACACCATTCTTAAGCTACCATTCTGCAACTTTGCATTTTACCCCCAACACACTTCCTCTAAGAGTGGAGTTGATGATCTTCAGAAGCAATTGGAAACTATTCCACCTACAGTGACTGCACTGCAGAAACAATATCACCTAAATCTCAGTTGTTGAGCTGCAGTATGTAAACAATGCTTGTGTTTGTACACTCGGAATTAGAACTCCAAGATATCATAAGTATTCGAGCGGGAAGTCCTTACTCTTAATATCTGCAAAACCAAGATATTCTCCCACAATGACCCTGATGACCAGACCACCATCCAACAGTAATTGTTCATGAATAAACCTTGCAAAATTTAGACCAAATCCCATATCTTGGGAGCTGAAACAGAGACACTATTCAAAGCTCTGTCATGGGAGTTTACCATATGGACTGAGAAATATTCTTGGAAGATAAGTTTTCTTGAAGATATGTAACATTCCCATTAACCCAGGAAATGCCTGGCCCATTTTTGCTCAAAGTGGAGAAGGAACATTCTGGATGGTATTGTGAACCTTGAGGTCAAGCATCAGTAATACACAGAGGTCTTATTTAAACAATTAAACCAGTGCACCATCTCCCACATTCCACTCACCCACCAATTAACACGTGGTTAGAACGCAAAAGCATTTCACTTTTTCTCAATACACGTGAAAATAAAATAATCTAAGTCAGCAACCTCCTGCCCATCTGCCGGAGAACCTGTGGTCCCACATTAGCATCAATAGCAAGCTCCAAACCCACAACAATGAGTGGATGCAACATATCCTCATTTGCAAGAGAATGCCGGAGAAGTATAAAATCTTTACCTAATGTTTTATTTCATAATACTATTTGTAGACATATAGCTAATGTTATAGATTCTTGCTTCAGGTAACTCAATTATTGAGGACAGAACAAGTGAAAATCAGACAGCAAAAGGCATTCTGGAAATTAAGCACTTTAGGCCAGTCAGTGCATTGGTGGTGGACCCCCTTATGTGCAAACTATTTATTCCATCTTATGTTCACAGCAGTTCGAATAGAGTAATTGGTGGTCTGATGGATCAGCCTTTGAGGCTGAAGGATGATTATTCGCATGTATTCCCAACTTGGCATCCGATGAAGTGGAAAGGAATATCAATGGCCTACTCCTGCACCTATTTTCTATGTTTCTATGAGCTTCCAATCCAGGCAAATCATACAATACATGTGTACACCAAGTATGTACAAAAGAGAAAACAAAACAGAATGCAGAATGTAGTGTTACAGGTACAGAGAATGTGCAGATAAATAGAACAAAGGCCGTAATGATGTAGATTTCAAGATTAGGAATTCAACCGTAAAATGTGACAGCAGGTACAGAGAATGTGCAGATAAATAGGACAAAGGCCGTAACGATGTAGATTTCAAGATTAGGAATTCAACAGTAAACTGTGACAGCTCCTTTCAGGAGTCTGAAAGTGGGAAAAAACAAATCTTGGATCTAATATTATGTGGTTTTAAACCTTTGTACCTTCTGTCCTATGGTAAAGCAGGGAAGAGAGAGAAACTGGGGTGTGAGTGTTCCTTCTTGCATTGGCTGCTTTCCTGAGGAAGCGTGAAGTGTAGATGCTGTCAATAGTGGTGAGATTGTTTTGTGTGAAGGATTCAGGTGTATCTGAATTCCTAGCAGTCTTCAACAGAGCAGTTACCATACCAGACTATGGTGCGTCTCAATAGCATGCTTTCTGTGAATTCAGAATATCCTCGAGAGGGAAGGTGAACAGCCGGCAGTAGTTGTGCATGTGGGCACAAATGACATCGGGAAGAAGAGGACGGAGGTTCTGCAACGCGAGTTCACAGAGTTAGGAAGAAGACTGAAAAGCAGGACTTCTAGGGTGATTATCTCTGGATTGCTTCCAGTACTTCATGCTAGTGAGGACAGGGACAGTGAGATAGGGGATCTGAATGTGTGGCTGAGGGGCTGGTGCAGGGAGCAAGAATTTAGATTTATAGACCACTGGGATCTATTCTGGGGTAGGAGTGACCTGTACAAAAGGGTTACACCTTAACTGGAGGGGGACCGACGTTCTGGCAGGCAGGTTTGCTAGGGCTACACGTGTGGGTTTAAGCTAAATAATGGGTGGGAGGGATTGGCAAATTGGGAATATAAAGATGGAGTTGAAGGGGAGGTGAGTACAGGAAAAGTTACAAAAGGCTCTCGAATTAATGGGAAGGAAAGTTTGAAAAGGGATAAGAGAGTAAGGTCAGGGCCAATTGTGAGCGGTGCGAGAGGGGAGGTGAATACCGAGGTCAAAGTGTTGTATATGAATGTGCAAAGTATAAGAAATAAAGTGGACGAGCTTGAGGCTCAGTTAGAAATTGGCAAGTATGATGTTGTGGGAATTACAGAGATATGGCTGCAAGAGGGCCAGGGCTGGGAACTAAATAATCAAGGGTATACCTCCTATCGAAAAGACAGACAGGTGGGCAGAGGGGGTGGGGTTGCTCTGTTGGTGAGGAATGAACTTCAGTCCCTTGCAAGGGGTGACATTGAAACAGGAGATGTGGAGTCAATATGGATAGAACTAAGGAATTGTAAGGGTAAAAATACCCTAATGGGACTAATCTACAGGCCCCCAAATGGTGGTCTGGATATAGGGTGCAAGTTGAATCAGGAGTTAAAATTGGCATGTAGTAAAGGTAATGCTACGGTTGTTATGGGAGATTTCAACATGCAGGTAGACTGGGAAAATCAGGTTGGTACTGGACCCCAAGAAAGAGAGTTTGTGGAGTGCCTCCGTGATGGATTCTTATAACAGCTTGTACTGGAGCCTACCAGGGAGAAGGCAGTTGTGGATTAAGTGGTATGTAATAAACCGGATTTGAAAAAGGAACTTGAGGTTAAGGAGCCATTAGGAGGTAGTGACCACAATATGGTCAAGTTTAATCTAAAATTGGAGGTGTCGGTGTTACAGTTGAATAAAGGGGACTGTGGAGCCATGAGGGCGGAGCTGGGCAAAGTTAACTGGAAAGATACCCTAGCAGGGATGACAGTGGAACACCAATGGCAGGTATTTCTGGGAATAATACAGAAGGTGCAGGACCAATTCATTCCAAAGAGGAAGAAAGATTCCAAAGGGAGTAAGGGGCGACCGTGGCTGACAAGGGACATCAGGGACATTATAAAAATAAAAGTACAACGTAGCAAAGATGAGTGGGAAACAAGAGGATTGGGTAATGTTTAAAGAACAACAGAAGATAGCTAAAAAGGCAATATGGGGAAAAAAGATGAGGTACGAAGGTAAGCTAGCCAAGAATATAAAGGAGGATAGTAAAATATTCTTTAGGTATGTGAAGAGGAAACAATTAGTTAAGACCAAAGTTGGACCCTTGAAGACTGAAAAAGGTGAATTTATTATGGGGAACATGGAAATGGCAGATGAGTTGAACAGGTACTTTGGATCCGTCTTCACTAAGGAGGACACAAACAATCTTCCTGATATAGTAGTGGCCAGAGGATCTGGGGTGACAGAGGAACTGAAGGAAATCCAGTTTAGACATGAAATTGTGCTAGGTAGACTGATGGGACTGAAGGCTGATAAATCTCCTGGGCCTGATGGTCTGCATCCCAGGATACTTAAGGAAGTGGCTCTAGAAATCGTGGACGCATTGGTGATAATTTTCCAATGTTCTATAGATTCAGGATCAGTTCCTGTGGATTGGAGGGGAGCTAATGTTGACCCACTTTTTAAGAAAGGTGGTAGAGAGAAAACAGGGAATTATAGACCAGTTAGCCTGGCATCGGTGGTGGGGAAGATGCTGGAGTTAAGTATAAAAGATGGAATAGCAGCTCATTTGGAGAGCAGTGACAGGATCGGTCCGAGACAGCATGGATTTACAAAGGGAAAATCATGCTTTACTAATCTTCTGGAATGTCGGTGCTGGGACCGCAGCTATTTACAATATACATCAATGATTTATATGAAGGGATTCAAAGTAACATTAGCAAATTTGCAGATGACACAAAGCTGGGTGGCAGTGTGAAATGTGAGGAGGATGCTATGAGAACGCAGGGTGACTTGGACTGGTTGGGTTAGTGGGCAGAAGCATGGCAGATGCAGTTTAATGTGGATAAATATGATCCATTGGTACTTTGGAACTTTGGTAGCAAAAACAGGAAGGCAGATTACTATCTAAACGTTGTCAAGTTGGGAAAAGGGGAAGTACAATGGGATCTGGGTGTCCTTGTTCATCAGTCAATGAAAGTAAGCCTGCAGGTACAGCAGGCAGTGAAGAAAGCCGCGTGCGGACGTGGCGTTGAACGACGAGAAGCCGAAGCAAGGAAGTGGAAGCCAAATAACCGAATAGAAACAAAGCCGAAAAGCCAACTCACCGAAAGGCCGCTCTGCCGAAAAGCCAAATAATGGACGTTGCCGGGGGGTGGGTGGTTGCGGGACTTGTTGGCGATTAGTCCAAACCCCCGCATCCATCACATCACTGGCCGGTGGAGATGGGAGGGTGGGGGTCATTTTCCCACACAAGCCATAGGTTACAGGGTTTTTCGGCAGAGCGGCCTTTCGGTGAGTTGGCTTGGTTAGCCACGCAGCCTTTCAGTGAGTTGGCGTTACGGCAGAGCGGCCTTTCGGTGAGCTTGCTTATAGGCGTCCCACCCTTTCGGTTAGTTGGCTTTTATGCGTCCCGCCCTTTCGGCTAGTTGACTTATCGGATTCGTATGCTTTCGGATATTTGGCTTTTCGGTTTTGTTTCCATTCGGCTATTTGGCTTCCACTTCTTTGCTTCGGCTTCTCTTCCTTCGATGCCAAATCTGGCTACCGAAGAAAGCGAATGGCACATTCGCCTTTATAACAGGAGGAGTTGAGTATAGGAGCAGAGGTCCTTCTGTAGTTGCATAGAGCCCTAGTGTGACCACACCTGGAGTATTGTGTGCAGTTTTGGTCCCCTAATTTTAGGAAGGACATTCTTGCTATTGAGGGAGTGCAGCGTAGGTTTATAAGGTTAATTTCCGGGATGGCGGGACTGTCATATGCTGAGAAAATGGAGCAGCTGTGCTTGGAAACTCTGGAATTTAGAAGGATGAGAGGGTATCTTATTGAAACATATAAGATTTTTAAGGGTTTGGACACGCTAGAGGCAGGAAACAAGTTCCCAATGTTGGGGGAGTCCAGAACCAAGGGCCACAGTTTAAGAATAAGGGGTAAGCCATTTAGAATGGAGACGAGGAAACACTTTTTCTCACAGAGAATTGTGAGTGTGGAATTCTCTGCCAAAAAGGGCGGTGGAGGGTGGTTCTCTGGGTATTTTCAAGAGAGAGCTAGATAGGGTTCTTAAAGATAGTGGTCATGGGATATGGAGATAAGGCAGGAGCAGGGTACTGATTGAGGATGATCAGCCATGATGACATAGAATGGTGGTGCTGGCTCAAAGAACTGAATGGCCTATTCCTGCACCTATTGTCTACTCTATTGTATGGTAGGTCTTCAGAAATGGTCATTAGCTTCTTGCCAAATTTCCTTAGTCTTCAGTGGAAGTAGAAGTAGTATTTTCTTGGCTGTAGCACCAATGTGGTTGGACCAGGACAAACTGATGGTGATATTTATACCTTGGGACGAAGCCCCTAACCATCTCACTACAGCACCTTTGGTATAATCAAGAGTGTCTACTCCATCCCGCTTCCTGAGGTTGATGACCAGCTCCTTGGTTTTGCTGACACAGAGGTAGAGGTAGTTGTCTTCAGTCCATGTTACCAAACTCTCTGACACCTTCTGTACTCTGTCTTGTCATTATTTGAGATCCAGCCCACCCAATTTACGAATTTGCAGACATCACCGCCATTGTGGGCAGGATATCAAATAATGATGAGACGGAGTACAGGAAGGAGACTGATAACCTCATGACCTGGTGTTTTTCACACAGAGAATTGTGAGTCTATGGAATTCTCTGCCTCGGGCGGTGGAGAGCGGTGGAGGCCGGTTCTCTGGATACTTTCAAGAGAGAGGTAGATAGGGCTCTTAAAGATAGCGGAGTCAGGGGATATGGGGAGAAGGCAGGAGCGGGGTAAACGATTGTGGATGATCAGCCATGATCACATTGAATGGCTCGATGGGCCGAATGGCCTACTCCTGCATCTATTGTCTATTGTTGAGATAATAACCTTTCAATGTTAGCAAGACAAAGGAGATGGTGATGAACTTCAGGAAGTAAAGCGGTACATACAGTGGTTTGCATTGACGGCGCCGAAGAAGAGATGGCTAAAAACTTCAAATACCCAGGAGTATTTGTCACCAACAACTTGTCCTGAACCACCCTGGACCAAGAAAGCACACTGATGCCTATAGTGCCTTAGGAGCCTTAGGAAGTTTGCCATGTCCCCAACATCTCTCACCGACTTCTACAGATTTTTAGAAAGCATTTTATCGGGATGCATCACAACACGGTTTGGGAACATTTCCATCCAAGACCGCAAGAAAATGCAGAGAATTGTGGACGCAACCCAGACCATCACACAAACTAACTTCCTTCCGTTGACTCCATTTACATCTCACGCTGACTCGGCAAAGCCATGAGCATAATCAAGGATGAGTCGCACCCTGGCCATTCCCTCTATTCCCCTCTCCTGTTGGGCAAAAGGTATAGAATATGAAAACACACACCTCCAGATTCGGGGACAGTTTATTCCTAGTTGTTATCAGGCAACTGAACCATCCTACCAACAACTAGAGAGCAGTCCTGAGCTACTTTCTACCTCATTGTAAACCTTTGGACTATCTTTGATTACTGGACTTGCATTAAACGTTATTCATGTTATTCACTTTGGATGGCTTGATTGTAATTGTGTATTGCCTTTCTGCTGATTGGTTAGTGTATAACAAAAGCTTTTCATTGTACATGTGACAATAAAATAAACACAAATACAACTCCAACTCCAAGTCAAACTACGGCGATGCCATTTTAAATCTCGTAAGTGATGTTAGAGATTAATTAGGCCACGCAGTCGTGAGTCTTTCGGGAGTTCAGGAGTTTAATAAGCGGCCGTGTATACAGATTTGTGTGGGCGCCAGTCTTGAGAATCTCATGGCCATGCTTTGATAAGACATTAAAAATCACACCTTTCCCCCTCCCCTCCCCGCACCCAATCACTAACCTCCACCCGCCTGACATTTCCTCTCTCCGGGCATACTGGAATGTCATTGACGAGAGGAAAATCGGAAGTGCAGAAGGTGAGGATTACAAGTTCATGTGAACGGGAAATAAGTTACTTCCAGGCAGAAATTCCATTCTTCCAATTTTCCACCCTTTGCTATTCTCTGGTGACTCATACATCCAAGACCAGGAATAATTAGCACCCTATGTGCACAGAGCAGCAGCTACTTCTGTGTGTGCAACTATACAATGTTCAGGCCTTTTACACGTGGAGTATGTCTATGCCTGCCAAATGTAATATCCCACGGGATCAACACATTGCAAATGCCTTGAAAAACCATGTATGACTGTGTATTTGGAAACTTAATTGGTAGGAAAAGTGCAGATGGCAAATTAGAGTGCATGCTATTTCTCTGATTCTGCGCCAGGGAGAGGACAGATGACTTGAAAGGCAACGTAAAATAAAATGTTAACTCACTTACCTTTGTAATTTGACACATCCCAAGGACTTTTATTCCTCATTTACTCAAAGGTTCAGGTCACAACTTCAATCTAAGTCATCTTCAGTCTATGCTTCAGTCTATGCTGCCCGACAGCTCTTGCACCACAGTGACTGTCTTTTAGTGCATGTCTTCTAAAGTAGTGTTCCTGGATGGAACATTTGCCCAATATATTGTTTTCCTTCCATTGTAAGGCAGCAAACACATCTTCAAATGGTCTAGGGATATTTAGCTGACAATACATGATCCAGTAAGCATGACCCATTAAAATGCAATTTCACTAACCTGCATTAGCTATTAAGTTCACCTAATACACATGATGTCAAAAGTATCTGAACATCAGTAGTATTAAAGGTAGAAAAAAATGCTGGAGAAACTCAGCGGGTCAGGCAGCATCTATGGAGAAAAGGAATAGGCAACGTTTTGGAATGGGAGGGGGAGTTGAAGTGCTGAACTACCGGGAGATCAGGTTGGTTATTGCAAACTGAGCAGAGGTGTTGGGCGAAGCGATCACCAAGCCTGCGCTTGGTCTCACCGATGTAGAGAAGTTGACACCTGGAACAGCGGATACAATAGATGAGGTTGGAGGAGGTGCAGGTGAACCTCTGCCGCACCTGGAAAGACTGCTTGGGTCCTTGGATGGAGTCGAGGGGGGAGGTAAAGCGACAAGTGTAGCATTACCTGCGGTTGCAAGGGAAAGTACCAGGGGAAGGGGTGGTTATTAGTGGGAAGGGACGAATTAACCAGGGAGTTATGGAGGGAACAGTCTCTGCGGAAAGCAGAATGGGGAGGAGATGGGAAGATGTGGCCAGTGGTGGGATCCCATTGGAGGTGATGAAAATGATCTCCTGGTGACTCAGCACTTCAACTCCCCCTCTGATTCCGAATCCGACCTTTCGGTCCTGGGCCTCCTCCATGGCCAGAGTGAGGCCCAGCGCAAATTGGAGGAACAGCACCTCATATTTCGCTTGGAAAGTTTACACCCCAGCGTATGAACATTGACTTGTCCAATTTCAGGTAGTCCTTGCTTCCTCTCTCCTTCCCCTGCACTTCCCAGCTCTCCCCCAAGCTCAGCCTACTGTCTCCGCATCTTCATTTCCTCCCCCCCCCCCCGCATCAGTTTCAAGGATTTGACCCGAAACGTCGCCTATTCCTTCTCTCCATAGATGCTGCCTCACCCGCTGAGTTTCTCCTGCATTTTTATCTACCTTTGATTTTTCCAGCACCTGCAGTTATTTCTTAAACATCAGTAGTATTAATGCCATTTCAGTGGAAACTTATCATTAATCCCTTTACCTCTCAGCTGGAAACGAAAACCAATCAGGTAGAGGGACCTGTTTGATATTTACCTCAAAATAACTTGGACCTCTCTCGTCCACTAAAAACAAAGTGGATGTTAAACACCCTCATGAATCAAATTCATGTTTTTATCTTAGTCATAATTTTAGTAAGAACGCATAACCTGGGCTCATGTACAGTAATTCTTTTTTATAAAAGGGGGTAATATTATTCCATTGCATAAGTTCCCCAAAGTAATAGGGACACGTTTGTGAAACCTAAGGGAAAAGATTGTGAGATTTTACTCCTCAGATCTCCTTTAAACTTGTAGGAAGGAACTGCAGATACTGGTTTAAACCAAAGATAGGCACAAAATGCTGGAGTATCTCAGCAGAACAGGTAGCATCTCTGGAGAGAAGGAATGAGTGACGTTTCAGGTTGAGACCCTTCTACAGCCTCATCAGGGGAAAGGGAAATGAGAGGTATAGACAGTGATGTAGAGAGATATAAAACAAATGAATGAAAGATATGAAAAAAGTAACAATGATAAAGGAAACAGGCCAGTGTTAGCAGTTTGCTAGGTGAGAACAGGAACCTGGTGCAACTTGGGTAGGGGAGGGATGGAGAGAGAGGGAGTGCAGGGGTTACTTGAAGTGAGAGAAATCAATATTCAAACCAGTGGGTTGTAAGCTGCCCAAGGAAAATATGAGATGCTATTCCTCCAATTTGCAATAAGCCTCACTCTGACAATGGAAGAGGCCTCGGACAGAAAGGTCAGTGTGGGAATGGGAATGGGGAATTAAAGTGTTTGACAACCAGAAGATCAGGTAGGTCCAGGCAGACTGAGCGAAGATGTTCAGTGAAACAATCGCCCTGTCTACATTTTGTCTCGCCGATGTATAAGAATCCACATTTTGAACAATGGATACAGTAGATGAGATTGGAGGAGGTGCAAGTGAACCTCTGCCTAACCTGAAAAAATCTGTTGGGGACCCTGGACAAATTTGAGGGAGGAGGTATCGTGTCCCAGGAATACAGATTATATTCAGGAAAATAAGGTTTAGTTTTGGCATCATATTCAGCGCAGACACTGCGGGCTGAAGAGCTTTTCCGTGCTATACTGTTCTATGTATTGCCACTGCATTCATCTTCTTGATCTTACATTTCTTGCATTACAGCAATCACTGCACATGAAAGGTATTTTGATGGCAATACAATGCCGAGATGTTTAAAAAGGGATCTTAAAGGTTATTTCTAAATTCGTCATTTAAAAAAATAAACACAGATTTAGGCCATTCAGCGGACTTGGCTTGTGCTGCTTAGTTCACTGGCTAACCATTCTGCCTTGTACTCACCAGCACGTTTCTTCCTAAAATTAGTAGGAAAAAATAACTATCCTTTGAGCCCTTTTAGGTTCCCAGCATGATATCCAGTAATGCATCTTTGCAGCAAGGGGCAGCTATGGCGTGTCTGCAGACAATTCTCTTCTGTTCCTTTACTGTGCAGCCAACTCCTGAACCTATCAAATTTCACTTTTTAAATAGTGGAGCTAAAGTTGCAGCATCCACATCAATACCATGCCCATTCATTCTCATTGGGCAAGAAAGCCAGAAATAAAATTTAATGCAGTGGTTGGATTAAAGATCTTACGGAAAATAATTTAGTTCCCCCAGCTGTTGGTGCCTCCACCAACCCTGAAAGTTCCTAAAATAACTATTGAGTAGAAACAAGGAATTTGGGTAAATGGACCAATGCTGGCATCGATATTCTGCCCAGTGGCTTCCTCCCAGTTTCCTATTTTCCAGCCTATTCATTGCATTCAGCATTCCACAGTGGACCAAATTGGATACTCTTTCCATTCTCTAGGTAATGTGTTTTCTCCTGAATTTCCTCTCTTGTTTATTGGCGATTGAGTTAAGTATGACCTTGAGTTTGACACATCCCAAAGTGAAATATTTTCTCAATGTCTCTCCCATCCAGCTGTTGCACCAGCTGAAAAAAAATCTATCCTCTCACTTCTTCGCATTCCCCTTCCTAATGAAAAAAATCCACACTCTTGTTTAGATTTACTAATTGATTTATCTTCTCAGTATGAACCTTGTAAATTTTTTGCACCCTTACCATTGATTTTTATTTCCTGATTGATTTATTTAAATCAGACCCAGATTCCACACAATTATAACTCCTTTCCTTTTCATTCATAGCTTTCTAAATTAAATCCTACAGCTGTTCTTTTTTTAAATACCTTATCAATTCACATTGTTAGTTGCTCTCATTCGTTTCTCTATACCGCTGCATCTGATTTTATCCCAAATCTTATTTGCCTAGTGGACTCTGCATTTTCCTAACCAAAATATACCACCGCACACCACACTGAAATCTATTTCACAATGAGACTCTTATCCTACAATTTATTATTTATTATTATTATTTTAATTGTGCATTACAAAAGTGGCGTTACCTGCAAAATGCACTTACAAGTCATGAGTTCAAGCCATTCTTAAATTTTAAACTAGTTTTTCTAGCATAAAAATGTATGAATACTGTTTTATCATCTGTTGTCAGTCTGAATAGTTAATCTCAATCCTCTTTTTTTGCTTTCTGATGTTACTAGTTGTAAAGTTTGCTTTCTATTTACGACGTGTCCCCAGACTCGGTCACATTCACTTATTCGCTGGTGAACTATGGGTTAAAAAACAAATTGATTACATCCACTATATTATTCCCCAATAATTTGTCACTGTCTAGCATTCAAGCTGACGACTCCATTTTAATATTTTGGTTTCTAGTTGCTTAATAACATCTTTCCTATCACTTGTTATTAAGAATAAGTAAATTCCATCTTTTATATATGTGACGTATTTTAAAAAAAAGATGTTGCATCTTTTAACAGTACAGTTATATAATCTGATACTATTTATTCATTTACCATCCTAACATTATGGAAATGAAAAAAAGATCCTCCTTTAGTTCCAGAAGAAAATGCTATATCAAAGATTTATGTTCACGCACTGGCCCGTACTGTGCTGCAGACATTATTGTGTACAGAAAGCCATTGTTCAATTCTCAGGAAGAAAACATCACTAATGAGAGTGGCCTTTGGTGACTAACACAGAGAAATATCTGAGTAAAACTCAAAAAACAAACACTAGCCTTGTAGGGAAACACTCCTAAGACGTCCTGGGAATTTTGCATTACTCAGAGGGGAATGCTCTTGCCGAGATAGTGGTGCAATAGTTCTTCCCAAAATAAAACAGTAAAACAGATGTCTGGTAGATTTTCAGATGGTACGTGGTTTAAGAAACTTGACGAGTTGCAGAGGAATAATGCACTAAACATCTTGTTGAAATTTAATTACTTAACATGTTTTGGTGCTGTTACATAAAAATACCGTGTGTTATAGTCAGATGTTTCCAATTAACAATACATTCCAATCTTTTTAAATTAAAGGCTGTTGATGTAATATTTGAACATAGCCTTCTTATTAAGAACCTTTTTGAGCAGGTTTTGTGTGGAGAATCAAAGAACTGTTAACTTGTTGAATTATAACCGTGCATAGTTCCTTGAAAGTGGAATCTCATATAGATAGGGTGGCAAAGAAAGCTTTTGGTATGCTAGCCTTTATAAATCAGAGCATTGAGTATAGAGGCTGGGATGTAATGTTAAAATTGTACTAGGCATTGGTGAGACCAAATCTGGAGTATGGTGTACAATTTTGGTCGCCCAATTATAGGAAGGACGTCAACAAAATAGAGAGAGAGTACAGAGGAGATTTACTAGAATGTTGTCTGGGTTTCAGCAACTAAGTTACAGAGAAAGGTTGAACAAGTTAGGGCTTTATTCTCTGAAGCGCAGAAGGTTAAGGGGGGACTTGATAGAGGTCTTTAAAATGATGAGAGGGATAGCCAGAGTTGATGTGGACAAGCTTTTCCCTTTGAGAATAGGGAAGATTCAAACAAGAGGACATGACTTCAGAATTAAGGGACAGAAGTTTAGGGGTAACATGAGGGGGAACTTCTTTACTCAGAGAGTGGTAGCGGTGTGGAATGAGCTTCCAGTGGAAGTGGTGGAGGCAGGTTCGTTGGTATCATTTAAAAATAAATTGGATAGGCATATGGATGAGAAGGGAATGGAGGGTTATGGTATGAGTGCAGGCAGGTGGGACTAAGGGAAAATAATTGTTCGGCATGGACTTGTAGGGCCGAGATGGCCTGTTTCTGTGCTGTAATTGTTATATGGTTATATGGTATATATATTTATGCAGTTCAAACTTAATAACATTTGTAATGAGCTATGAAATGAGATAAAGTGATCAGTTAAAAGTGGAAATATGTCTAAACATGGAAGTTTCAGCAACATTGAGACAAGCTTAGAAATCTTTGTATTTTATTACAGCGATCAGCATCTAACGCTTCTTTAAAAACTGTTCAATACAATTTTCATTTAATAACATACTTGCCTTTTACAAAATTAGAATGAGTAATTAGTTTCTAGATTTGTAAAATGTCCAGCGTGTCAATAGTCACAATAAGTATGAAATAACTATTTGTCATTAGATATATGTTGCATTTTGCAGTTTGTACACCATGTATCTTCCTGAATTTATCAAATAAATGATGAATCATAAATCATGCAATGTCAAACCATGGAGATGGCTCTGAGGGCTATCAGGGCTGTTTTCTCTTTGCGGTTGTGAGTTACTCAAGGGCTGTCCCTCTGCGGCGACCTAATCTGCGAGTTTAGGAGAGTTTTTCCCTCGACTCAAACTCGCAGCATGGTCGACACGTGGTCCTAGGAAGTCCTATGAGGTCTTCAGAACTCTGCTTCATGCTCGAGGGAAGTTCCTGCATACTCGCGGCCTCAGCTAGGTCAAAAAATTTCTGTGAGTAAAAATTGGTCGGCATGGTTCTTTTAAACCCGTAGTGCAGTGGAGTGGGGTCGTATGCAGTTACAGGCAGTGAGGGCAGCCGTAGGCAATCTCCTTCACTGACCGGGCATTTTAATTGGCTCATTGGAATTTTCAAGACCAAGGAAAACCGACCGGTAATGTAAAATGCCCGCTAAACTTTATTAAACATTGTCTGACTGTGCTCTCTAAAAAGTGTCTCCACTGTGTTCTTCCCCCTTCTCTTGTGTGTGTGTGTGTGTGTGTGTGTGTGTGGTGTGTGTGTGTGAGTGGTGTGTGTGAGTGGTGTGTGTGTGTGTGTGTGTGTGTGTGTGTGTGTGTGTGCTCTCTGTGTGTGTGTGTGTGTGTGTGTGTGTGTGTGTGTGTGTGTGTGTGTGTGTGTGTGTGTGTGTGTGTGTGTGTGTGTGTGTGTGTGTGTGTGTGTGTGTGTGTGTGTGTGTGTGTGTGTGTGTGTGTGTGTGTGTGTGTGTGTGGTGTGATGTAGCTTGCGGTGTGTTTCATCGCTGACGGTCGATCCAGCTCGAGGTTTTCCAGGCGAGTGCCCTCAAGCTTGAAGGTCGAAGACACTCTTCTGAACTCGCGGATTAGGTCACCGCAGTGGCACAGCCCCTTTACTCCATCTCCACATCCCAGTATTAATATTTTGCCCGCGTTTCCCTACTTCACTGCCCAATCATTAGTCATTTTTTTAGTTTTAGAGATACAGGCCTTTTGGTCCACCAAGTCCACACAGACCATTGATCAATCATTCATACTAGCTCTATATTATCCCACTTTCTTATCAACTCACTGCACACCAGGGACAATTTTACAGAGGCCAAATAACCTACAAACCAGCATGTCTTTGGGATGTGGGAGGAAACCGGAGCACTCAGTGAAAACCCACCCGGTCACAGGGAGAACATGCAAACTCTGCACAGGCAACACCCAAGGTCAGGATTAAACCTGGGTCTCTGGTGCTGTGTTGCAGTAGCTCTACCAGCTGTGACACTTAAGCCACTCAATCTTATATCTGTGCTGCCTAGCTTCCAAGTCTTTGTATTTGATCACAATTGTGAATGCTTTCATCAACATATTTTATCCTTTACAAGAAAAATTACCCTAAGTTCCCTGATCTCTCATCCTTAATAGTGTTCTAGTAAGTACATTGGACATCTACTCCAAGGCCTTTCTGAAGCGTGTTACCTATCTGATCATAAACCTCTGTAGTTTAGCATGGCCTTTATTTATTTCATTGTTAATAAAGACTATCCCACACATACTTTGATAGTCTTCCAGATCATTTCCAGAATTCAAGAATATCTCCATGTACAGTCCTATTTAAAATTGTACCATGTTGTCAATCCTCTTTTCATTCTTCCCACAAAATATTCTTCACGCTACTGTGTTAACCTTCATTTGCTACATTTTCCCCATTTTACCCGTGTTTACATCCTCTTGAGGTTTGTTATTGTCTTGTCATTATTCACAATGTTTTGAAGCTTTGCATTATGTGTTGTGCACCTGTCAGATCAAAAATATATATAAATCAAAAATCAATAGTCTTACTAATAAACGAGTTAACAGCAAATACTTTGAAGACAATATTGCAATTGTTCATGTTGAAGAAGGAACTGCAGATGCTACCTTGCAATTGTTCATTACTGTTCTCTGGTTTCTAATCCTCATCCAACTTTTCACTTAAGTTACCACTCTGTTAAACTTACAGGCTTATTTCTGCTAATAAATTATCCAGCACTGTGCCAAACACTTTTTATCAGTCCATATAAACAGCAATAAATCTCTGTTAATTCATCAAAGAATTTAATCAATTGTGATTTCCCTTCATCGGAGCCTAGAATGGCAGTGTTCTAATTCGAGGGACAGTTTGACGGGTTACGCTTGTATCTGCTGAAGTTTCCAGGAGTGAGAAGGAACTTGATAGAAATGTTTACGACCTCAAGTTGTCATGAATCTGTTGATGTAGAGAAGATGCTTACTCTTCTTAAACTTGGGGCATACTGTTTAATCTTAAAAAGCAGGCAGTTAAGGCACAAATGAAGTAAAATATTATCTCGCAGCGATCCAGTAAACTCCAGTAATTGGATATCCTGTGGACTAGGGTGGTGCAGGACTGACAGACTTTCAAAATATTGGATATTATGCCTATTAGTACCCCCAAAGGACTTTCAATTCACTTTTTTAAACACATATTATGCAATGGTGTAATATATTTTCTTATGAACTAGGTGAGTTTAAAAGGAGCACAGGGGAACAATGCTGGTGAAACAGAACAGATGAGCCAAATGCTAAACCATAGGAGTTCTGGAAAAAAAACGGGATTGGGAATTATCAGACTTATATTGTATGTGAATCTTAGGAACTCTCTTCCTCAAATGTCAGCACAAGTAATTGAATAATTTTAAGTCAGAGATAGAGTATTGATAAGCGAGGAGTTGAAAGGTTACTGAGCTAGGTAGGAATGTGGAGTTAAGTTTACTGTTCCACCAACAAATATGTTGTTGAATGGTTAAGCAAGCGCAAGGAGCTCAGGCTTACTCCTGCTAATTAATTTGTTTGTACTTTAGCAGTGCTAATCTTTAGTGATCTTTAGTGTTAATCTTTAGTGATCATGCCTTTTGCTCCACAAAAGATTGTATTAATTTTCTGCTAATAGAATATAGAACATAGAGCCATACCGCACAGGAATAGGCCTATTGACCCAAAATGTCTTTCCATAATGGTAAGGAAAACAATACCAAAACAAAAGGACTGACACAAAACTATTGATCTGAAAACCAATTTGCAATGTTTCCCTTCTGATTTACTCATTTGAATCACTTGTTTCACAGGAAGAGGGGTTGTAAGTGTAATCAGCAAAACATTTAGGCATTGAACCAAATAGATGGCTTCTTTATGGAAAAAAAACCCATATATAAACTGCATACAATATAAAGCAGTGGATTTATATACACTTTGAAAAGTTAAAATGATGAAGGCACTACTCACTCTCACTATGCAATGTCTAAAACAGAAACCCAAGTCCGAGACTGTGAAACTTGCTGCAGCTTGAAACTGAACTCACTTTCCTGCTGGGCTGGCACAAGCCTGAAATATAGAAGTGCTGGCTGGAAGTCTGAAAACTGCTGGCAGAGTGCTGAGCTAAATCCAGGAAAGCCAATATAACCATCTCTTTGGAGACCCCACCCACTGCACTGTCCACCAAAGGGTGACCCTGTTCCATACTCAAATATCTTAGACCTTAATCAAAACCATCATCCCACACCAGGTCTTATTCTGTCAACTAGAAAGGTCTCTGTCGACAATGGACCCCTCGTAGAAATTACTTTGACGGCCAAATTTTGACTTGACAAGAAAGTCTGCTTTCAATACAAACTTCCTGGCCATAAACGTTAGATCTACCGTTGGAGTTTGCAAAGAGAATTATACCCGTGCAGCTCACGACTGCAAATTTGAACTCGAATCATGGGGATAAATAATCTACAACAAAACATTTAACATAGCCAAACATTACGCTCTTATGAACTGTTGCAGCAAAATATGAGCAACAGCAAGTGGAAATGCTATTGCTTATAATTTAATAAATACCTTCATGGACCATTTGCCCAAATACAATTTATCTAATGTAATTGCAATGATATACTAATTTTCTTGATTAATTGACTAAGACATGAGGACACAAAGTGCTGGAACAACTCAGTTGGTTAGGCAGCAGCTTTCATCAGATCAGAGATGCTGTCTGACCTGTTAAGTTACTCCATCACTTTGTGCCCTTTTGTGCATTAACCAGCATCTGCAGTTATTTTTTTGTTTCTACATTATTTGAATATTGTTTAACAGGTGAAAAGTCAATTTCCTTCATAAGTGCAAAAATAACTGGTCTTCAGACGAGTGAACATGTCATCAGGAAGAAAAACATCACAATAAGTGGTAATATTAGGGATATTAATGTGATTATAAAACCATAAGTATGGATCTTGAGTTGATAAAGGGTTTCTCTCGATGTTAAATTTCAAATAGTTTATGTGGAAGTCCTGATGCTTCCTGTAAGAACACATGCTCTTGTGGTTAACGCCCAGCAACCCCTGCTTCAACAGGAATCACCTGAATTTTTGTGGTGGTGTGAAAACGTTGAACTTTCTTTTGTACTTCCAACCATCCTGCTGAACACTTAAAGAGCAGAAGAGGCTGGAATAAGTACTATTTAAGATAGAGTTGCAAAAATAAGCTGAGAGCCTTTCATAGCTAATAACTGGTTCCCTGCAGTGGTTAAAGCTTGTTTGAAAGTCAAGCCATTTGTATTTTGATTTATCTTATAATAATAATAATAATAATAATAATAATAATAATAATAATAATAAAATGGGGACAATGCCAATAAGTATCTGGATGGTCTTTATTTCTTTATTTTTGTACAAGCAATTGTACAAGGATAAAACGCTCGGCATCTACAATTATACAATTTGTACAGCTTTATTTTTAACCTAGCGGAAAGAAAAAGAAATAAGAAAAGAAAAGATGGAGATATACCCTGCCCCCCACCTCCCCCACCCCCACCCATCGTAGCATTGGATTTAAATTTGTGTTTCACCGTACTATTGTTGTAAAAAATCAGTAAAAGGTATCCATGTCTTAAGAAATGAATCTGTTTTTTCTGCCAAGACAAGCCTAATGTTTTCCACGTGTAGTGTCTTGGACATATCTGTAATCCACATCTTCACTGTGGGGACTGTTGTCTGTTTCCAAAATTTAAGTATTAATTTTTTCGGCATTATTAGCCGTGATTGAGGAAACGTCTTTGAAATATCGTTAGCTTAGAACAGGCCTCTGACGTACCTAATATGATCAGTTTTATATCTGGGTCCAATTTAGTTTTAAGTATTTTGGAAAAGGTATCAAATATTCCCCTCCAGAAGTTTTGTAACTTTATGCAGAAGCAAAAGAATGGGTTGCAGTCGCTTCTTGGAGGGGACATTTATCACAAATAGGAGAGACATTTGGGAAGATCTTGTTCAATTTGGACTTTGAGTAATAGAGTCTGTGCAGTATTTTAAATTGTATCAAGGAGTGCCTAACATTAAGAGAACAGTAATGTATGTATAAAAGGCTTTCCTCCCAACAATCCTTTGAGATTAGTAAACCCAATTCATCTTCCTATGCTCACCTAATCATTTCAGAAGATGGAATGTGTGCAGTTAAAAGGGTATTGTAAATGTACGATATTAGCTTACTTGTATCCGCCTTTCTATTCATGCATCCGTCTAATATATCTGGGCTCATAGAATGACAGTCATGTGTGTGTGTTTTCACATAGTCTCGAATTTTAAGATATCTAAAAAAATTACTAGCTTTCAAATGATATTTCTCCTGTAATTCTTCAAACGAGAGGAAGATCCCCATCTGGATGGTCTTAACGCCTCTATTGAAAGCCAAATAAAGTACAATGTTTTACTAATAAATAGAGAACTTAGTTTGCTACATAGTTAAATCATATTCACTATAAGCAGACACTACAGGTGCTGGAATCTGGAGTGAACAGTCTCTGCCCATTGTGTCTCACTCAGGACAGCTATGGCAAAATCAGAGTGTCTTGAATTCTCATACTATGATAGCAGAACGACATTCAAGCCTGTCACAACTAAGACTACCCATGAGGATCCTTATGCTTCAGGTTCTGACCTTCACATTGAGGAGTGCAAACTGCCTGTGTTTCACTTCTTTTAATGTGTGACTTAAGAGAATGAGGTCCTGATTAGGTGGCAAAGGGGTCTAAGATGACTGGAGGCCAGGCTCTACTACTTGGACATTAACATTCACAAGTGAGTGGACAAGTTAGTAGGTATCTTTTGGCACATATGTACTGAAGCGCACATACGGTGAGTGTCCAAACACAAATGCCAGTAACCTCTGCCTCCTCTCCACTCCCCCACTCTCTCCACTCTTCCCTATGATGCTTTTCACCCATGATCATTCCAACCCCGCAGCTTCCAATTCTCACCCTCCCACCAATCCTTACATTCAACCCCTCCCCTTTCCTTTTACATCTTGTGCAATAACACTGAGCTGACTTGAGTATTCCAACCAGGGATCAAGTGACAACATTAGTTGTAAAATGGGTTCAATAGCTTCACTGAGCTATTCACAATATCATGACTAAACTATCTGCCATATTCCATCAAACAACATAGACATCAGGTTTTTTGTGCAGTGTTGGCACCAATTGGTTTCAGGACGACTGGAAGGGAAAATGCCCTCTACCCAATTTAACTTTCAATTGGTAATTCTGGCCTGATTTTCAACCAGATGATTTGAAAAATGTGATATTGTATCAAAGGCTGCCAATTAGGCAATTCTCAGTGGTAGAGTTGCTGCATTGCAGCGCCATAGACCCGGGTTCGATCCTTACTATAGGTGTTGTCTATCCGGAGTTTGTATGTTCTGTGACAATAGACAATATGTGCAGGAGTTGGCCATTTGAGCCAGCACTGCCATTCAATGTGATCATGGCTGATCATCCACAATCAGTACCCTGTTCCTGCCATCTACCCATATCCCCTGACTCCGCTATCTTTAAGAGCCCTATGTAGCTCTTTATATATCTTGAAAGTATCCAGCGAACTGGCCTCCACCGCCCTCTGAGGCAGAAAGTTCCACAGACTCACAGAAAAAGTTTTTCCTCATCTCTGTTCTAAATGGCTTACCCCTTATTCTTAAACTGTGGCCCCTGGTTCTGGACTCCCCCAACATCAGGAACATGTTTCCTGCCTCCAGCGTGTCCAACCCCTTAATAATCTTATATGTTTCAATAAAATCACCTCTCATCCTTCTAAATTCCACCTTGTGGGTTTTACCCGGATGCTCCAGTTTCCTTCCACACTCCATAGGTTTGTAGATTAATTGGCTTCAGTAAAGTATGAAATTGTCAATAGTGTGAAGGATAGTGCTAGTGTATGGGGATCGCTGGTCGGCATGGACTCGATGGGCTGAAGGGCCTGTTTCCTTGCTATATCTCTAAACTAAATTAAACTAAATTGAAAGAAGGAGCCAGAATGATATTACAGAAGTAAAGAAATGGAAAGAAGGTGCAGGAGTCTTAATATTAATGAAATATTAAATGTGAAATATTAATGATTTGGAAGAGGGAATTAGGAGCAACACTAGCAAGTTTGCGGATGACACCAAGCTGGGTGGCAGTGTGAACTGTGAAGTGGATGTTAGGAGGTTGCAGGGTGACCTGGACAGGTTGAGTGAGTGGGCAGATGCGTGACAGATGCGGTATAATATAGATAAATGTGAGGTTATCCACTTTGGCGACAAAAACAAGGGCACAGATTATTATCTCAACAGGGTTAGGTTAGGTAAGGGGGAGGTACAGCGAGACCTGGGTGTCCTTGTACACCGGTCACTGAAAGTTGGCGTGCAGGTATAGCAGCCAGTGAAGAAAGCTAATGGAATGTTGGCCTTCATAACAAGAGGATTTCAGTATAGGAGTAAAGAGGTTCTTCTGCAGTTGTATAGGGCTCTGGTAAGACCACATCTGGAGTATTGTGTACAGTTTTGGTCTCCTAATTTGAGGAAGGACATCCTTGTGATTGAGGCAGTGCAGCGTAGGTTCACGAGATTGATCCCTGGGATGGTGGGACTGTCATATGAGGAAAGATTGAAAAGACTAGGCTTATATTCACTGGAGTTTAGAAGGATGAGGGGGTTCTTATAGAAACATATAAAATTATAAAAGGACTGGACAAGCTAGATGCAGGAAAAATGTGCCCAATGTTGGGCGAGTCCAGAACCAGGGGCCACAGTCTTAGAATAAAGGGGAGGCCATTTAAGACTGAGGTGAGAAAAAAACGTTTTCCCCCAGAGAGTTGTGAATTTATGGAATTCCCTGGAGGGCAGTGGAGGCCAAATCACTGGATGGATTTAAGAGAGAGTTAGATACTCTAGGGGCTAGTGGATTCAAGGGATATGGGGAGAAGTCAGGCATGGGTTATTGATAGGGGACGGTCAGCCATGATCACAATGAATGGTGGTGCTGGCTTGAAGGGCCGAATGGCCTCCTCCTGCACCTATTTTCTATGTTTCTATGTTTCTATAAGAACCTTCATAAACCAAGAATATTTCAAAACAGTTCACAAAAAAAATATATAGTCAATGTTGCAAAATATAAAACCGTCAGCAAAGTCTACAGGCCCAATCCATCACACATTGACTCTACTTCATGCTTGGGGGAGAAGCCAACATAATCAAGGACTACTCCCACCCCAATCATTCTCTCTACTCCCCTCTCCCATTGGGCAGAAGATATAAAAACTGGAAAAAAAATGCACTGCCAGATTAAAGGACAGTTTCTTCCCCGAGGTTATCAAATTACTGAATAGACCTCTCATATGCTATGGATGACTCGTAGTCTTCCAATCTACCACATTGTGGCTCTTGAACTTTTTTACCTGCACTTTCCCTGTAAGTTAACACTCTATTCTGCACTGTTTCTTTTCCTTATTGCATAACCTGATGTACTCGTATATATTATGACCAATATTAATATCAAGGTTGCATGGTTGCATCCTCATATGAGCAGTGGTTTAAGGTGACCTATCTTCCCTCTGGTAAAACTTCAGCATCTTCACAGTGCAGCAAGGGAATCCAAGGCATGTATTTATTCATTTGAATTGTTTCTTTGATCCCTTTGCTTTCTCAATCTGATTCTTCTGCTGGATCTCCTCGTCATGATCCACCTCTTTGACTCAGCTGGTTTGGAAAATAGCAACGCTATACTGTTGATGAATGTCCATTTTCAAATACTGTCTTGGATAGATTATGGACAAAAACCACAGAGTTTTTAATTCACATTGCGACATATTGATGCTGCCCACCACATCCACCATTTGACCTGCAGTGAGAAAGGAGAGTGTAGTGAGATTTGCAGTAGTGGCTTTGTAACTGAAAATTGCAAATTACAAATCAGATATCCTCTATTGAAGGAATTTATCAGGAGGTGGGATTTTGCTGTGCAGCCCACTGCAAAAGACCAATATGTTGTCAATAATTTTTCAATTAGCTGCTTGTCTTGAAAGTAATTATTCAATCTCCAACTCAAACCCAGGCATTAGCAAAGCCCTTTGAATTTAATTTCAGTTATTTCAATGGAATTGAAATCAGGTTGTGGAAGAGGTTGGGGCATCCACCACAATAGATTGGAAGATTATATTATTCAACAGTAGTTCATGTTAAAATATCCATTTTATAGTTCTTTTAGAATTAGGATCTACTTCAAATTATTAACCAGCAATTTTATTTTAATTTAGCACGCTGAAATTGATTTCCCATCATTACTTAAGTTCTAATTTTCCATTATCCTGTGTTTACCTTGTGTTTGCAATTACTGGATTAACCTTGAATGCAAATGATAATGTTTATATTATTTATTCTTCCATAGTTTTCTCTTATCATCAGAGAGTCAAATCCTTGCATTACTTCCTTACCTCTGGGGCTGATGGTTGAAAGATCTGTCTCAAAGTTTCAAGGTCATTTTATTGTCACATGTACCAATTAAGGTACAGTGAAATTTGAGTTACCGTACAGCCATACTAAGTGAAAAGCAACAAGACACACAGCCACATTAAATAAAAGTTAACATAAACATCCACCAACAAGCCCTCGTATCGGGGTGATCGAAACTCCCGCATCGGGATGGTTGAAACTCTCCTCGGCTTGGAGCTCCCGGTCTCAAATCTTGGACCACGAGCTCCACGCTGTTAAAGTCCACAGGCTCCACAGTCGATCCCCGGCAAAGGGATCGCACGCACCACGATGGTAAGTCCATGCAGTGTCTGCGGTTGTAGTGCCGGGTCGGACTTCAGGAAAGGCCGCGCCACTCAACGATGTTAGGCCGCAGTGGGGACTGAGATACGATACGGAAAATAAATGGCATGTCTGTTGAGGCAAGAGATTGAAAAAAAGTTTCACCCAGCCCCCCCCTCCCACATAAAACAAACCAAGGAACACTAAATATACTCTTTAACACGTACTTAAAATAATAAAAACAGAAGAAAGGACAGACAGGCTGTTGGCGAGACAGCCACTTGCTGGCGCCACCCGGAGCCAATCTGACTCCAGAGCGGCATAATCTAGGCCCAAGCATCAAGTTTGCAGGGAGGAAGTGCTGCATTTATTGGTGGTACAATATTTCATCTGTGGTAATAAAATAGTATCTTGACTAACATGGGTCTATATTAAGGAAAGCAATCAATGTTGTTCTAGTCGCTATTTACACATCCACCAACAGTGTTAAAAATCTGGTCATATATTGACTGAAATGTACAGCATGGAAACAGGCCCATCTGCCCATTGAGTCCACGCTGACCATTGATCACCCGTTCACACTAGTTTCATGTTAATGCGACTTTTGCATTCACTTCTGACTCACTAAGGGCAATTTACAGAGGCTAATTAACCTAAAAATTCATATGTGTTTGAGATGTGGGAGCAAGCTGGTGTACCAGGAGAAAACCCATGCAACTACAAGGAGAACGTGCAAATTCCACACAGACAGCACCCGAGGTGGGATCGAACTATGTTGCAATGATTCTCTCTTCGTGATCTGTCATTGGCTGAGTATGTAGCTTCCCGAGGCACTGAAATAAACACATTTCATTCTTTTCCTTTTACCCTTAAATGTTGCGATAATGGAAGATTATTCGCAACCTTTGTAAAGTATGTTATCTTCTCACAACTCCACATGCATTTCAAATCAAACTAGCTTATGTATCTGACTGCAAAGAGCTAAAGCAACAATTATTTGAGCACAACTGTAATGATTATATCTGGTTGGATAAATACAACACTAAATTGTCGTAACATTTCGAGGAAAGTATCACAAGTTATCAGTGAAAAACCATGGGTAACTTTGCCACATTTCCTGTCCCTTGACATTTTCTTATGTTTTTCAAACTACAGGCACATGGTTAAACATTTGATAATTGTTTTAACCAGAGTAGCGGAAAACTGTTCAAATGAACAACTTTAAGGACTCTGAGGCGACTCATATATACCACAGAATGAGACATCTTTCCATGAAACGACACAGCTTTTAAAGTTAGATGAGAATTGAAAGTTCGAGACATCTAAAAAATATTTTTTGAAATGTTGGTCACCACCAGTTTAAGTTTCGACATACAATACAATACAATACCGTTTATTTGTCATTTGAACCTCACATGAAGTTCAAACGAAATTTGGTTTCTGCAGCCATACAAGAAAAGAACCAAGACACACACCAACACAATTTACACAAACATCCATCACAGTGAATCTCCTCCTCACTGTGATGGAAGGCAAAGTCTTGTCTCTCCCCTGCTCTCCATTCCTCTCCCAAAGTCAAAGTCAAAGCCCCCAGCGGGCGCTAGCAAGTCCCACGGCCACTCAAAGCCGCGCCGGGCGATGTAAGGCCCCGCTGCAGGTCACTCTCAACCCCGCAATTTGGGCGGGAGACGTCGCCGTTGCCGGTGCCCCGCAAAGCAGTCTCCCACCGGGGACCCGCGAGCTCCCGGTGTCACCATCCACCGGAGTCGGGTCGCAGCCGCACGCCATCACAGCTCTCCACGCTACGAAGCTGGCCAGCTCCACGATGGTAGGTCCGCAGCTCCGCCGGCTCCGTGACTTGAGCTGTCATTCCGGTTGGAGGCCGCTCCACGGTGCTAGGCCCCAACGGCAACGGAGACCCGACAGGGAAAAGGTCGGGTTCCCGTACAGGGAAGAGATCTAAAAGTTTCCCCCACTCACCCACACATACACAGTCAAAAACCCACCACAAATTGTACCCTCAACAGGACAATAAAATAAAGACAGACTGGACTGCAGAGGCCGCCAACCCATGGAGTGTCCTATAATTTTAATGATGATGTTTTAAAACTGAAGGTAGACAAAAATGCTGTAGAAACTCAGCAGGGTGAGGCAGGATCTATGGAAAGAAGGAATAGGCGATGTTTCGGGTCGAGACCCTTCTTCAGACTGATGTCAGGATGGGGGGGGGGGGAGGGGCAGGAAAAAGAAAGGAAGAGGCAGAGACAGTAGGCTTGGGGGGAGAGTTGGGAAGGGGAGGGGAAGGAGGGAGAAAGCAAGGACTATCTGGAATTGGAGAAGTCAATGGTCATATTGCTGGGGTGTAAACTTCCCAAGCGAAATATGAGGTATTAAAAACTGTATTATCGTCTATATATTTCAAAAACAAACAAATATCAATATTTTAAGATCTCTGTTAGTTGTGCTATATATATTGCCGACTTGCTGCCAGAGGTGGTGATGGAGGCTAATACAATAGTGACATTTAAGAGGCTTGTAGATAGGCATATGGAAATGCAAGGATATGGATAATGTGCAGGCAGAGAAGATTAGTTATACTTGACATCACGTTGGGCACAGACATTGTTGGCAGAAGGGGTTGTATCTGTACTGTACTGTTCTATGTTCCAAATGTAACCACATTAATTTCTGAACAAACTATTTTTGCTTTTGCGATGCTGTTGGAGACGCTCACTAGGATTTGTTTTTTCCTACGCTATTGTTAGAAATAAGCCAAAAATAAATCATATCTTAAATTAAAAAAATTAAAAAGATGAAGAGCGAGAAATTGCTTTCATCTTCTTCTTGTTTCAACTGCAGTTATAAATACAGCTGTAGTGGTGGAAAATTAAACCTCAGCCAAGTTATAAAGCTTATCTCAGTTTTTGGGGAGATGGTGACTGTAGATTTCAAGCGGGATTTCCTAGATGCACGCACATTTGAGTCATGTGAGATTTTTATAATTCCAGTAAATTCATGTGTTTACTATATGACTAATCCTATTTCCCATTAAGCAGAGTTTAAGAATTAAAACCAGGGATGGACCGTGTAGCTCTGTAAGCCTGATTTGCCATTCAGTAAACTTCATGGTAAATCCCTTAAATTAAATTAAAACAGAAAATGCTGGAAATACACAGTAGGTCTTTCAACAAGTCATCTTTTGATTGCTCATCATTTTTACCCTTTAAAAATTGAAAGTCCAAAGTTTTTTAGAGCTTACTTTCAACAATAATGTGCAGAAAGAGAAACAGAACTAACATTTCGGATGGAAGACGCTTTGAGAGAACTGGGGAAGAGGGAAAACAAGCTAGTTTAAAAAACAAATCCCTGACCTATAACGTTCACTCCATTACTCTTTTCAATGATGCTGCCTGCCCGACTGAGTCTTCCAACATTTCCACTTCTACAGTTGCACTATAGAGAGCATGCTGACTTGTTGCATCAAAGCTTAGTTCGGAAACTTGAGCGCCCTGGAGCAGGAAAGACTACAAAAAGTAGTAAACACTGCCCAGTCCATCATTGGCTCTGACTTCCCTTCCATCGAGGGGATCTATCAGAGTCGCTGCCTCAAAAAGGTTGGCAGCATCATACAAGGACCCACACCATCCGGGCCTTACACTCATCTCCCTACTACCTTCAGGTAGAAGGTACAGGAGCCTGAAGACTGCAACGACCAGGTTCAGGAATAACTACTTCCCCACAGCCATCAGGCTATTAAACTCGGCTCAGACAAAACTCTGAACATTAATAGCCCATAACCTGTTTATGTGCACTTTATCAGTTTATTAATTCATGTGTGTATATATTTATATAATGGTATATGGACACACTGAGCTGTTCTGTATTCGTGCCTACTATGTTCTGGTGTGCAAAAGCAAAGCAAGAATTTCATTGTCCTATCAGGGACACATGGCAATAAACTCTCTTGATCTCTTGATCATGATCTATTTAAGTTGGTTTTAAGCTGCAGAGAAGATGAGAGATTGGTGGATTGTACAAAGCCAAACCTGGCCCAGACCTAGCAGAGATATGTGTGGTTGACAATTATTTTTGGTGTTTTTTGTAAACGGAAAAGATATGATATGCCTTTTTGGGCTGAGAATATTTTCTCAGGTTTTATTGGTTAAAAGTGAAAAAGTTTGTGCATTATATGGGCTATTTTACTTTAACTCTTGCAGCATTCTTAAAGTTTAGTTTGGTTTAGAGATAACGGCATGGAAACAGGCCCTTTGGTTCACCCAGTCCACGCTGATGATCGATCATCCATCCACACTAGTTCAATGTTATCTCACTTTTGCATCCCACACACTAGGGGCAACTTACAGAAGTAAATTAACCTACAAACCCGCAGGCATTTGGAATGTGGGAGGAAACCGGAGCACCTGGAGAAAACCCATGTGGTTATAGGGCGAGTGTGCATGGACAACACCCGTAGTCAGGATTGAACCCAGGTCTCTCAACATTTTGAGGCAGCAGCTCTACTGCTGCCCCATTGTGCTGCCCCAGGCTTTAAAGGTATCAAGCGTAGAAATGTTTTACCTCTTCATTTTGAAAAGTTCCACCACAGTCTTGGATTCAGTCCCGAACACAAAGCAAAGTTCTGTGATTATTTATAGGCAAAATGGACATGGAATTTGTTATGCAGTTTAATGTATCATCCAGTTGGATATTTTGATTCATATTTAACCTGCCTGTTAACACCTTTAATGAATGAAGCTCTGAGTAATATATAGTTTATGTTTTTGATATGAGGTGATGCTCACTGGCATGGGCAGAAAGAAAGACAGAAGCTGTGGAAACTTCGGGTACTTGTTATGTTATAATCTAAAAAGGGGAGGGTAGGGATTTTGGGGGTCTAGAGAAATACTAAGTTGACATAGAGCTGGAGCAGGTAAAATAACTGATTGATGAATACCTTACAAATCTAGAAGACAAAAAAAAATTGTGGATTATCTCAAACCAATAAAGGCAATTAAAACAAGAGGAGCAATTTTGAAATTGCAGAATAAATTGTACACGGGCAGAGCGAAAGCAGAAAATATGTGATTCAGTCAAATGTGAAGTGCAACTAACTTTTCATTTGTCTGCATGTAGCAAAGACAGATTGTCTTTGAGACTCAAACGTGTTTATTCGTCATATGCAACAGATATAAATCAGAACAATGTGCAACAAAATTTTAGTTGCTGCAGATTTACAGGCACATTAGTCACAACAACAATAAATATACAATAAATTACCAGTTGGTCTAAGTAAACTTGACGATGACAAATTTCTTAGAGCAGCCACAATGGTGGAGAGTCTGTAGTGGTTCAGTAGGGGTTAGGTGGTCGAGGAAGCGTTGTGGTTAGTGTTGTGCAGGGTGGTTCACAAACTGAATGGTTGATGGGAAGAAGCTGTTCTTGAACCTGGAGGTAACATTTCTCCGGTTCCTGCATTTCTTTCCCAATGGCAACAGTGAGAAGAGGACGTGCCCAGGGTGGTGTGGGTCTTTAATAATATTAGCTGTCTCCTTGAGGCACAAATACTTCGAGAAGCCTGTTAAACTATCACAGCATAAAGCTGGAGGAAGCCTGGAACCTTAATATTCCCTGTGGTACACACAGTTACACAGTGCAGAGTGGGAATAAATAATGTCAATCGGATGTTGAATCAGGCAGTATAAACAATAGAATGATGGTCAGGGAAGTTGGTTATATAACTGTTCAGTACTCTGATCCGACTGCATCTTTAAGTCCTATAATAAAGAACAAAATTCTGTAGCTATATCAATATCACATATTTAATCCTGTCAAAACACCATCATCTCCCCCATCTCAATAGTGAATACAATTCACTAATGAATTAGTGAGACAGCGGTTCACTTGCACCTCCTCCAACTTCATCTACTATATCCACTGTTCCAGTTGTGGACTCCTATATATCGGCAAGACCAAGTGCAGGCTCGGCAATTGTTTCACTGAACACCTCCACTCAGTCCGCCTAGGCCTAAGCGATCTCCTGGTTGCTAAACACTTTAACTACCCCTCCCATTCCCACACTGACCTTTCTGAGAACAAGGAGGTGGTGGTGTTGGGTCTCTTGAAAAGCATTAAGGTGGATAAATCTCCAGGGGCTGATGAGATCTAGCCTGGGTTATTGAGAAGGGCAAGAGAGAAGATTGCATTGGGCCTTGATGAGTATCAGTGCATCCTCCCTGGCCACAGGAACGATCCAGGAATATTAGAAAGTAGCCAGTTGTTCCTTTTTTCATGAAGGGAATTAGAGATAATCCAGGCATTATAGGTTGGCAAGCCTCATGTCAGCGGTAGGGAAGCTATTGAAGAGGATTCTTTGGGATAGGATTAACTCATGTTTGTTAGAGAACATGATAATTAAGGCAGTCAGCATGGCTTTTTCTGCAGCAAGTCATGTCTTGCGAACTTGAGGGTGTATTTTGAGGAGTTAACGAAGGTGATTGATGAGTGTATGTTGTCTACATGCTTTTCTTCTAAGGCTTTTGAAAAACATAGAAACATAGAAACATAGAAAATAGGTGCAGGAGTAGACCATTCGGCCCTTCGAGCCTGCACCGCCATTCAATATGATCATGGCTGATCATCCAACTCAGTATCCTGTACCTTCCTTCTCTCCATACCTCCTGATCCCTTTAGCCACAAGGGCCACATCTAACTCACTCTTAAATACAACCAATGAACTGGCCTTAACTACCTTCTGCGGCAGAGAATTCCAGAGATTCACCACTCTCTGTGTGAAAAAAGCTTTCCTCATCTCGGTCCTAAAAGATTTCCCCCTTATCCTTAAACTGTGACCCCTTGTTCTGGACTTCCCCAACATCGGGAACAATCTTCCTGCATCTAGCTGATGTCCCTGATGGTTCACTGATCCAGAAGATTTGGATGCATGGGATCAATGATGAATTGGTAGTTTAGATTTATAGCTGGATTATTCATGGAAGATAGAGGGTAGTGGTGGAAGAGGGTTATTCCTGGCTGGAGGTCTGTGACCAGTAGTATTCTTCAAGGATCTGTGCTGGGACCCTTGCTGTTTGTAGGACTATATAAATGGCTTGGACATAAATGCAGATGGGTTATTTATGTCAGTTTGCAGGTGACACTAATATTGGTGGAGTTTCAGAAAGTGAGGAAAGCTGTCAAAGGTTATAGCACAATATTGATGCTACAAATAAGGGCAGAAAAATGGCAGATAGAGTATAACCCTTGCACTCTAGGAGGTTGAATGTAGGGAGAAAGTATACAGTTAATGGTAAGATCCTTAACAGCATTAATGAACAGAGGTATCTTGGGACCCATAACTCCCATAAAGTGGCAGCACTAGATAGATTAATTTTTTTTAAAGCATGCAGTACATTCAGAAAGTATTCAGACCCCTTTACTTTTTCCAAAATTTTATTACGTTACAGCCTTATTTTAAAATTGATTAAATTCATTTTTTTATTCATCAATCTACACACAATAATCCAGAATGAAGAAGCGAAAACAGGTGCTTAGAAATTTTTGCAAATTAATTAAAAATAAATAACTGAAATATCACATTTACATAAGTATTCAGACCCTTTACTCAGTACTTTGTCGAGGCACCTTTGGCAGCGATTACAGCCTCGAGTCTTCTTGGGGATGACGCTACAAGCTTGGCACACCTGTATTTGGGTAATTTCTCCCATTCTTCTCTGCAGAACCTCTCCAGCTCTGTCAGGTTGGTGGGGAGCGTCGATGCACAGCTATTTTCAGGTCCCTCCAGAGATGTTCGATCGGGTTCAAGTCCGGGCTCTGGCTGGGCCAATCAAGGACATTCACAGACTTGTCACGAACCCACTCCTGCATTGTCTTGGCTGTGTGCTTAGGGTCATTGTCCTGTTGGAAAGTGAACCTCTGCCCCAGTCTGAGGTCCAGAACAACCTGGAGCAGGTTTTCATCAAGGACCTCTCTGCACTTCGCTCCTTTCATCATTCCCTCGATCCTGACTAGTCTCCAAGTTCCTGCGCTGAAAAACATCCCCACAACATGATGCTTCCACCACCATGCTTCACCGTAGGTATGGTATTGGCCAGGTGATGAACGGTGCCTGGTTTCCTCCAGACGTGATGCTTGGCATTCAGGCCAAAGAGTTCAATCTTGGTTTCATCAGACCAGAGAATCTTGTTTCTCATGCCTTTTGGCAAACTCCAAGCGGGCTGTCATGTGCCTTTTACTGAGGAGTGGCTTCCATCTGGCCATTCTACCATAAAGGCCTGATTGGTGGAGTGCTGCAGATATAGTTGTCCTTCTGGAAGGTTCTCCCATCTCCACAGAGGAACTCTGGAGCATTGTCAGAGTGACCATCGGTTTCTTGGTCACCTCCCTGACCATGGCCCTTCTCCCCTGATTGCTCAGTTTTGCCAGGAGGCCAGCTCTATGAAGAGTACTGGTGGTTCCAATGTTCTTCCGTTTCAGAATTATGGAGGCCACTGTGCTTTTCGGAACCTGTGATGCTGCAGAAATTGTTTTATACCCTTTCCCAGATCTGTGTCTCGGCCTGAAACGTTGGAGTCTGAAGAAGGGTTTTGTCCCGAAACATTGCCAATTTCCTTCGCTCCATAGATGCTGCTGCACCCGCTGAGTTTCTCCAGCATTTTTTGTGTACCTGTGTCTCGACACAATCCTGTCTCGGAGGTCTACGGACAATTCCTTCGTCTTCATGGCTTGATTTTTGCTCTGACACGCACTGTCAACTGTGGGGCCTTATAGAGATAGGTGTGTACCTTTCTAAATCATGTTCAATCAATTTAATTTACCACTGGTGGACTCCAATCAAATTGAAGAAACATCTCAAGGATAATCAATGGAAACAGGATGAGCCTAAGCTCAATTTTCAGTGTCATAACAAAGGGTCTGAATACTTATGTAAATGTGATATTTCAGTTATTTATTTTTAATTACTTTGCAAAACATTTCTAAACACCTGTTTTTGCTTTTTAATTCTGGGGTAGTGCGTAGATTGATGATAAAACAAAATAATTTAATCCATTTTAAAATAAGGCTGTAACGTAACAAAATGTGGATAAAGTGAAGGGGTCTGAATACTTTCTGAATGCACTGTACAGTATGCTTGCCGCATTCAATTGGGGCATTGAGTGTAATAGTCAGGAAGTCATATTGCAGCTTTGTAAAAATTGGATTAGGCTGCATTTGGAGTATTATGTGCAGTTCTGTTTGCCCCATTCCAGGAATGACGTGGAAGTTTTGGAGAGAGTGCAGAAGAGGTTTAGCAAAATGTTATTCAGATTAGACGGTATTAGATATGAGGAGAGGTTGCCGTTTTCTCTCAGTGTTGGAGGTGAGGGGAGACCTGATGGAAGTACATAACATGATGAGAGACATAGATAAGGTTGGCAGTCAGAATCTTTTCCCCAGAGTGGAAATGTTTAAGGCTAGAGGGCACAAGGCATTTAGTCAGAGGGTGGTGATTTTGTGGAATTCTTTGCCACAGAAGGCTGTGGAGGTCTTCAGTGGATATTTTCAAGGCAAAGATAAATAGATTCTTAATTTGTTCAGCTATCAGAGGTTATGGGGAGAAGGAGAATGTGGTTAGGAGGGAGAGATAGATAAGCCATGATTGAATGGCAGAGTAGAATTGATGGGCCTAATTCTACTACTATCACTTATGACCTTATGGTCTAATAACTTTCAGGTCAGAGAGAGAAAGTTTAAAAGATATGTATTGGGCAATACAATTTTACTCAGAAAGTGGTCGGTGCCTGTAACGCATTGTCAGGGTTGGCAGTGGAAGCAGATACGATCAGGCCGTTTAGCCACAGACCACACCCGAGGTCAGGATTGAAGCTGGGACCATGAAACCAGGCAATCAGCAACACCACCCTCCACCCACACATTGGCTAAAACTAGGGTTAGCACGCAGTGTTTAACATTAAAGCAGCATTTGAGACGGTGGTATTATGGATAGCACTGGGATTCCAGAGAATGTTTTCCAATGGTAGTAGTGATATTTGGATAAAACAAAATGGTTGCAACGGTGAAAGAAATCGATGATCTCATTCCAGAGTTTCCTTTATGTGCACCCTGGGGTCATTATCAATAACTTACATCATCAATAACTTTTAGTTTCATCCACACTTGCAGCAAAGTTTGAGTAACTGATGCTTAGATTAATAAGTAGAAAGTAATATTTATGTCAACAAGTGACAAACACTGTCCATTAACAAATAGAAATGGAACCATCTCACCGAGGCAGTCAAGGGTAATGGACGCGTAGGAGAACAATCACCTACAAGTTTTCATCCAAGCCACACACAACTTTGTATTGGAAATACATTGATGTCTATTTATCTTTGCAGCACTGTTGGATGCAATGGTGTCAGGATGAGGCTCCCTTTCATCTCCTCATGTGCAATAAACACTAACTTCACAAGATCTCCTCACATCATATGAATGCACATGAAAGCAGAGAATCTGATGCCGGTATTCAATGCTAGAGAAACAGCATCCTGCCTTGGAGATGCAAGAGCCTGCATATGCTGGAATCTGGAGCAACAAACAAACAAGCTGCTATTGGAGCAGGCAGTGAAGAAAGCGAATGACTTGTTGGCCTTCATAACAAGAGGAGTTGAGTATAGGAGCAAAGAGGTCCTTCTGCAGTTATACAGGGCCCCAGTGAGACCTGGAGTATTGTGTGCAGCTTCGGTCTCCAATTTGAGGAAGGGTGTTCTTGCTATTGACTGCAGCGTAGGTTCACCAGGTTAATTCCCGGGATGGCGGGACTGTCATTTGTTGATAGAATGGAACGGCTGGGCTTGTATTCTCTGGAATTTAGAAGGATGAGGGGGGATCTTATTGAAACATATAAGATTATTAAGGATTTGGACACGCAAGAGGCAGGAAACATCTTCCCAATGTTGGGGGCCACCGTTTTAAGAATAAAGGGTAAGCCGTTTAGAACGGAGATGAGGAAAAACTTTTTCACACAGAGAATTGTGAGTGTGGAATTCTCTGCCTCAGAGGGCGGTGGAGGCTGGTTCTCTGGATGCTTTCAAGAAAGAGCTAGCAGAGCTTTTAAAGATAACGGATATGGGGAGAAGGCAGGAATGGGGTACTGAGTGTGGATGATCAGCCATGATCACATTGAATGGCGGTGCTCGAGGGGCCAAATGGCCTACTCCTGCACCTGTTGTCTATTGGAACAACACATTGAGCCACATTATCCAGTCTAGATGAAGGGTGCTGACCCTAAAGATCAACTGCCCTTTTATGTCAAAAAAGCACCTGCTGAGTCCCACCAGCAGATTGTTTGTTGAAAATGAATGATCAAAGGGTAGATGGAGGGGCAAGTAGTGTAAATGGAGCAGAGAGACTGCAGAGGGATTTGGACAGGTTGGAAGAGTGGGTAAAGAAGTGGCAGATGGAATGCAGCGTAGTGAAATGTGCAGTCATGCACTTTGGTAGGAGGAATAAAGATTCAGAAATCAGAGGTGCTGGAAGACTTGGGAGTGCTAGTGCAGGATTCCCAAATGGTTAATTTGTAGATTGAATTGGTAGTAAGGAGAGCAAACGCAATGTTAGCATTCATTTCGAGAGGACTAAAATATAAAAGCAGAGATGTAATGCTGAGACTTTCTGGGGCACCGGTCAGACTGCATTTGAAGTATAGTGAGCAGTTTTGGGCCCCCTATTTCAGGTGCTGGCATTGGAGTAGGTCCACAGGAGGTTTACAAGAATGATCTCAGTGAAGATTTGGTTAATATATGATGAGCGTTTGATGGCACTGGTCCTGTACTTGCTGGAGTTTAGAAGGATGAGGGGGAGACCCAAGTGAAATGTAATGAAAAGTGAAATGCCTAGCTCGAGTGGATGTGGAAATGTTTCCATTGGTGGAAGTCTGGGACCAGAGGGCACAGCCTCAGAATAAAATAATGTATCTTTAGTTTAGTTTAGTTTTGGCATACAGCGTGGAAAGATGCCCTTTCGCACACCGAGTCCGCACCAGCGATCCCCGCACATTAACACTATTCAACATACACTTGGGTCAATTTAGATTTGTTCCAAGAAAATTAACCTACTAACCTGTATGTCTTTGCTGTGTGGGAAGAAACCAAAAATCTCAGAAAACTCACGCGGTCTCGGAGACGACATACAAACTCCGTAAAAGTCGGGATGGAACCCGGGTCTACAGCGCTGTATGTGCTGTAAGGCAGCAACTCTACTGCTGCACCACCGTGCTGCCCGGAAAAGGAAATTAGGAAGAATTTATTTTTCCAGAGGGTGGTGAATCTGTGGAATTACTTTCCACAGAAGTACTGTGGAGGACAATGTTTGGGTATTTTTAAAACAGGGTTTTAATAGATTACTGATTAGAAAGGGTGTCAAAGGTTATGGGGAAAGGGCTGGAGAATGGGGTTGAGAGGGAAATATAGATCGGCCATGATTGAATGGTGGAGCTGACTCAAAAGGCCTAAATCAGTTCTCATGACCTACGACAACACCTATGATCCTGCTTTGATGGTTCATGTTTGTAGCTGCCGTATAAGCACTTGACACTTTGCAATATATATATGATATTTTACACCATGGTGAAATGTTCAATTAACCCTATTTACGGTTGTGGAATTGCTGGATTGAGCCATTGTAGCATAATTTTTCATTGCATTCCTTTTATGACATACTTTCATGCTGTTTACAGTGGTGGTGTTTCACCTTGGCATGAACATTTCATTTCTTTTCAGGTGCTAAATATTGAATATTATGAGTTGCATAAAGACTTCATTGACAAGCTCTATGAGACATTAATATATATATAATATACTTGCTTAGGAATGCCTGGGGTGGAATTCAACTTTGGCAATAGCCTAAAACTAGCTATTATCATCATCCTACATCATCATCTATATCTCTAATTTCCCTTTTCCCTAACTAGTTTGAATAAGGATCTCAACCCAAAACATCATCCGTTCCTTCTCTCCAGAGATGCTGCCTGTCCCGCTGAGTTACTCCAGCATTTTGTGTCTATCTTTGGTTTAAACTAGCATCTGCAGTTCCTTGCTATACAGAGAATTTTGGACTAGGTGACATTAATTTCACAATGGCCCTCTGTTCACAAACAACAAAGATAAATTTCACTCTCCCACGGTTTTAATATTACTGAATAAAACAAACTTAACTTCAAGCCTTTTACGAAATCTACAACCTTTATCAATCTCAGCATATTTAATAGCATTAAATTTCATGTTTATACCATCAAGCAATTGGTTTTTCTAAAATATCTGAATGTAACCAAGTTAAAATAACGCTGCCATCAATTTATTAAACTCAGTTTAAATGGGTTTCTAGAAACTGCTGGGCAGAATGATAATGGCATAATTGAGTTTAATTCCTCTCCACTTTCAACAGCACATTGAACGGCTACTGTTCTGCTGCCTCAAATGCAAGAAGAAGATTATGGCATCAATGTACAGAACTGATATTTCTTGTTATGACAAGTTAGCAACAGATTATTACATTAAAGTTATTTCTGCCCTTATGCCGTATGCAATTTTGAGTTCACAATTTTATTGTAATACTAGACCAAGGGGGACCCGTTGGCACCCAGCCCCTCTCGGCCTTGCTCCCCCTCCCCCCCCCCCTCCGGTGCTCCTGTCTTGCCCTGTCCCCTGCCTGCCTGAGGAAGGGTGTGTGTGTGTGTGTGTGTGTGTGTGTGTGTGTGTGTGTGTGTGTGTGTGTGTGTGTGTGTGTGTGTGTGTGTGTGTGTGTGTGTGTGTGTGTGTGTGTGTGTGTGTGTGTGTGTGTGTGTGCGTGTGCGTGCGTGTGATTTGACAGTCACTGGCTGTCACTTGACTGTCACTGGCCTAAGTGCCTGTGCCTTTGTCCAACACCCATGTGCCTGGCTTTTGTCCAACAACCTGCCATCTCACCCATGTACAGGCACGGAAATCGCTCTCAAAACATGGGGGGGACACAATTTCTTGGCGGCCGCGCACGCGCATCCGCACACACGTGAGGCTTCGGCCATGGGCCCTGTGCACAGTTATATCGGGAACTGACCTGGTTGGTGACCGACTCTGAACTCCAGCAACAGCAGCTTCGTCCACCCCGAATCGTGGGACTTCAATCGGCCCGTTCACGGGGGCTTCAACATCATGAGCCTCGACGCCTCAATGCAGCAATTTGACCGCGGGGTGGTGGAAGATCCCATGGCCAATTTTAAGCCGGCCGGGCCGGGTGATGAAAAGCCCCGCGAACGGGCCGATTCAAGCTCCACTCTATGATCTTTGCTCCATGGATGTCTCCCTACTCCAATCACCGCGCTCTATCCTCAGTCCAACCCTCCTACTTCCGCCACTGACCGACACCTCCCACCTCCAATGATCGCGCTGAGTCATCATGGTCTCCGCACCCCCCCCCCACTACCTGCTGACCGATGTCTCTCTCATCCAATCCCACCCCCACTGTCTCACGGAAAGCAGAGATTTTTAATAGCTTTTTAAAATCAAATTGAGGGGGGGGAAGGGGGTCGTCCCCCGTCTCTCAAAACATGGGGTGGAGGGGAACGTGCCCCCTGTCCCCCCCCGGGATTTCCGCCCCCTGCCCATGAACGTCTATTCTGGTTATGCTCTGTCCTTCCATGTCTCTATCTCAGCTTCCTTTCCTACCTCCCTATAATCAGTCTGAAGCAGGATTCAGACCCGAATCATGGTCTATCCATATTCTTCAGGGTTGCTGCCTGACCCACTGAGCAACTCCAACATTTCGTGTCTATCTTTGCTATTGCAGCAGCTTGTTAATATATTCATTGCTAACACTGCATAGTACAATTGAGGAAATACCTTACATTTTCCATAACTTTAACGGAAACCTTAAATAGAATGGGCTGGAAATCCAGACCTCCGTTCAATGCCTTTGGTTTCCAACCAGATGGCCTGATGCCAATTTTCACTTGTGTGTAAAGATTTTGTTCCATCCCATTTCATTAGCTTCTTCTGTGATTTAATTTCATTGTTGATTACATCAAATTTTAAGTGAACAAACAACAAGCAAATTTACATTCTGCTCTTATTGTGAAGAGTTCACTTCGGGGATAAGGTCACTGCTGTTTAATCTTGCAATTGAATACTTTTAATCTAAGTACCCCATGTAGAATTGAGAGAAGCATGCTAATACAAATCCTCTGGAAAACCATTGTGTTTCCATTTTTTCTGAGGGACAAGTATAAGCATGTTACTATACTTTATGCAAAACTATCTGTTTCAGACAGGGAACCAGCTGTTGTATCATCAACACACTACACTAACTGATTTATTGCCTGAAGAAAGTAGATTTCCTGTTGTTGTTAGTCCTGACCTGCCCAGTTTATATCTAACTAATCACGAACATAGGCACTAAGGAGGCCATTTAAGTTCTTCTTGTCCACTTTTGCTGTCTTTGCAAACCATTAGCTCTGAATCACTCACTTATTTAAATATAGGCCTCATTCTCCCTACATCTTTCCAAACCAGATGCTTCCACAATATCAAAGATAGACACAAAGTGCTGGAGTAACTCAGCCAGTTAGGCAGCATCTCTGGAGAAAATGTTGGGTGATGTTTCGGGTCGGAACACTTCTTCACACTCGGAGAGAGGAGAACTTCTTCAAAGTAAGCACGGAGGAGGGTTCCGACCCAAAACATCGCCCCTCCTTTTTCTCCAGAGATGCTGACTGACCCACTGAGTTACTCCAGCACTTTGTGTATAAACCAGCATCTGCAGTTCCTTCCTACACGCTTCCACAATATCTCTTGATAGGTTGTCCCATATACAAACATATGCCGCTGGGTGTGGAATTCTGCACTTAACCTGCTGGAAATTTCACAACTGATAATGTATCTAACAAATATTAATAGTCAATGTGTTAACTCAGTGATAAGAACATGCTACAATAATTTGTTTTACATCTGAAAGGATCATAACAACTACATTTGAACGATGTTATGTTGCTATGTTTTAATTTATGTGAAAGATCTTCAGGGTTTTTTTTACTTCTTACTGATTAATGACAGATTAATGATGCAAAGTACCAATCATCAGATAATTAATAACATAACAAGCTTCTGCCCTCAAAGACTAGAGTGTAGCTTTAAAGTGAAAGTGGTAAAGTTTAAAGTTGTGCAACATTTTTTTAACACAGAGAGTGGTGCCAGAGGTGGTGGTGGAGGCAGATGCAACAGTGATGTTTGAGAGGCTTTTAGAAAGGCATATGTATATGCAGAGAATGGAGAGATATGGGTCATGTGCAGCCAGATGAGATTAGTTTATCTTGGCATCAAGTTGAGCACAGATACTGTGGGCTGAAGGACATGTTCCTGTACTGTTCTATATTCTATATTTTATTGGCTGTATATTGATTCTGAGGCTGTTTTTGGTGTATGGCACCAAATCATATGAATGAAGAAGAAACAATGGAGGCTTGAGTTGCTGAATGGACTGCCCCAATTCGTATATTGGCATGTTGGTATATATAATAATGGTGCCATTTTGACACAGATGACAAAATACCATAATGCTAACAAACACAGACTAGGCCAACTCTACAAACAGACAGAAATATAGTAACATCAAAGAATGGCATTACCAGTAAGTCATTTAAAAAATGTATTTTATTTTAAGCTTTCATGAAATACATAAATTTCATAAATTGTCAATAGCCTCCTTTCTGAATTATTATCTCAAACAAAACTGTAAACATATGTAAAGTGTAGGCAGAGGTCGGATGGGCCCGCGGTGGGTGCTGGAGGTCAGTCGAGGACAAAAAGAGAGACCTGGTGTGGGAGGCGCTGCCGAAAGGTTAGTGGGACCGGGCGTGGGAGGGGGGGTGGTCACTGAGAATGAAGAGGGACCATTGGGACCGCATTGTTCACTTTGTAATTTTATTGACGCCCAATACGTAGTAACTATTTGCATACTTTGTGTATAGTATACAAACCAAAGAATGTCATTGTAACATGTCACATTTGACAATAAAGTATTCATTCATTCATGGAATAGTGCTGTGGCTTATGTTCTACTTCAACTCCACTTTTCCACTATGGCTTGATTTCCCTACTTAACAAAATCCTTAAATATTAGCAGAACATCCATCACCCTCTGGGATAGAGCTTGCAAAACATCTCAGAAACCTCTGAACAAAGTAACTTATCTTCAGCTGGTCTTGAATTGGCAATCCCTTTTCCTAACACTTAAATTTACAAATTCCAGCCAAAGGAAGCAATCTCCAAGCACATTGATGTACAAGATCTTGAGAATTTCATACAGTTCAATGAGATTATGGAGAACGTTTTCTTTGGTCACTCCTGCTAAACATGATGATGATCACTAGCATGTAATACTCATCTCTACATTGACAGTTCAGTTGAAGACTGCAAACCTGTAGATATGTTCTACAATCCTTCCATTTATGTTATCAACAGATTAATTCATAACAGAAACCTTCATACTGATTTTTGTGGTACTCCACTAGTTGCTGCCTGTCAATCCAAAAATGGTGAATAGACAAAAAATTTCTTTTGAAAATCCAAAGCAAATAAAATCAGCCTCATCCCACATATTTATGCTGCTGATTACACATCAGTCAAGTAAGATTTCACTTTCATGCAATTACATTGACTACATTGTGTTTTATAATATATCTCTGTTGAAGGGAGGGGGGAGCAGGGGAGGGGGGAGAAGGGAGGGGGGAGGGGGGGGGGGAGAAGGGGGGGGGGGGAGGGAAGGGAGGGGGAGAAGGGGGGGAGAGAGGAGGGGGGAGAGACAAGGGGGGGAGAGAAAGAGGGGGGGAGAGAAGGGGGGGGAGGAGAATAGGGGGGGGAGGGGGGAGAAGGGGGGGGGGGGGGTAGAGAAAGGGGGGAGACACTTTTAAGAAGCCAGACAACAACTTTTAATAAGCCAGAGATACACAACTGTGAAGTTCGGCGGGCATTTAACATTACCGATTGGTTATCCTTGGTTCTGAAAACTCGTGCTTATGTTTATTTTCCCCAATGAGCCAATGAAAATGCCTGGTCAGCAAAGGTGATTAACTAAAACTACCTACGACTACGTATAACTACATGGCGACCCAACTACAACTGCACCTACGCCTACAGGATTATTGATTTTCTCCATGGCGCCCAATTTTTGGTCGAAGAAAATTTTTCAACATGTTGAAAAATTTGTGGAGACCATACTGTGTCCGTGACTAGTTCCCAGAATGCGGGAACTCCTCGCAACCATGAAGGAGACTCACTATTTTATTTACCAGAGGTAAGAAAGTCCATGACTGCATGAGGTGCTGTCTCTCGCTGTCAAGGTGCATTTGCAATGGTGCTGGCGATCTTGGGTTTATCGCTACAGTCAGTCCTGGTCTTTGAAGAAGGAGGCATTGCGATCGATCTCAGGCTTCTCCCTGCAGTTCACCCTTGCCTCGAGAAGAGGCATTGGTGGTCTCAGGTTTATCCTGATGGCTCAGCTTTGGGCATGAAGAGGTGGACTGGCAGTATCTGGATTATCTTGGCCCTTTGCTTCTGTATGTGGGCGCGGTCCTCCTTTCCCAGGGCAGGAAGAGGTGCTGGCATGTCAGACTTGCCCTGGCTACTCAGTCTTAGCCTCAATAGAGGCACTGGCTGTCCCGGGCTTCTTCCCAGCAGTCCAGTGTTGACCATACAGTGGATCAATGGAGTACTCTTGTATTGTTCCAGTGGCTCAGTCTTCCTCGAACCTGCGACAGGGGAACACAGCCAGCAGGGAGGTTCTCCCCCTGTCCTCTGGCTAGAATGCCCGAGTTTTACAAGCGCCGGACGAGGTTCAGGTGGCCAAACCAATATCAGCTAATTGATACTGCTATTACCCATGATGCTGGGGTTTGGCCTCTCCTGGCCTGTCTGTCAGTGATAGGGATCAGAGCAGCATCCTAGCGAGGGGCCTGTCACAATACTGATATAGAAACATAGAAAATAGGTGCAGGGGTAGGCCATCCGGTCCTCCGAGCCAGCACCGCCATTTAATATGATCATGGCTGATCATCCAAAATCAGTAGACCGTTCCTGCTCTCTCCCCATATCCCCATATCGCTTGATTTGATTATCAAGGACGGTATTCAAATGAATAAGCAGCCTCTCTAATTTTGATTATAACCGGTCATATTATTCTCAAGCAATGTATTTACAGTTTCAGCTTCACAGTGGAAAACATTAATTAATCTCAGCAAGTTGCTTATTTTTGAACTACGGAAAGTAAAAGGTTAGCAGTATCTGAAGATGATACATCAAATAAGTCATGTCTAACCACAAATTCAATTCCCATGGTTGAAAGAGTCAAATTATCACAGGCTTCTTGACTTTGCCAGCAATCCTGTGCCATGCTTGCACATGTGTGATTTCAGTCACTGGAAAGAAGGCATAATGCTACTTTTATTTTTTTTTATAACAGATCCAGAATTTACATGAAAGGAAATAAACATATTCGCCAGGGAGCTGACCAGTTAGATGTGGTTAGCTTCTCTTAGCCATTTGCTTTGTCACCGTTCATTATTTATTTAAATGCCACTTCCTAAAAGGACAGCAATAATGTGGAAAAATAGAGGCAGAAACAAAAGCCAAACCAAAGAGGAAGATATCTTGACAACATGTCATTGAGGTACGTTTTAAGCTCGGTCTTAAATAAGGGAGGGGAGTGACAAAATTCGGTAATTCCAAATTGCCTGGGAATGATAGATTTAGGCATTTAGGGATTAGGCCAGGAATGACTAAGCACAGAAGAATAGTAATGTTAAATCTGATGAACTGGGTCAAATATGGCTCAAGCAATAGCTTTTCTGAAGTACTACAATGTACTGTGGATGGGTTAGGGGTAGGGTCAGGGTTAGATTTTCAGGGCTGAATTGAAATACGGCAGAGATAAAAGTTTCAATAGAAGGTGAACTAATGAAGGGGTTGAAGATGATTTTATAGAGGGACCACATTTGTAGAGATTTATTTTTAAAAAGCATTGCACAATTTATGGCAATTTTATTGAGGGACCCAATGATCGTGGAAAACATTTGCAGTGCAAAATAGTCACTCACACATTTTCTAAAGCATTAAAACTTGTTAAATGCAACTTGCTTTAAAAATGAGCAAACACAAAAAGGGAAGTAAAAGGTGGTAGATACAAAAAGTTCTTAGATTAGGAATTCAGCTTGGATATGATTCCAAGAGTAAAAATAATCCAGTTTATTCTTGATGGTGTCTATATGAGAACCTAGAAATTCACTGCTATTTTCTTCCACAAATGCCATGTTCTTTGTTTTCCTTCCTTTCCAAACAAATTATCTTTCTCTGCCTTGAAAAATTCCCTGGCTGAGTTTTCTCTGGTATCTCCGGTTTCATCCCACACTCCAAAGATGCACAGGTTGATTAGCTTTGGTTTAATTGTAAATTGTTCCTGTGCGTGGGGATTGCTGATCAGCGCGGACTCGGTGGACCAAAGAGCCAGTTTCTGTGCTGACCCCTCTAAAATAAATGGGATTGATTGGTCCTAGAGAAATTGAGGAGAGAGGAACAGAGGCAAGCTGGCTTCTTCTTCTTCTTGCTTTCGTCGAAACAGGCAGACCACGTGAAGTTTGCAATCTCTCATCGCAAGAGTCTGATTTTGTTCAAGAGGAAGTCAAACCTGAGATGGTAGCATGAGAGGGAACTGTCGGGTTGGGCTGAGATTTGGAGAAGGGGCAAAAAGTTCTTAATTGGGAGAGATGAAATGCGGCATTGACAGGATAATGGGATGGCATGGAGACAAGCTAGAAGTCCCCTGGACATTACATGCATGAGTGTAAATAAATAAGTAAATTCAAGATGACGGTAGTGAAAGGTGAAGGGGTAAGTGAATGGATGTAAACAGGCTGTGAGCTCACCATCCGCACCATCGAAAAGTGCCCCAAAGTTTTATGGTCAGTTGGGGAAGTGGGACATGGTGACATCAGTGAACAGAAACATTGGGGTGACTGTGGGAGATGATAGCTGATGCAGGTGAAGGGATACCAGGGTGTGATACTGGAATGGGAAGAAGAGGTAGGATGAGAGCTGAGGAGGAATTTCTTTCATCACAGGGTAGTGAATCTGTGGAATTCTTTGCCACAGACAGCTGTGGAGGCCAAGTTATTGGTATTTATAAGGCAGGAGAATGGGGTTGAAAGGGAAAGCCATGAATGTTGGAGTGGACTTGATGGGCCAAATGGACTAATTCTGCTCCTATGACTTATGAACTGATGAGGTGGCCACTAGAGACCCTACACTTCCATTTCTCTCCCATTTGAGAACTTTTTGCCCCCTCTCCGAATCTCAACCCAACTCTGACAGTTTCCTCTCATGCTGATGAGTGAGCAGATTGAGCGCAGCCTGCAGCGGCTGCACGGAGCAGTAGCAGCAGCAGAAGGAACTGAAGCCTTGCACTGGGCCGGGCCAACCACTACATCCTTGCTCTGGTGCCGCCAGGACACCGGGCCTTTAAGTGAGGAAATAAGAAATTTATAACTCCTTTGGCCAAATCTGACTCTTCAGAGACTTGAAAGTTGCAAGATGACATCGGAACGTGGTGACTCTTCATGCTGTGCCAGAAGAGGATCTACGATTATGAACTATAATAATTTTACTCCTTTCATTGTGCATGAATGTCTCATGATATTTTCCACCTGGATAGCATGCAAAACAAAGCTTTTCACTGTATCTCGAAACATTTGACAATGATAAATGAAGCAAAATAGTAAGATTAAACGAGAACTTACCAGTTTGAAGCTTGATCTGTATTTTATGAGGAGTTACGATGAGGGATTACGTGAAGAACCCGTTCAGCGCGCATGCGCGGCATACTTCCAAGCAGCGGTGTGGAATCACAGATAGACACAGTTATTTGAAGTAAACATAGTAAAGAAAAGGAGACATCAATTATTAGTTTGATCCATATAATGAGGGTGGGAGCGGAGGGCATGTAATCCCTCATCGTAACTCCTCATAAAATACAGATCAAACTTCAAACTGGTAAGTTCTCGTATAATCTTACTATTTTACTTCGGAGTCACATGAGCGACTACGTGAAGACTTCAAAGCTCTGTGATTTCAAACCGTGTAACAGTTTTATTTCACTCACTGCCGATGTTCATGTGGGAGGAAGCGTTATCGTAATCAACCAATTAATCTGTTTTTCAAGAAACAAAAAAGGTATTTATTAACAATAACAAAATAAATTAAATTAAAAATTTGCAGCTTGTAGTATTTCCTCTGCAAATAAATCAGGTTTCATCAACGGCTTATTATAAAAAGTTCTGAATGTCGTTTCCCTCGACCATCCTGCTGTATTCAGAATATGGTCAACCGGTACGTCCATTCTCTCGGCCGTTGATGTAGATGCTGCCCTAGTGGAATGAGATTTGAATGTATTAGTATCTATTCCTGCAGCCTTCAGTACCTGTTTGAGCCATCTTGAAATGGTTTGGCTCGTTACCCGGCCATGAGGTTTCTTGTGGCTGACCCATAAGGCTTTCCCTCCCTCTGATATTGTGGGTTGTGTCTATGTAATGTTGTAGATAGGTCACGACACACAACCGTGGCTCTGGTGGGTAGGCCCGGAATACCACTACTGGATTAGCTGTTCCTGGCCTGCTTTGTTTCTCCAAACCCTGTATGATGAATGTGATCTGATCTGGGGTGGTCACCATGTTGTCCAGCCTCAACTTGTGTAGTGACTGGACCCTCTGAGCGGATACGAGTGCCATCAACATGAGCGTCTTTAGTGTAGCTTGCTCGAGGTCGAGGGATCTGGCTGGTGGCCATTCCCTGAGGTATGTCAGGACCACACTGATATCCCAAATATGGGTATACCTGGGCTTAGGGGGCTTGATATTGTAAATGCCCTTCATCAGTTTTACCACCAGTGGATGGGATCCCATTGCCTGTTGTCCTGCTGGTTTGAGATAAGCAGAAAGAGCACTGTGTTGATGGCACTGTAGCTGATCCTTTCATCGTGGTGTAGATAGGCCAGGAACTCCAGTACGTTGGTGGCTGTGGCTGTTGCGTACATTGTCCCTGTTTCCTGGCAGTACTTCTCCCATTTTTTTATGCTGGTTAAGTACTGCCTCTTGGTGGATGTTCGAAGGTGGTGATGGTTCATTCGGACAATCCCAGTTCCAGGTAAGGTCTGTTCAAAACCTGCAACCCAGGAGTTTAATTTTCTCATGGCATGGGTGGCTTATGCCTGATACTGGGTGAGTTAATAATCCTGGATCACTGGGAAAGACCATTGGTGCTTCAACCACCATGTCATGCAGAACTGGGAACCATGGCTTTGTAGGCCAGTCGGGCACCATCAAAATTCCAGAAGCAGAATCTATTTTTATTTTGCAAAGTATCCGACTGATGAGGCAGAAGGGAGGGAAAGCATAGAAGAAGAAATTTCCCCAATCCAGAGTGAAGGCATCTACCGCTGCTGCCTCTGGGTCTGGTTCCCAAGCGACATACATAGGTAACTGGTGATTTAGTCTTGATGCAAATAAATCGATATCTGGCATTCCATATTGCTTAATAACTTTAGCAAATACTTTAGGGTTTAACATCCATTCGATGTTGTTATTGAATTTTCGTGACCTGGTGTCTGCCACTGTGTTTAGCTTACCTGGTAGATAAGTAGATGATAGCCAAATATGTCTTTAGACACACCATTGCCAAATCATGTTGACCAATTTGTCGCATGATAATGATTTTATGCCGCCCATATGGTTAATATAAGCCACCACCATAGTATTATCAATTTGTAACCGAACATGCAAGTGCTGCATATTAGATACATATGCTTTTAAACCATAAAAGGCGCCCAACATCTCTAGATAGTTAATGCCCAGTGTAAGTAGTAATGATGACTCTAGGTTAGTCCATCTACCACCTGTGCTGGATATGGAGTTAGTTGCTCCCCAGCCTTGAGCACTGGCATCTGTTTGAAGGACTAAAGTAGGGTTAGTGATGGTGATAGGGCTGAAACTATGCCAACCATTTTTTGCCCACCACTGTAGCTCTGATATTGCTTCAGTGGGTAATTCCATGACACAATCATAGTGACCTGTATGTCGTTTTAGTGCCTGTACCTTTGCTCTTTGTAAATTTTGATGCTGGTCAGGAGCCTTAGGATCCGCTGTAGCTTTAGTTCATGGTTACGAATGTGTGACCCCACATGCCCCCAGATTTGGCTGTTTACACTCTGCACTCTGAGGGCCTCACAGTTCTCTGGTGCTGTGTAGAGATCTAGTGCCTCAGCAAGCACCTTCTCCTGCAAGGGCTTATTTGAAAGATGATTGATGCTGGCCGCCAATTTCGGTTCCAGCGGTCTTCCAGCACATGGGGTTGCTACATAACGGTCCACCACACCCAGCAGCTCTTCCTGCTCCTGCACCCCTTGCATACTCCCGAACTCGTCCGCCAGCCCCTGTTCCAGACCAGTCCAGCCCTGGTCACCAATGCTAGCCTCCAGTGATGAGGGAGCAGAGGGCAGTGCACAAGACACTGTGGAGGGGGTGCCTGACCTTCCTCCGCGAGAACGCTCTTTCTGCGTATCCTGCTGGAGCATCTGCTCCAAGAGCTGTTGTATGCAGCTCAGGCGGCTATCTCTCCATTTAGGTGGAGACATGTCCCCCTCCGACGAATCGGAAATCACCGGCCGGTTAGTTTTCCTGGTGGATTTTTTCCCCCTCCGCTGTTCAGGCATTAGCGGGATTGGGCTTGGCTCTGTGTCGGGGATGGAGGAGCACTCTATGAGCGGTCCTGCCGCCTGTTGCTGCCCCCCTGAGATTTCCTCTGGTGGAGTTGAGCGGGGGGCAGTTCTCTTCGAGAGTCTTTTCCTAAGTGTACTCATTTCTGTAAGTAGAAACACACACACGACTCTCCTTCTCCGTTAGACTCCTTCCACAACTCAGTGTACTTACCTAACGGTCCGTTTTTTAAACTGCAGCGGGAGAGCCTAGCTCCAGCTGCTGCCGCTGTTGCACTGCTGGCGTAATGCCGGGCATGCGCGCTGAGTGGGTTCTTCACGTAGTCACTCACGTGACTCCAAAGTAAAATTAAACAAATATTTCCCACAGTAAGATATTAGATAGCATCCTATATTGTATTAAACTTGGTGGAAAAGTAATTGTAAGTTTTATTTTTCTCAGGTCATTAAAAGTTATGTAAATGAATGTGTAAATAGAGCAATCTGTGTGATCTCTATAAGAGTTGAAATACAACTCACGCAAGACTCTAGACTACAATGACTTATTCCGTGCAAAATTATAGTAAAGGAAATTGAAGAACAATTAAATGGGAGGGTACAACTAAAATCTTGGGAGTGTAAATACTCTCAAAATAACTGCTGAAAGGTGGAGAATGATTACATTTTTCAAAGCTATTACATTTCTTAAAGGTATTGTCATGGGTTGGAGCCAAAGTGTTTTCCAGATATATTTTTTTAAACCTTAGCTTGAGGGAAATAAATTCCATGAGGGATAAATTATCCATTTTCTATATCTGGTTGGATATTTTTTTCATATTCATTTTACATTGTATGCCAATGCATGAATGAAAAATAAAGCAGTATTTATCTTTTATGAGTTGGCAAATTCCCAAACTCATTTCTCCTCAATAGGAAATTCGAAGTTTATATTGAAATCTGGGTTATAGCCAAATTCCTACCACACTCGGAAAGTTGAAGCTCATATTTATATGAATGGAAAAAAAAGTGTTTGAATAATACTGACATTATTCCACTTTAGGTAATCTCTGAAGTGGATCCATCCTCATTAGATGCCTGCTCCGTAAAATATTGTAAAACCAAATCTGAGTTACCATGTCCATTCTGAAAAGCAAGAAGCAGAGATAAGGGCTGGAGAGCATCATTGAGTCCCCACTTCTCAAATCGATCTTTATCAATACTGCCACCCCACCCAACACAGTAAAAGTAATAGGTACACATAAAAGCTGGAGAAACTCAGCGGGTGCAGCAGCATCTATGGAGCGAAGGAAAAAGGCAACGTTTCGGGCCAATACCCTTCTTCAGACTGATGGGGGATGGGAGGAGACAGCAGGAGGGCTGAGGAAGGGGAGGAGACAGCAAGGACTAACAAAATTGGGAGAATTCAATGTTCATGCCCCCAGGATGCAGACTCCCCAAGCGGAATATGAGGTGCTGTTCCTCCAATTTCCGGTGTTACTTGCTCTGGCCATGGAGGAGACCCAGGACAGAGAGGTCGGATATGGAGTGGGAGGGGGAGTTGAAGTGTTGAGCCACTGGGAGGTCAGGTTGGTTATTGCGGACCGAGCGGAGGTGTTCGGCAAAACGATCGCCCAACCTCGGCTTGGTCTCACCGATATAGATCTGCTGATATCTAGAGCAGCGGATGCAATAGATGAGGTTGGAGGAGATGCAGGTAAACCTCTGTCGCACCTGGAATGACTGCTTGGGTCCTTGAATGGAGTCGAGGGGGGAGGTAAAGGGACAAGTGTTGCATTTCTTGCGGTTGCGGTAAAGGGAAAGTGCCCGGGTGGGGGGTGGTACGGGAGGGAAGGGAAGAATTGACAAGGGAGTTATGGAGAGAGTGGTCTTTGTGGAAGGCAGATATGGGGGGAGATTGGAAGATGTGGCAAGTGGTGGGGTCACGTTGGAGGTGGCGAAACTGACGGAGGATTACTTGTTTTTTGAGCTGGAAGCCATGGGGTATGAGATGGAGGTGAAGGCATGCCCCAAGGGAGCAAATGTGGCTGTGGTATTGAGTCTGGGTAAGGATGTGGTCGTACAGTTGGAGGGCAGGGGGGATTTTGAGCTGGAAGCCATGGGGTATGAGATGGAGGTGAAGGCATGCCCCGAGAAAGTTTTGAGCTGGAAGTAAAAGTAATAGCCTTCTTTAATTTTAACCATGTACCTTATCCAATTTCTTAACAAAGATTATCTAAATATTGCTAAGAGCAGAATGCACTTCTATATTTAGGAGGTACACAAGATATGCAGATTACTTCTCCAGGAAGAACAAGTTATCTGTAGATGGCTACCTCAAATTCAGCTTACATCAAACCGATTTGACAAATGTAGACTAAATATAGGTTTAGTATGCAAACTATGTATGCTAAATATGCAGACAAAATATTTCCTGAGTTTGACACCATATTTTAATATAATGCGTTGATCAGGGGTGCCAATACTTAAGAGAATGAATCTTGTAGCCAACAAAGACAAGTCGCGCACATAATTTGTACTGCTCTTCATTAGTATGATTTCAGCTGCCAGCCAGTGGCAACAATGGGTTTTTTTCTGATCATAGTGCATCACCAAGTGACCCAGGTTTATGAAGAGCTAGTTCCAGTTCAGGCAAACTAATTGTACTTTATCCAGCCTGTACGTTTTAAACCAACAACGTTTTGTGTCTAGACTTATGAAGAAATTGATTCAAGAAGCCATTGGCACACCCGATCATGAGCTGTTACCTAGGTTTTTGCCAACAGTAAAAAAAAAGAGTAATGGTGATGCAGGTAGTATTAACATAACTATCCCAGGGCATACATTTTGTGAACAGTAACACCAGAGGACTGAAGCCTCGGGAATCATCACTTTCATTTGCTTGTTGAACTGCTGATATTTAGTTTCTGAGAATAGCTTAGATTGTTTCAGAAGTACTGCCTGCAATGGTCATTTCTAGGGAGCACATAACCTGTTAAATTTGTCTGAACTTGCATGTTGGAGTGATAGAAATTAAACTGCAGCTCAGCAATTTGCAACTATTCAATTCATTTGGAAATGTTCTGGTTTTATTTATTCTCCCCAACAGCTGTAAGTTGCCGAAACAAAACTCAGATTATGTAACTAATGTTTTCTGCTTGAGGATTAATTACATCAGAAAGCAGTAGAATGCTAACCCCCGGCCAGATAGTACATTTATGTTGTAGGCTCTCTAGCTATTTAATCCTTTCTAATCTAATCTTTATTAAATGTAAATTGATTCAAAAAACAGGTTTGCAATTAAACTTGTAAATTGAAAAGTTGTTTCAAAGATTGTTGCTCCATCATCATCAGCATCTTAAAGTCAATCTATGTCTGCCTCCTCAATGAACTACACTTACTAACAAGTAGACATGACACTAACTCAACACAAACTTTTTACTTCTAAAATTTGCAAGTCTTAACTATTCTCTGCCAACTTTTCTGCCACCAAAAATGAACTATTATAAAAGCTGAACCACATCCCTTTAGATTTTAATTTTTTGGTGACTTGAGAAATATATATTTTTTCCAGTTCACAATTTCCATCGATCAAATCTTTTTTATCCCTTTCTATACTTTGTATTCTGACATTGAAGCCATACCCTTTAACTGCTACTTTTCAATTCCAATCTTACATGAGAGATACAAGGGACTGCAGACGCTTGGATTTGGAGCCTGAAACAAACTGCTGGAGGAACTCAGCGGGTCAGGCAACATCTCTGAAGACAAGGACAAACAAGGTCAGGAACCTGCACCAAAGTGTTGATTACCTTTCTGCCTCAATCGATGCTGCCTGACCTGCTGAGTTCCTTCAGTAGTTTGTTTTTTTATTTGCGTCAAATCTTACAGATTTCATTGGACGTTCCTACAATCAGGTTAGTTAATGAGAAACATAGTTGTCTCACTATTACTCTCATCCTCAGTGACCTCCAGAAGGTATGGAATCATATTCATCTGGGTATACAAAAATGCTTTGGAAATTAAATGGTCAAGTAAAGTTTAACTAATAGTTCATTGAGAAGATAAAGGACGTTTTGTAGCATTGACTTTAATGATGTCATGGAAGTACAGTTTCAACTTCCTTGTGCTGGGTGACTGTACAAAGGTGAGAATATATGGTTTAAAATAGGGAAAAAAATGTTTAAGTCATGTCCTTCCCCTTTCTCCTTTATGCAGCATGTTCAGATTTTAGTTATGAAGGGGAAAAAAGATTTGATCGATGAACTGGAAACAAAACTCTCAGGTCAACAAAAATTCAAATCTAGAGGGATGTGGTATAGCATGTGTAATAGCTCATTTTTGGAGGCAGTAAAGTTGGCAGAGAATAGTTAAGACGTGCAAATATTAGAAGTAAAGAGTTTGTGTTGAGTTAGTGTCATGTCAACTTGTTAGTAAATGCAGTTCATTGAAGAACCAGACAGAGATTGATTTTAAGATGCTAATGATGGAACAGCAACCTTTGCAGCATCTTTTCAATTTACCAGTTAGCTAAATTTGCCATGGAAGTTAGCATCTTAATACTCTTATTTTAAAAATAGTTGCAACATTTTTGCTATTAAAAGCCACATAACAAAATATTAACCATAAATATAAAGCATTACTTCAATCAAATTCCAACTGTCAATTCAACGTGGTCTCTGTCATTTTACTATGTTTCGATATTCTCATATTTAATGATAAATGACAAGTACAGAATATATTTAGGAAACAAATGTGCAAACTAACAACCTATAATTATAGACTCACGCAACGAAATTAGTCATAATAGGTTACATACTCCGGAAATAAAACACCCTATTTGTGACATCCATATTTAAGCAACTTTTCTTGTTTGCTTCATGCAAGTGACACACCTACTTCCATGGAAGAACAATAGTTGAGCACAACTTTAACAACTAAAATTAAACCACGATCTTCTGACAGTGCAACACAAAATTTATACTTGCATTTTGACCAAGAAAAAGGTGGAATGGATCTGTCACATCAAAATATAAAGTGGTACGAATTTGTCTAGGTTATTAGCTTGTTAAAAGGCTCCCACTGTTGCACTATATGCTGAAGGGCATACGCTTACACAGCTCTGTTAAAAAGGGGCTAAAGAAATTATCTCATAATTCATCTCCCTGCACTGATCAAATTTCAAAGAAAATCAAATAAAAATGTTCAATTAATTCCAATGGTGAAATCTAGACTGCTTATTAATTTGTGTTGTGAGTAGCATGAACACCTGAGTAAATGATAATTTCTGTTGAAGCAACAGTGGAGGTGTCATGCACGTATAATTTATAATCCTTCCCAACCGGTTCAACACACTTGTAACATTATTGCTGGGCTGCAGCTTTTTCCATTTTTACTGAGGCAGGATTGTTCACAGGTTTTTGTGGCATGACATACTATTTCCGATGAAAGAGAACCATTTTCTTCAGGGCTCGTTATTTATTTGACAACAAAGAAGAACCCTTGATACTTCATTTGACTGTGAAATAAGACAATTAATTTCCAATCAGATGGAAACTACCCATCATTTGAAATCTTTCATACAAAAAATATTTCCTTTGAAACGATTTTATTGGACGAAGAAAAAAAGGAGGAAATTCCTCCAATCTATAAATCTTGAAGAATATGCCTACATATTCTAAACCGGAAAGAAAGATCAAAAATGCGATTGCAATGGTTCAGACTCCTCTTATGAATGTTGTATGAGGCTCTTAGAAAAATTGAACAATGCAAGGTAGAATAATATTTACGGTGGGGGGGGCAGACCAGTCTTTTTTAATGTCCTCAGGAAGAACAGTCGTTGCTGTGCCTTCTTGACCAGCGCAGCGGTGTTGGTGGACCATGTGAGGTCCTCTGAAATGTGAGTGCCCAGAAACTTAAAGCTGGGCACTCTCTCCACACTTTCCCCGTAAATGGAGATTGGGGCGTATTCTCCATTATGGGACCTCCTGAAGTCAATAATCAGCTCCTTGGTCTTGGAGGTGTTTAGTGACAAGTTGTTACGTGTGCACCAGTCCGCCAGGTCCTGCACCTCCGCTCTGTATTTTGTTTCATCACCGTTGGTGATCAGCCCAATCACTGTTGTGTCGTCTGCAAACTTCACGATGGTGTTGGTGTCGAATGCAGGAACACAGTCGTGAGTGAAGAGGGAGTAGAGCATGGGGCTCAGTACACAGCCCTGTGGTGTGCCAGTGTTCAGGGTGATAGTGGAGGACAGGTGCGGGCCCAGTCTCACTGCCTGCGGTCGCTCCGTCAGAAAGTTCAGGATCCAATCGCATATCGGCGAGCTGAGGCCTAGCTGGTGGAATTTGGTGGTGAGCTGGGTGGGGATGTTCGTATTGAATGCAGAGCTATAGTCAATGAAGAGCATCCTCACGTACGTGCCCTGTCTGTCCAGGTGAGTCAGGACAGTGTGAAGAGCCAGAGAGATGGCATCCTCTGTTGATCTATTTGCCCTGTATTCAAATTGATGAGAGTCCAGTGAGGCAGGGTTCCTGGATTTGATATGGGAGAGGACCAGCCTTTCGAAGCACTTCATTGGGATTGGAGTTAGGGCAACCGGGCGGTAGTCGTTCAGGTTGGTGACTTTGGACTTTTTCGGCACCGGCACTATGGTGGCTGTTTTCAGGCACTTGGGGACCGTTGCCAGAGATAGAGATAGATTGAAGATTCTCGTGAATACCTCCACCAGCTGTACAGCACAGTCCTTTAGTACCCTTCCCTGGACTCCATTGTTAGTACAATGCTCTAACTGCAGGATGTGGGAAGTCAAGGAAACTACTGGTGTCCGTGATGACTACACTTGCGGAAAGTGTGTCCAGGTGCACCTGTGTTATGAAAAGACTTATGGAATTAGAGTAGTAGCTGCATGAGCTCAGGACCATGCGGGAGAATAAGAGTTCCTTGGACAGGATGTATAGTCAGGTATTCACACTGGAGGTCGAAGAAGAGAGAAGGTGGGAGGCCATGAGGAAGGTGATAAAACATGGTGTAGGTGACCCTTGTCATCACCCCCCAACAAAACAGGTCAAGGTTGAGCAGCAGCGACAGGCAGGGCTGTGATACCAACCCTGGTACAGAGGCTCATCATGGAAGGATGATGACAGGCAGAACCATAGTGGTAGGTGACTCTTTAGTTAGGGATGCAGACAGGAGATTCTGCAGCAGCAGTTGAGACTCCAGGGTGGTGTGCTGCCTCCCTGGTGCTAGGGTCCATGATATCTTGGAGTGGCTGCATGACATTCTCAAGGGAGAGGGGGAGCAGCCAGAAGTCTTTGTGCTAGTTGGCACAAATGATGAAGGTATGAAAAGGAAGGAGTTCTGCAATCCAAAAACAGGTAGTTAGGTAAAAGGCTAAAAAGCAGGACTTCCAAGGTAGTGATCTCTGGATTGCTTGCAGTACCACGTGCTAGTGAGGGTGGGAACACGAAGATGGGGGAGAAGAATCTGTGGCTGAATTGGTGCAGGAAGCACGGATTCAGATATTTGGACCATTGGTAGCTTTTCAGGGACAGAAGTAACATTTACAAGACAGATAAATTACACCTTAACTGGAGGGTTACCAATATCCTGGCAGACGGGTTCTCTAGTACAATAGCGGTGGGTTTAAACTAGATTGGCTCTGGGAGAGGGGGGGGGGGGGGGGGGGGGGGGGGGGGGGGGGGGGGAGGTGGAGATACAAGGGCTGGATGGTGGCATGGAAGGTGATGAAACTTTTGTGGACAAAATAGGCAGGCGAAGAGCAGGGAGCAAGGAAGGATTGTTGGCTTGAAGTGCACATTTTAAATTGAGGCCTGACGGGTGAGGGAGATGAACTTGGGGCATGGATGTTCTACGGGGATGTTGTAGCCATTACAGAAATCTGGTTAAAAGAGGGGCAGGACTAGCAGCTTAATGTTCCTGGGTACAGGTACTTCAGGAGATACAGATGTGGGGGTAAAAGAGTAGGGGGTGTTGCGTTATTGATTAGCAGCTATAATTGTCCAGGGTGACAGGTACTTGAGGAGATACAGATGTGGGATGGTAAAAGACTACAGGGGTGTTGCGTTATTTGAGACAACAAAATGATTAAGGAGGATGAAACATATTTATGGCATTTTGTCAGAGGTGACATAACATAAATGATAGGTTTGTCTGTGAGGCTATATGTGGTGGAGCTTATGAACATGAACTGGGTGGGGATGGTCACCTTGATGGGGACGCGAACCCCTACAGGCCCCCAAATAGGGAATTAGAAGAACAAATGTGCCAGGAGATTGCAGCAGCTACAGGGCTAATAAGGGGTTTTAAATTTCCCAATATTGACTGGGAATATCATGGTGCAATAGGTTTAGAGTGGGTAGAATTTGGCAAATAGGGAAAGTTTCCTCTATCAATATGTAGAGGGGCCCACACGCGAGAGGGCAAGTGGATGAAATGTTTGTGGATGAGCCTTTTGGGACCAGTGACCATTATTCTACGAGGTTTAAGTTAGTTATGGGTAGAGACAGAGTTAAAATTCTAAATAGTAGCAAGGCAAGCTTAGAAGGTATAGACAGGAGCTCATTTAAGTTGATTGGAGCAGGTTGTTTGCAGGTAAAGGAATGTCAGAAAAGTGGGATGTTGCAGAAGTGCCCTGACAAGAGTCCAGTACATGCATGAGTGAAGGGCAAGGCAGATGGGTGTAAGGAAGCTCGGATGACAAGAGAAATTGAGCCTCTGGTCAAGAGTAAGAAAAAGGCATTGAGCAGGTATATATAATCAAGTGTATCCCTGGAGGAGTTTCAGTAACTAAGGAGCAAGCAGTAAAAGGACATTGGGAGGACAAAAAGGGAACAGGAGATGGCACTGGCAGATAATATTAAGGATAATAACATGACATTTTATGTATATAAAGGGGGGGGGAGAGAGAGATCAACTCTATGTGGACCCACTGGAGATGGGAAAGGTCCTTAACGAGTATTTCTCTTCTGGCTTTACGGAAGAGAAAGACATGAGGACAGGGGAACTTAGGCAGGCAAGCAATGGATGTGTCAAGGGCTGTCAATATTACAACCAAGGAGCTGCTGAAGGATCTGACGTATATGAAGGTAGACAAATCTTGTGGGCCTGATCAGATACATCCGAGAGCACTGGCTAAGATTTGCTAGTGGTAGTTAAAAACGGGTGAGGTGCCGGAGGATTGGAGTGTGGCAAGTGTTGTGCCTCTATAAAGAAGGGCTGCAAGGAAAAGCCTGGGAACTACAGGGCAGTGTGCCTAATATCTGTGCTCAGAAGGTTACTAGAGAGTATTCTGAGGGATAAGAAATACTTGCATTTAGATGGGTAAGAGCTGATTTGTGATAGAATGGTTTTGTGTGTGCTAAGTAGTGTCTCACATATCTGAGTTTTTTGAAGAAGTGACCAAAATGGTTGGTATACATGGATTTCAGCAAGGGATTTGACAAGATTCCGCATGGTAGGTTGCTCTGCTCTGACACTTGTCCTTTGACTCTTTCCTTCCTAATATCCAGGGACCCAAAGTGGCTTTCCAGGTGAAGGAGCAGGTCGCTTGTGCTTCTTCCAATCCAGTGTACTTGGCTGTTGACCATGTGGTCTCCTCTACAACGGAGATACCAAAGATTGGTTGATTGCTTTGTTCAGTCTGCAATAGTGATTCTAGGCTCCCAGTCGCCTACAACTTTAGTTCTCCATCCTCCTCCCTTGGCCTTCCTGTTGGTGAACTCCAGCACTTTTTCAACAAGGCCCAATGCAACCTTCTTGAACAACAGCTGATCTTTCATTTGGGTATGGTGCAGACTGCAAGACAATATTTAATTATTTAACATTAGATAATTCTCTCTTTCTTCCTATTTTGTTTTCAGAATTGGACATTTCTGTCTATTATGAATTTAGCTCAGTTTTAAGAATATGTTTTGTATTGTGTGGCCCTGCTAGGCTTGTCCCATAACTGTACTGAGCCCCCCTGTCATGCCCCCCTCAGGATCTAATGTGTTTCAATAAGTCATCTTCATTCTTTTAATGAAAACATATTGACATAATTCTGTTAGCTGTGCCTGATAGAACAATCTTCTTATCCCAGGAAGTGGTTTCGTGAATCCCTTTCGGGCTGCCTTCAAAAGCAATATATTCTTTCATAAATAAGAGGACAAAAAACTGCAGTCCTCCAGCTGTGGCCTCAACATTACCCAATAATAATTGCAATAATACTTCCCTATTTCTAAACTCCAACTCTCTTGCAATAAAGAACATTATGTAATTTGCCTTCCTCATCAGTTTCCGCAGCTGCCCGCTCACGTTTTGCATTCCGTGCTCAAGAACATCGAAACCTCCCTTGTACTTTGCTCATCTGCAATTTTCCTCGGTGTTATTAATAATCAGTTTTTAGATTCCTTTTGTGGCTATAATCGATTAAATTTGGTTCATTATTTGCCTGCCACAGTGACTCAATACTTAAGATAATTTTATTCCTCACTGTTACAGACAGTAAATGACAGTCTGAATATGAATATGGTTGAGAAAGCACATCAGTGTCAATTCAACAAATCTGTTCTCCCAGTAATAAAATAAAATCCTATTGGATATGATAATTCTTTGCAGCCGAGTTGTTCATGTGCACATACAATTTTGATTTTGGGGTAAGTTTAAACAACATTCATAGAGATATTCAGCATTGAAACGGGCACTTTGGCCAAAACTCATCGATGCTGAACAAGATGCATCATCTAAACTAGTCGCATTTGCCCATGCCTGGCATATGTACCTCTAAACCTTTCCTGTCCAAGCACCTGTGTCTTTTCAATATTGTCATTTTTCCTGCCTAAACTACTTCTACTGACAGATCATTCCAAATACCCTTTACTCTCAGATTCATATAAAATATTTCCCCACTCACCTTAAACTTATGTCCTCTAGTTCTTGATCTCCCTATCCTGAGAAAAGCACTGTACACTATTCAACCAGCTGCTGTACATTCCTTCTCGACTTTAATCAGTTGATGGAAATTAAAGTTGATGAAATGTACAGATTATCCACAAGTTACAAATATGTATCTGTCTATGTGAAGGTTCTCCCAACCCACATCCCCAAACAAAGATTTGCAAAAAATCTAACCCTTTCAAATGCATGGAATCAAAAATGTCCATCCATTATCCTATCAAAAGTCCTATGGGAAAGAAGAATTCTGTCCCAAAACATTGTCTGTTCATGGCCCTCTACAGACACTGCCTGAACAGCTCGGTTAACTCCAGCAAATGTTTTTTAATCCATGGGTAATTGGTGGAACTATTTATTTCCAGTTGCAGATTGCCATTTGCCATAACATAAGCAATTGTTGAAATTACATTGCTAAATTGTGAATATTCTACCATATTCTTCATTAATGTTGAATTACAGCACTATTACACCAAATATCCCCTGCCCACAATGTTTCAGGCTGCAAAGTAGACCATAGGGTTTTTTTTTCCTTATTTGCCCATGAATAGATTATGCCTGCTCATAACTGAATGTTAAACCCCTGTCTCACGTTGCGAGTCGACCCACGAGTGACCCCGAGTTTAAAACAAATTAAACTCATGGTAATCACGTACAATTAACGTAGCGGGAATGTCGGAACTCGTGGACGCAACTTAGCGACTCGTGGCGCTAACGGCAGGTACCCGTGAAACTTGTTAACTCTTGAAAATTTTCAAACATGTTTAAAGTTTTCCACGAGTCAAATTTACTCTTGAAGTTAAAAATTGAAACAATTAAACTCGTTGTAAGAACGTAGTGGCCCGTGAGTTTACCGTAGTGACTCGTGAGTAACTCATGGGTTTGGCCCGAGTGCCAGAAGTGAAATGTTGAAGATTAGTCAGATCTTAATGGAAATTTTTCAGTGAAGGAGCAAAAAGCACTCACCGGGGATCTGAGAAACAGTGACAAAAAGAATGAACCATGCAGTGTGGGAAAAGCCGCATTGCGAGAGTTAATTAGTTCCCTTCAGAACTTTAACTTTTCACATTGAAACGGTGCCATGAATCCTTGCTAGGTTAATGCACTTTTTATGGGGAAGCAGATATATGGGACAGGCGTCCCGTCTCAGGATTTATATCCGACAAATTTTATGCGTTTATACAGGGGATTTTCTCAGGCATCACTTTCCACCCAGTCTATCCGCGTTAAGGAGACTTTCAGTTGTGAGACCAGATTGTAGCCACTTGTGAAGTACACTTAATGCCCTGATGGTGAATCATTTCCTTTCAAGCGACAAGGTGCCTCCTAGGTGTGTAGGACATCCATTGGTTCACATCACCCAGCCTGCAGTCCTAGCCCACCACAGTTCCAGGGAGGCCCCGTGAAGCCGGCTGGTTGGTCTGTCTTGCGTTTGCAAGCCCATTGCATGCAGCACCTGCAATTACTGCTGGGGTCCATTCCACTTGGTTTCTTCAAGTAACCAGTAAATTACTATTAACCGTGTGGAAAACTGCCTCATTGTTTTTCTGGCTCCAGCATCGTGGATGCGGTACGGATCTTGCAGTTGATTTGCTTGGGAACGGAAGCACAGAAAGTTGCACATGGTTCTCTCACAGCTCCAGCGATCAAAAGGTTCAATCCTGACCTCCGGTGGTGTCCGTGTCAGGCTTACACCTTTTCCCTGTGACCAAGCAGGATTCCCCCGACCGCTCTGGTTTCCTCCCACATCCCCAAAGAACATAGGCGCTGTAAATTAACCCGAGTGTGTCGGTGAGTAATGGAACCTGGGACAGTTGACGAGCATGTGAGAGAATAAATTACAGGGAAATGAATGGGGAATGTGATTGATGGGATTGCTGTCAGAGCTGGCATCGCCTTGATGGGCCATCCTTCCATGTTGAAAGAAGGATAAGCCAGAAAGTCAGCTCTCTGCCATTTATTTACGGGATATTCATGAAATATCATGCACCGCCACTGCTGAAGAGAACATCTGAGCTTTGTCTTTCATTCAGAGGTTCGCGGGTGGGCTGGGGTGACTGTAGGGCTCTGAAAACTTTGTTTCCCAGAGCTGGGGTGAGTGTGAAAGGGGTGGTTTCTGGGCAGATCTGCCCAATCAGCAATGTTTTGAGCCACTGCTTTATATAGAGACACACACTGCTATCCCTCTGGTCTACGGACCTTGCTGCCGGGGGGGAAAAAATAACGTTAATGTTGAATTTACCTAATCTTTTTGTTAGAAGTTTACCAACTTTTTGATGAGAGATGAATTAAGGGAATAAAACAATCTAACGTGGGTGTTTGTTGCATCGATATTAAGCAACAGGAGTCACGTCTGATGACGTCACTCACCCTCGACACAAGCTGCCGGTATGTTTTCAGCAGGCCCATCCCGTTTTTCTCCCTTTTTTTTCGGATTCTTCATGGAGCTAGCTGGCACGTGCCTTTACTTCAGCATAGTGCCACCGGAAGTTTCCTTCCCCTCCTTTCTATTTTCAGTATTCATAAAGGAGTATTCAGAAAGAAGTCTACAACTTCTTGATCTACGCTTCAATCACCTGAAACACTATCCGCCCCTTCCTCAGCACATCTCCCTTGCTAGGAATTGATCCTTGTACCTCAATCAGACACTCACGATTTGGCACCAATTCGCCCAATTCTGTTACCTTCACTGGCAGCTCCTTTAGTCCTATCATTTGTATTCTTGCATCCAATTTTGCTGATCCACTTTCCCCCATCTTTCCCAAGTCATCAAATCTCACTTCTGCAATAACTTTTGTTATTTCCTTTCCTTCTCCTTACCATTACGCTTGTACTCAATTAAGACCTATGCATTTTTGCCTTAGTCATTCTGTCTGAACCAGACGCTGCCCGTTTCGTTCAGTATTTCCTACACGTGCTGCTTATATTTCACATCCCCAGTGACTGCAACATTTTGCCATTATCCTTCTCTTACTACATTGGAATTCTGACCAGTTATTAGTGGTTTGGGAACAGAATCCACTGCTGTTGCTTTTTCTTTGAAAATTAAAACCCCACTGCCTCACAACAGACTTCTGAGGGGTATTTTTTCTGGATCAGTTTCTAGGCATTGGGACCATTAAAAACAGTATGTTTCTTTTAAAGGAGGGGCACCCAATTTTCTGATATTAGTTGTGCCAAGCCATTCTCTCTTCTGACAATGATTTAGCATAAAATCCAGACACACACTTCACTGCCTACTTGAAATATGATTCACTGCTGCTATTGATGTAGTTAATTTGTGAAAAAGAGATTTGTTTTATGTCTCAGCAATAATAATGTGAACATGAGCATGGAATGCAAAACATCTGAGTGAAAGGGAATTATTGATGACAATGACTGTTTATCCTAATACTCCTCCCAATAAAAATGTTAAAGTAACAGGTCTCCAATTCACTGGCGCACTGACATTAAAATTCTCTCAGACACGCACTATTAATCTGTATCTCACCTATTACATCAAGTAAAATATGCACAGATCCAGAGCCAAGCATTCATTTTACAAAGTTTCCTGTGACTGCTTGCATTCCACAGCATTAACATCGGTAAGGTTAGAATATGTTAGTGACTGATCACACACCATCTGTTTATCTTCTCATCTGAATATGTGTTAAATACACAACGTTAAATGTACTTTTGCCAGCAATAGCAGCTATCTGAAGATAAAAATGCATGTTTGCATTGTCCAAAAACAGCCATTAGGTCCCATGTCTTAGACTGATGAAATTGGGGAATATTTTATTCAGGATGATAGGAAGCTCTTTACGTAGATATGAATCTCCCAGATGTACTGGAGGACAGAGAATCTAAGGAGGTAGAGGAACTGATAGAAATTTTCATTAGGTGAGAAATAGTATTGGGTAGGCTAATGGGACTGAAGGATGATAAATCCCCTGGGCCTGATGGTCTGCATCCCAGGGTCCTCGGGGAGGTGGCTCTAGAAATAGTGGACGCATTGGTGATCATTTTCCAATGTTCAATAGATTCAGGATCAGTTCCTGTGAATTGAAGGATAGCTAATGTTATCCCACTTTTCAAGAAAGGAGCGAGAGAGAAAACGGGGAATTACAGACCAGTTAGCCTGACTTCGGTGGTGGGAAAGATGCTGGAGTCAATTATTAAAGAGGTAATAATGGGACATTTGGATAGCAGTAAAATGATTAGTACAAGTCAACATGGATTTATGAAAGGGAAATCATGCTTGACTAATCTTCTGGAATTTTGAGGATGTGACAATTAAAATGGATGAAGGGATGCCAGTGGATGTAGTGTATCTAGACTTTCAGAAAGCCTTTGGTAAGGTCCCGCACAGGAGACTGGTGACTAAAATTAGAGCACATGGTATTGGGGGTAGGGTGTTGACATGGATAGAAAATTGGTTGGCAGACCGGAAGCAAAGAGTAGGAGTGAATGGCAGGCAGTGGTGAGTGGAGTGCCGCAAGACTCGGTGTTGGGGCCGTAACTGTTCACCATATATATTAATGATTTGGAAGAGGGAATTAGGACCAACACTAGCAAGTTTGCAGATGACACGAAGCTGGAGGACAGTATGATCTGTGAAGAGGATGTTAGGAGGTTGCAGGGTGACCTGGACAGGTTGAGTGAGTGGGCAGATGCATGGTAGATGCAGTATAATATAGATAAATGTGAGGTTATCCACTTTGGCGGCAAAAACAAGGGGGCAGATTATTATTTCAATGGGGTTAGGTTAGGTAAGGGGGAGGTGCAGCGAGACCTGGGCTTCCTTGTATACCGGTCACTGAAAGTTGGCTTACAGGTACAGCAGGCAGTGAAGAAAGCTAATGGAATGTTGGCCTTCATAACAAGAGGATTTCAGTAAAGGAGTAAAGAGGTTCTTCTGCCGTTGTATAGGGCTCTGGTGAGACCACATTTGAAGTATTGTGTACAGTTTTGGTCTCCTAATTTGAGGAACGACAGCCTTGTGATTGAGGCAGTGCAGCGTAGGTTCACAAGATTGATCCCTGGGATGGCGGGACTGTCATACGAGGAAAGATTGAAATTACTATGCTTGTATTCACTGGAGTTTAGAAGGATGAGGGGAAGGGATCTTATAGAAACATATAAAATTATAAAAGGACTGGATAAGCTAGATGCAGGAAAAATGTTCCCAATGTGGGGCGAGTCCAGAATCAGGGGCCACAGTCTTAGAATAAAGGAGAGGTCATTTAAGCCTGAGGTGAGAAAGACCTTTTTCACCGAGAGTGTTGTGAATTTATGGAATTCCCTGCCACAGAGGGCAGTGGAGGCCAAATCACTGGATGGATTTAAGAGAGAGTTAGATACTCTAGGAGCTAGTGGAGTCAAGGGATATGGGAAGAATGCAGGCACGGGTTATTGATAGGGGACGATCAGCCAGGATCACAATGAATAGCGGTGCTGACTCGAAGGTCCGAATGGCCTCCTGCACCTATTTTCTATGTTTCTATGTTTACAGTAATGGAGGTTTCTAGAGTTTCAACATGCACAGAAGGTTCTAGAAATTGTGGTTAGACAAAAAGGAGGCTATTTTAAAATGCCTTGAAATCATACGATTTTTAGGGCTGATTGAGTGTGAACCATGGTTAGAAATATTGTACATCTGAAAAAGATAGGAAGCTGCCATCTTTGTTTCAGTCCCAGGGGCTGCCTGGCAGCAGCTAGAATGCTTGCAAAGTAGAACAAATGTTTCATCCTATTTTTGCATATTTTGTTTCACTCAACTCCAGTGCAGAGTCAGGCTTCTTCAGGCACTCTTGCTTTTCTGGAGAGGAAAATAAGTGTCTCCACCTGATGTAAGAGTCCTTCCTCTACATTTTTAAGTGTAAATATCCAACAATTTGGCCTGGACCAACCACATTGAAGCTATGGCCAAGAAACCACACAAATGCCTCTCTTTCTTCAGAAGACGAAGGAAGTTTAGTAAGTTTCCATTGAGTCTTACCAACCTCTAAAGATGCATCATAGAAAGCATCCTATCGGGATGCACCACAACATGGTTTGGCAATAACTCTTCCCAAGACAACATATAATTGAACAATTGTATTTATAGCCCTGCGCATCACACAAACCAGCCTCCTTACCATTGACACCATTGACACTTCATCCTGCCTCAAGCAAAACAGCCAATATCAAGGAATATTTGCATCCAGGTCATTCCCTCTTCTCCCCTCTCCCGTCGGGCAGAAGATACAAAAGCTACAAAGCACTGGCCACCAGATTCTGGAATAGTATCTTCCATGCTGTTATCAGACTACTAACATGTCCTCTCATAAGCTAAGGGTGCAGGCTGAATTTCCAAACCAACCCCATTATAACCCTTGTACTTTTCTTTATCTGCACGTTCTCTGGAGCTGTGATGTATAACACTGTAACACAATATTCACTTTCTATTTCTCTCCTTGCATGACCTGTATGGCTTGATTATACACATGCATAGTATAATTTCATGTAATAACATGCAAATACATTTTACACTGTATTTCAATGCACGTGACAATAACAAACCAATAGTAAAACTTATAAATATCTCCCTAACAAGCTCAAAATAGGCTGGGACCCATGAGTAAAAACAGACAAACATTTTCCAGAAAAATGTGGTGATATCTTAAAATCCTGTTGTTTCTGTATCCAGCTTATCACGTATCCAATTGAAAATAATCTAATGCTTATTCTACCATAAGACTTTTCTTTGCAAGATCTGAATATTGCATCCAAGATTTTCGATTCATGGAACATTAAGCAGTTGTGACAGCGGCCCCTCCGTTGGATGACAGGCCAGGAAAGGCCAATCCCCAGCATCATTGGTAACAGTCAGGTCCAAGTAACAGATAGTGATATGGTCACTTGAACCTTGTCAGCCAACAAAACCCAGGCATTCTAGCCAGAGGGGAGAAGGGATAGGATGAGAGAAGTAAGAAAGAAAGAGGCAGAAAGAAAAATAAGACCTAGAGGAATGGAGACAAAGTGCTACTCCTCCCTGCTAGCTGTGTTCCCCTGTTGCAGATTTGAGAAAGACCGAGCTGCTGGGACAAACCCGAGACCACCAGTGCTCACACGTAGTCAAGACTAGGCTGCCGGGAAGAAGCCCTAGACAGCCAGTGCTTCTACTAAGGTTAAGACTGAGTGGCTGGGGCAAGCCTGAGACACCAGTGCCTCTTCCTGCCCATGCACAATGAGTAACTACGCCCACACACAGGCAAACAATGAGCCGCTAGGATAACCCAGAGACCATCAGTACCACCTTCTCAAACCCAAAACTGAGCCACCAGAATAAACCTGAGTGCCACGCCTCCTCTCAAGACAAGAGTGAACTGCAGGGAGATGCCTGAGATTGCCACGTGTCCTCATTTGAAGATCAGAGCTGAGCTGCCTGGCCAACACTGAGATCATCACAGTCTTTCCACACTGTTTTCACTGCCAACCCCAGCATCATCCCTAATGCCACACAGTGCAGCACAGGAAGAGGCCCTTTTGTCAACATTGTCTATGCCAACCATGATGCTTACTGATCTTACGAACCATGATCTTACTTTTAGCCTAGAGTACAGTCCCAACAAGGTGACCAATCCCTTCCTATTTCTATGTTCCACCCGTATAACCGTTACTGGAAAATCTCCCAAGAATATCCTCTCTGAAGGCTGCAGTTATGTCCTCCCTGGCCCTAATTAATTGCAAAGGAGCAGAATATTATGGTCGGCAAGGCTTCAGTTGTACAAAGACTCAGAAAAAAACCCTCAAGAGTTCTGTGTTCAGTCACGCAGGAGTAGCACTTTTGAATTTGGTGATAAACCACAAAAACTATTAGCGCGACAACTTTGTAAACTGGACGGGGAAAAAGCAATTTACAAAATTAGAACAGACAAGGGAGAAACACTAACACTGCCTAAAGATATTAATGATAGATTTTTACAATACTATCAAAAATTGTACTCATCTAAAATGACAGAACAATCAGCAGGAATGGAAACATTTCTACAGAAATGTAAACTTGTGGGTTTGGATCAGAAAGAGAGAGAATCACTAAGTGCTGAAATTACGATAAAAGGCATCGAAGAGTCAATTAAATCTTTAAAAAACGGAAAGGCTGCAGGTCCTGATGGTCTAAGTTCTGAATTTTATAAAAAAAATTATGATCTGGTTTCTCCACGCCTACAGAAACTGTACAAATACGCTTACACTCAACAGAAATTCCCAGAAACTCTAAATGAATCTACAATCATACTCATACCAAAAACGGATAAAGATCTTGAAGACCCAGGTTCATACAGAGCAATAGCCCTTTTAAATACTGATCAGAAAATATTAACTCAAATTCTATCTCATAGATTGAGCTTAGTGATTAACAAATTAATACACCCCGACCAAACAGGTTTTATTCCAAAACGTTATTCATTTTATAATCTGAGAAGACTATTCAATATTATATACTCCAATAGAATTCCTAATGCAGATCTAGCAATTATTTCGCTAGATGCTGAAAAAGCATTAGAATGGCCATATTTATTTTCGGTGATGGAAAAATTTCAATTGGGAGAGAAGTACTGTACATGGGTTAAATTGTTATACTCTAATCCAACAGCTAGAATATTAACACACCAAATGTTATCAACTAAATTTAACCTCTCTAGAGGTTGTAGACAAGGATGTTCACTATCCCCACTATTATTTGCTCTTGCAATCGAACCCCTAGCAGAAAGCGTTAGAACCCATACAGGAATATACGAATATAACACTAGAGAAACAAGGAATAACATTTCCTTATATGCAGATGATGTACTAATATATATTACAAAGTTAGAAACTAGTATTCCAAATCTATTAAATTTAATAACTCAATTTGGTCAGTTCTCAGGATATAGAATTAATTGGAATAAAAGTGAAATCATGCCAATAACAAAACTCAATCTATATACATTACAACAATCCCCTTTAAAATAGTTAAAGATAAATTTAAATACTTAGGAATCTATGTAACTAAGACATATACCTCTTTATTTAAACTAAATGTTCCACCCTTACTGAATAAACTACACAAGAATATTCAATACTGGAAAACACTTCCCATTTCAATGCTTGGTAGAATTAATGCTATAAAAATGATCTTCTTACCGCAACTACTGTACCTATTTCAATTAATCCCGATATATATCCCAAAAACATTTTTCAAAAAAGTTGACTCCGTTGTTACAAGTTTTATCTGGGATTATAAGAATCATAGAATAAGTAAAAAACATTTATGCAAGTCAAAGATAAATGGAGGTTTGACTTTGCCAAATTTCTTGTTTTATTTTTGGGCAGTCCATATTAAAAACATGAATTTCTGGCTGGAAGAAATGGATCAACAACCAGATTGGTTAAGGATGGAAAAGGAAGACTGTTTACCTTTTGAAATTGGACCGATCATATTTGCTACCACAAAACTGCACAAAAAAACCTATAGGGAAAACCCCATAATACATAGTGGAATACGAATTTGGAAACAATTAAAAAAAGTTTTAAAATTGAATAATATACCACTATGCCTTCCCATTGTAAATAATCCCTTATTCAAACCATCCTTTTTGGATAAGGGTTTCACACAATGGAAAAATTATGGAATTAAAAAGATTGGACATCTTTATGGGAAAGGCACTTTTCTTTCATTTCAGGAGTTACAACAGAATCATGGACTGCACTCAAATAATTTCTTCAGATATCTACAAATTAGAGATTATGTTAAATCTAACACACAAGTCTACAGGACTAGGGAACCAGAAATCCTTGATGAATGTTTGAACAAGCATCCTAACACTGAAAAATTAATAGCTTATATTTATAACACCCTCCTAAACAACGAGGTACCACCGACGGAACCATATAGACACACATGGGAAAATGAATTAGATCATCCTATAACAAAAGATTTGTGGGACGAAAGTTTACAACATATACATCAATGTTTGTTAAATGCCATACAATTTAAAGTCTTACATAGATTACACTACTCTAAAATAAAACTAAATAGAATCTTCCCACAGATCTCTCCTATTTGTGATAAATGTCTACATCTAGATGCTAATTTAACACATACGTTTGCAAATTGTATAAAAATTAAACATTTCTGGACTGATATTTTTGAAATAATTTCAGAAGTTATTAATACAAAACTGGATCCAAACTCAAAATTAATAATACTTGGAATATCAGAGCAAAATTTAACACTCACAACAAGCCAAAGAAATTTCCTCGACTACAGTATAATAACCCAGAAAAAAATTAATATTAAAATTTTGGAAAGGCCCTACAACCCCCACAATTAAAATGTGGATTGTGGAAATGTCGGAGACCCTATATCTAGAAAGAATTAGACTTGTCTTAATGGACAAACAAGAACTTTTTGATAAAATATGGGCTCCATTCAATAATTATCTGACAGGATAGATTGGCCCAGCACGAAAACCCAACTGAAACTTGAACTCAGGGTTAGATGAAAAGTCATACTTTATAATCTACGAACCTATCTCCAATGACGTATTATAAGTAATCCATTCCACCTTTTTTGATATTTGTAAATCATTTTTCACTCTTTCTCTCTTTCTCTATATAAAAAAAAACACTAGAAGTAGAAGTAATCGACAATTGAAAATTTTAATAATGTATGACTGATGTATATGAAAAGTGTTTTACTATAATATGTAACTATACTTTATAATATGTCTACTAATAAAAATGTAAAAAAATTTAAAAAAAAGGAGTAGCACATTGGATCTTGAAAGAGCACAATGCAGATTCACGAGCTGACTGTGGGGATTCATGTGTTGAGCTTCGTGCAGAACAATGATTTTCTCTGGGGATCTATACACTGGCACAATTTCCCTCTCCTCTCAAAACACCAAGATACTATCACTATAGATGGCCATTAAATTGCAATTTTTTTTGTGTGAGACAGGAACAAAGAGGTAAGGATCAAAGCACATACATTCAATTAAGGAACAATTAGCCTCATTCTGACAGAATGGCAAGCGACATTGATTGTTGAATCCTTTGTTCTTGACCCTGCCTTCCTCTGTTACCAATATCTGTGCCTGTTTTAGCAACAATCTCCGATGTGATTTTACTGGTGCTACAGCAATATTGTAGCTTACATGCATGACAGCATTTTCGTGTGATTGTCTGACTTTCACCATGTCATTCATCTTGCTTGAAAGAGAACAAATCAAAAGCAGACTTAGTGTAGAACCTCTTGAGTGTCAAAATAATATCTTTACTTAACTGTTTGGGGCCGGAAAAGGGAGATTAGCATTCCTGAGATGGCTCTTGTCTTTCAGGATCACAGTCCAAATACAAAGTTGTCAGCGTTCATATCATATACCCGCTGAGCATAGTTTCCATTTTCAGTCTCAATATGTTCTATTACTTCTGTTCCATTCCTTCCAGATATCCAACATTCTTGGAGAAAATGCACCACGTTTTATTCTTTCAGTTCATGAAGACAATAGGTAAATAAAGTGCTGGCAGGCTGGCCAAAGGTGCAACTGGTAACAATTTCTATGTCCCCTTTATGAATTAGCAGTATTTATCAAATATATGTTTTCAATGCAGGTAGAATTTAATATTGAACAAATGTAAACAGCAACTGGTAAATATTAGAGCTGACAGAAGGTGAGTTCCACCAAGTTTACAAGTGAAGCTTGCAAGATGTGGTCCAAAATGTAACGCTTGGTGTGATGTTAACTGAAGGTCTGAGCATCACAGTGGCATGGCGGGTAGAGCTGCTGCCTCACAGCGCCAGAGACCTGGGTTTGATCCTGACCTGTGTGGAATTTACATCTTCACATCCCAAAGGCATGTGGGTTTGCGGATTAATTGGCCTCTGGAAATTGACCCGTGTGCAGGAGGTGGATGCAAAGAATGGAATAACATAGAACTCGGGTGTACGTGTGTTCTATGGTCAGCGTGGACTCGGCGAACAGAAGAACCTGTTTCTATACTGTTTCTCTAAACTAAACTAAATTAAATTACAGTCAATGCTGGCTGTTGTTGTATTCTTGTAGTTATCAACAATGTTTTAATTATGGAAAATTATACCTACATATTTTGATTAAACCTGAATCTGTACAAATAAATAGTGATAATCTAATAGGTTTACCAAAAATCTGGATCGGTAAATTATCTAACTGCACTCTGGAAGTTGGTTATGGTAGTCTGCATATTAAGGTCATAATTGATAGAAACATGGAAAATAGGTGCAGGAGGAGGCCATTCGGCCCTTCGAGCCAGCACCGCCATTCATTGTGATCATGGCTGATCATCCCCTATCAATAACCCGTGCCTGCCTTCTCCCCATATCCCTTGACTCCACTAGCCCCTAGAGCTCTATCTAACTCTCTCTTAAATCCAGCCAGTGACTTGGCCTCCACTGCCATCTGTGGCAGGGAATTCCATAAATTCACAACTCTCTGGGTGAAAATGTTTTTTCTCACCTCAGTCTTAAATGACCTCCTCTTTAATCTAAGACTGTGGCCCCTGGTTCTGGACTCGCCCAACATTGGGAACATTTTTCCTGCATCTAGCTTGTCCAGTCCTTTTATAATTTTATATGTTTCTATAAGAATCCCCCTCATCCTTCTAAACTCCAGTGAATACAAGCCTATATGATAGGAGAAGAGTTAGGCCTTTCAGCCCATCAAGTCTACTTTGCCATTCAATCATGGCTGATCTCTCTCACCCCATTATCCTGCCTTCTCACCACAACTCTTGACAACCGAACTAATCAAGAATCAATCTATCTCTGCCTTAAAATATATCCATTGAATTAGCCTCCACAGCCTTCTGTGGCAAAGGATTCCACAGACTCACTACCCTCAGATTCCTCTTCATTTCCTTCCTAAAGAAACATCCTTTAATTCAGAGGCTATGACCTCTAGTCCTAGACTCTCCCACTAGTGGAAACATCCTCTCCACATCCACTCTGTCCAAGCCTTTCTGGCATCCTCTCATTTAATTTGGCATGGATTCATCACCTAACATCAAAAGACACTTGGACAGGTACAGGACTAGGAAAAGTTGGGATGGATATTAGTGAGCTGTAGACAAGTGAGATTAGATTGGTTAAGACCTGGACGCTTTGGGCTGAATGGCCTGTGTCCGTGTTGTATCGTTCAACGATGCTATGATCCTATTTTCATCAATTTTAAACTGTTAGGATTGTCATTATTGGCCTAGAATTTCTCATTCTCATCATTGAATCCTAGCGTAGAAACAGACCCTTCAGCCCATCCTACCATGCTGAACATAAGGAACCCAAATACACTGATCCTATTCACCCACACCAGGTGTTCAGCTTCCAATGCCTTGATGATTCAAGTGCTTGGCTAGATACTCCTGAAGTGTTGTGAGCGTCTCATTCTGAACTCACCAGCCTTTCTTCCAGAAGCTTTTCAAACAATAAAAAGCTTCCAGAGTAAACAAAATTGAAAGGAAAATATATTACATGAGAACGTAAAAGCCAAATGATGTGGTTGCTGGAACTCTGAAATGAAACCACCATAATACTTCCTCACATTACAATTGTTTCCATTCATAATTCCCAGCCCACCTTCACCAGTTCTGCATTGCAAATTCCAAGAATAAATTAAAGCTAGCACAGAGAGTGCAGAAAGACGAAGTAAAGAAAACTATATGAGCATTATCTCTTAAACAAATGCAACCTAAACAAAAAGTCTGCAATCATTTCAGTGCAGTAACTGAAAATTGTTTCAGGTATTTCAAAACTTGAAAGTAGTTCTTTATTCTTCTTAAAAATGGTAAGAGTAACAGCATAGAAGTTCAGCATAATGCTTAATAAATATACAGACAAATAATGTATTCTGTAATGATAATCACAAAATTTACAAAAATAACAAATAAAAAACAAACACAAAAATAAACTGTACAACTCCTCCACCTTCTGTCGTGGGGTCAACTGATTCCCCTCCGCCCCCAAACCCCAATCTTTGCACATCCCTAATCAATTCCACTTGTCACTTTAATTTCATGTTTCATGTATTTTGTGTTGTATGACTGTTGGCAGATCAATTTCCCCCCTGGGATAAATAAAGTTTTATCATAAAATGCTGGAATAACTCAGCGGGCCAGGCAGCATCTACAGCTGGGAACTGCGGGTGCTGGTTTACACTGAAGTTAGACACAAAATGCCGAAGTAACTCAACGGGACAGGCAGCATCTCCGGAGAGAAGGAATGGTGATGTTTCAGGTCAAAAGCCTTCTTCAAATACAGTGCATCTACTACCATAACCAAGCTTTCATTTCCTACAATTTTTAGGGACAATTTTTACATTTACCAATGCAATTTAACTACATACCTGTAAGTCTTTGGAGTGTGGGAGGTAACTGAAGATCTCGGATAAAACACACAGAAACCCAATGAAATAAATCACATGAGTTCGCCCTACTGCGAGCGACAGTGAGGTCACTGCTGAACCCCGTGTAATCCCCAGCACCACAGATCTGTCCCTTCTGAATGATCGCCAGGCAGTGTAAGCACAATTATGTCAAGGGCTTAGCTACGTGTTCCCCCACTTTGTACAACGCACAGTCTTGACCAGCAGTAAGAATGTAGTCTTGAACTTATATTAAACTTTTCAAAAAAATTCTGATAACCCAAGGTACAGTGCAGATAACAAAGTATTTTGATGTGCCGTCTCTGTTCAGAAACACACAACTGCCAAGCTCCTACATAAAGGACAATGAATGCGACAAGCCAATCTGTTTCATACGTGTTGATTGAAGGATAAATATCAGCCGACGTCATCATGACTTACTTGCTTTTCTTTTAAATATTTCCATGGGACTTATCATATTCACCAGACAGAACAGGTTTGACCAGTAAAACTAGCATACTCATAAAACATAACTTAGAATTCTAGAACCAGTGTAAATTAATCAGCCTTGGATTTAGATTTCTTCTTTCAAATTGGTCTCTGTTATTTTGTGTTGATAATTATTTTCATTCCTTTATATCAACCATGACAGACAAGTGAGCCTGAGTTGCAGCCATGTTCCTATGGTGTCACCACAACTTTAAATGCAACATAAAATAGCAGTCCCTTTGCAGGGTTGTTTCATAAAATGTTGCCAATAGGGTTTACAGGACCACCACAACTCCCAATGGTCTAATAAGTTATTAACAATAAACGTACATTAAATTGCATGATCCATTGTTTAAAAGTTTTTTTTAATTGACAATAGACAATAGGTGCAGGAGTAGGCCATTCGGCCCTTCGAGCCAGTAATCCCATTTAATGTGATCATGGCTGATCATCCCCAATCAGTACCCCGTTTCTGCCTTCTTCCCATATCCCCTGACTCCGCTATATTTAAGAGCCCCATCCAGCTCTCTCTTGAAAGCATCCAGAGAACCTGCCTCCACCGCCCTCTGAGGCAGAGAATTCCACAGACTCACAACTCTCTGTGAGAAAAAGTGTTTCCTCGTCTCCGTTCAAAATATCTTACTGCTTATTTTTAAACTGTGGCCCCTGGTTCTGGACTCCCCCAACATCGGGAACATGTTTCCTGCCTCTAGCCTGTCCAAACCCTTAATAATCTTATATGTTTCAATAAGATATCCTCTCATCCTTCTAAACTCCAGAGTATACACGCCCAGCTGCTCTATTCTCTCAGCATATGACAGTCCCGCCTTCCCGGGAATTAACCTTGTAAACCTACGCTGCACTTCCTCAATAGCAAGAATGTGCTTCCTCAAATTAGGAGACGAAAACTGCACACAATACTCCAGGTGTGGTCTCACCAGGGCCCTATACAACTGCAGAAGGACCTCTTTGCTACTATACTCAACTACTCTTGTTATAAAGGCCAACATGTCATTCGCTTTCTTCACTGCCTGCTGTACCTGCAAGCTTACTTTCATTGACTGAAATTGATTGAAAGATACAGTGTGAAACGGGCCCTTCGGCCCACCGAATCCATGCTGACCATTGATCATTCGCTCACACTTGTTCTATATTATCCCACTTTTGCATCCACTCTCTACACACTCGGTGTTAATTTACAGAGACCAATTAACCAAAAACCCGCATGTCTTTGAGATGTGGGAGGATATTGGAGCAGCTGGCGGAAACCCACAAGGTCACAGGGAGAACACGCAAACTCTACACAGAAATCAATCGAGGTCAGGATCAAACCTGGGCCTCTGGCATTGTAAGACAGCACCTCTACAATCTGAGCCAATGTGCTGCCTGAGCAATATATGATTTGTAATGGTACAAGATTGTTAGTTTTCTGGGTTTTAAATAGTGGATAGAAAGTGTGCCGTTTTTGAATGCTGGTTTGGATTCTGAACTCATTGAAGACAAATGCACAATGGATATATATACATTTTCCCCATATTTTTTCACAATAATGATTCTAGCTGCTCCAGAAAGAAATATGATGAGTTGCGGTTTTGAGGCAATGATCGTTATGGTTGTTGGGTGTGAGTGTGAGCGTGAGCATGAGCGTGTTCATTCTGATAGTCTCATAACACAGATGTGTATATTGGCTGATTAAATACTGACAATACAGCTTCACAGCACACATTATACAAGTATGTTCAGATATCCATAAAACTTCACACTTTGGATGGCCATATCTGCAGATCTTTTATATTATTTAAATAAAACGTATACGGCATTCTATGAATGTAAATACAATTCATAGGCAGAGGTAACAATATTGCAATAACAAAATACTATAGTGAAGCAGCCTCACTGATTTTCATACCGAAGTATAAGATAAGACATTTGTTTTTCAATGAATGGCAGCGAAAGTGAAACATAATACCTCTACAGTCTTGCCGGTTACAAACCAGAAACCAATAAAATCCCAGAATGCAAAATGCAGCAAATATGTTTGTGGTTAAAAAAATACAAATCATACCTCTACCCTGTTGCTCGCATAACGATAAAAACCATGAGTTTAAGAAGGAACTGCAGATGCTGGAAAAATCGAAGGTAGATAAAAAATGCTGTAGAAACTCAGCAGGTGAGGCAGCATCTATGGAGCGAAGGAATAGGTGACGTTTGGGTCGAGACAAGAGCACAGATCGAATACAGGCCAGGTAACATGAGGGTCAATGGTTCGTGGGATGGTGTGTCTGGATCGAGGTGCCGATGGAGTGGGCCGCTGGAGGCCCTGCTGCAGCCTGAGATTTGATTAGAACGGGCACTGTTCCAAGAGGCTGAATGCGCGGACCGGCGCAACAATGGAGGACAGCAACAACTTTGCTTGGCCAGGCAGACACTACCACACCAGCAGGACAATGGATCGTTATGGCCACGTAATGAACTCTACATTTATAACAACTTGGACTTGAATCTTGAAAAATGGTGCCAAAACAAAATGGTAACTCATGTATACTGTCTCGGTGTACCATTCCCATACACTTATATTTAACTAAGATTGTGCTTATGTACAGTAATACTTCTAATGAACTGTATGCAAAAAAGGAATTTCACTGTACCTTGGTACATGTGACAATGAAGTACTATAGAACCATTGAAATATTCCATTCTGTCCTGAAATGTTATGTAAGTCAAAGAAGATTCTACCGAGTGACCACTCATGAAATGGTGAATACTCATTGCAGAGAATCCAAGCAGATTCTTAAATGCTGCCTCACCAGTCCCCCTGAGTAGTACTTCCCCTAACCTCTGTTAATAACTGATGGTGCCTTTAAAGTCAGATTCAGCACAGAAACAGGCCCAACTCTTCTATGCCGACCAAGATTAATTAGATTAGATTAGATTTGTTTATTGTCATTCAGACCTTTCGGTCTGAATGAAATTTCGTTTCCTTGCAGTCATACATATAATAAAAAAATGATAAAAACACACAATTAACACAAATTTAACATCCACCACAGTGAGTTCACCAAACACCTCCTCACTGTGGTGGAAGGCAAAATCTTAAAGTCTCTGTCTCTTCCCTCTTTGTTCTCCCTCTGCGCCGAGGCGATCCAGTCGGGTCTCCGTTGCCGCTGCTGCCGCTGCCACAGCTCTGAGGCCGAGTTGGGTCTCCGCTGCCGCTGCCCCCGCCACAGCTCCGGGGCCGAGTCGGATCTCCGTTGCTGCTGCCGCTGCCGCAGCCGCCACCGCCACAGCTCTGAGGCTGAGTCGGGTCTCCGATGCCCCATCTAAGCTAGTCCCATTTGTCTGCATTGATCCTACTGTATATCACTCCAAACCTTTCCTGTCCATGCACCTGTCCAAGTGTCTTTTAAATGCTTGTTATAGTACCTGTTTCCTCCGGCAATTACCGTCATTATTTTGTATGGACAGGAGATGCTTTGGATCGAGTCTGTAGAAGGTCTCCATCTTTGGTATAAACTAGTATATGCAGTTCCTTTTTTTTTACATAAGGCATATGGTATGCTTGTTTTCAAAGGTCAGGGCATTAAAAATAGGAGTCACAAATTTATGGTGCAGCTTTCTAGGGCATTGGTTAGGCCACATCTGAAGTATTGTGTGCAGTTCTGGTTGCTGCAGTACAGGGAGGATGTGGAGACTTGGAAAGTGTGCAGATGAGGTTTGCCAGAATGATGCCTGGATTAGAAGCCATTAGCTACAGAGCGAGGTTGGACAGATTTGGATTGTTTTTACTGGAATGTCAGAGATGGTGGAGGGACCTGATTGAAGTATATAAAATTTTGAGAGGCATAGCTAGGGTAGCTGAACCTTCGACACAACATTTAATATAGTATTAGATGGTCAGTGGACCCGTTGGTCCCTGACACACGGAAGTCCCGTTCCCCCAACGCATTATTCCACCACTCACACGTTCTGGTTGTGAGGCCAGCAATCCCCGTTCCCAAAATGGCTGCGGGTCCGGCAAGCCTACCCCAACTGCGCACGCACGGATACCGGGCCCACTGCGCACACGTCGGGAAATGGCACCATTTTATGTCACGGCCGCATCACCAGTGTCATTGTCAATTCTGACGCAGCTGACGGGCTGCTGACAATTGGGAGCGCTGTTTTAAGGTAATTTAAGTTTTAAATGTCAATAACTTGTAAAATGTAATATCAATCTGAACGAAACTTGGCTAATGCACACCCCAGGACAATGGTGAGTAATGTGGGCCAAAAAATGTAGCACTATCGTGTACCGTTTTGGCAGAGTTTCAGGAACATGCCTAGGTACAAACAAACACGATGAGAGTTTTAGTTATAAACTAGACCAAGTGGGACCCGTTGGTCCCTGTCACACAGGAGGCCTGGTCTCCAACGCAATATTCCACCACTCACCCATTGCCCCCACGGGAGACCTGGTTCCCCAAGGCAACCCGTTCCCCAAAGCAATATTCCACCATTCAGCCATTTTCCCAACTGGTCCACCAATGCAATCCTTTAAATATCAATAACGTGAAATATAACATCAAATCTAAAGGAAACTTGACAGGAACCACCACGGGACAAAGGTGCTTTAAGCTGATGCAAAAATATATGCGCTACTGTGTACAGTTTTGGCGTAGGTCCCCCCTTTAATCTCAAATCTTGAGTTTAAGTTTAAAAATGTAAAATGTCTTGTAAAATATAACATCAAATGTGAAGAAACTTTATAAAAAACAACCACGAGAAAAGCTGAGTACGATTCTGCAAACATTTCTGTGCTAATGTATACCGTTTTGGCATAGTTCCTTGATCTCACAGAGAGACAAACAAACAAGATGGTTAATAGCATATAGATACCAGACCAACTGGGATCCATTGGGTCCCTGTCACATGGGAGGCCTGGTCCCCAAATGCAACCTGTTCCCCAAGGCAATATTCCACCACTCACCCATTTCCCCAACCAACCTGTTGCCCCAACGCAATATTCGACCACTCACTCATAGTCCCCAACTGCGCTGGGGCTGCTCACCCCCCATTCACTCTCCCTCATTTTAAACTTTAAAATAAATTCAGTGTACTGTGACTTTAAGAAAAATGCATTTGCACCTGCTAGAGAGAGCAGGACTCTGTGCACTTGGATAGCAACAATGTTGCCAGCAGGGTTATAATCCCATTGTGACATCATAGCTGTAAGCACAGGGAAGACATTTTTCTCAAATTGGGGTTTTGTAAATCTAAAAATGTCAGTAACTTGTGAAATATAACATAAAATCTGAAGGAAACTTGACACGAACGACCACGGGACAAAAGTGAATAAGGTGGTGCAAAAATGTTTGCACTAATGTGTACCATTTTGGCGTAGTTCCTTGAGATCGCACGCACACAGACAGACGTCCATACAAGATGAGACTTTTAGTAATATACAGAAGATATATAGATAGATAGATCGATATTAACACATTACTACTATCTTTTGACAAGAGAGGCTAATAACATACCATTGCCATTAAATGGCACTACCATCATTAAGTTACCATTATCAGCATCCAAGGTGTTACATAGAAACTTAACTAGACCAGCCACGAACCCTGTGGTCACTATAGCAGACGCTAAGAGCTCCGTGACAAGTAACCTGTGTCAGAGGTTATGGGGAGCAGGCAGGAGAATGGGGTTAGGAGGGAGAGATGGATCAGCCATGATTGAATGGCAGAGTAGACTTGATAGGCTGGATGGCCTAAATCTACTCCTATTCCTTATGGCCTTATGACCTTATGACTCAGCATTTCCTTCTTCCATAAGGCTCAAGTTAGGAATGTGATTGTCTACTCTCCATTGCTGCTTGCTCTGTTTCACAGAGATATGGCGCACCCCTGACATGCCTGGCTGTGCCATCTAACCCGAGGGCTTCTCCCTTTGATGGACCACATGGTGTCCTCAGGCAAGGTTAGAGGCGGATGGGCCAGCTTCCTAATCAATACCTCGTGGTGCTCAGACATGGCGGTCCTGGCGAGCTCATGCTCACTGGACCTGGAATATCTAATTGTGAAGTGCCATCCCTACAACCGGGAATGTTAAAAAGAACAACGTTTCAGCACCATAACAAAAGTCACATGGGTATTGTTCTGAAGTTAAAAGCTTAAATGCAAATGGAATCCTCTATTTAATCATAATAAAAGCCCATATTAAACTCAATGCAGATATTTACACATAATCAAATAAATATCAAAGGAAGTGTTGAACATTGACACAAAAAGTATTTCTACTTTGGCCACTAGCACATTAGAACTGGCAGGCTGTTCATTAACAACATTGAAACATAACTGTTCATGAATCTTCAGCATCTGAGGAAGTAAATTAATTTATTCAACTGTTGATGACTCTCCTTCCTGTTGTTTTGCCAAATTGAGCATTTGAATGTCATTTATCAAATTAGCAGCTTCCTGCTTACTGTATGAACGGTTCTTCACTTTAACCACCGCACAGACATAAGTGAGAAGATTCCCAGGATGATTGAACACTTGGCACATCTCCATCTGCAGTTACAAGCAGATGTCACAAATCCCATCTGCATTTTGTTTTAAGCTCACAATAAATTGCTAAGTGCTGCCCTCACTGCAATCAACTTTCCCACGACAGTTCATGCTTCAGGTTTACTTTGGATCAACAAAATCAATTATTGATGAATTGAAAAACATCACTGGGATATGGCGTATATTAGTGCGCCTTTGAACAATCCCACCTAAAATAACACGATCACAAATACCACAAATGTTACCGAGGTTGCAGGTTACAGCAGGATCTCGGTTGAACTATATAATACTGTAATAATACATGGAAGGAATATCACAATGAATGTGAGCCCAGCAGCTATACACAGCCCTGGAAAGTTGTAATGTACACATCACAGTTTTCTACAGTCAGATCTGATAAGTATCTGTTCCTTTCTAGTTTCTGATGGCACTTGATGTTTCCCACAGGGTTTTCAATGGTTGCTATGTGAGCTTTAATGCTGCTTCCCTGCTATGACCTAGTTGTAAAGCTTCACTAAGCATACACCTGCAGTTACTATGTATCAGTAAAGCATCTTTTTAACATTAAGTTGAAGATTTTCTGTGCAACTGCTTTTATAAGCGAATTCAGTATTCCAAAAAATGCAAGGAATCATGGGATTTGTCAAAGGTCAAATGCTATCAATAAAAATCGATGTAGATACAATGAGTATAGTTTGGGTCCGATCTTATGTCTTTTTTCAAGCTTGTATTTGTCATGGCTGAGTCAAATTATGAACAAAGTGCTGACTGTATAAACTATGTATAAATTATTTTTTTTATTAATTGTATGAAAGATACATCTTCTAGATGCACTGGGACTCATCCTCAGTGATGTGATCTGGGGTCATCAGGTGTTTCGGGTCTCACAACATCAGACACCCTCGCCCAGGCGACCAAGCCGGGGTTGATCAAGCCCCGACTTGCATCCCAGCAGCTACCGCCCACGGATCAGCCCTCTTAATCCAAAGCCACCTAGTGTCTTTTTCTGCGGCTTCGCTTGCGGATTGAAGGCCCTCTTCTTTGCCAGCCTCGTAATGCCCAACTGGTTGAGGACTTTGCAGAGTGAGCGTCCTGCAAAGCCTCTACAGCTCACCTCTATGGGCTCATAGTATTCTTCCAACTGCAGTCCTGGCACATCTCCACCAGTTCTTGGTACTTTGCGCGTTTCCTCTCATTAGCCTCTTCAATACGCTCTTCCCAGGGCACTGTCAGCTCCAGAATGATCAGCTGTTTTGTCACTTCAGAGGTGATGATCATGTCTGGCCGGAGTGATGTTGCTGTGATGTGCTGTGGAAATTTCAGCTGTTTGCCCAGATCGACGTGCAGCTGCCAGTCAGTGGCTGTGTAGAGGAGGCCCGTCCTTGTTTTTGGTTGTGGTCGAGGCTTCTCTCCAGCTTTGACAAAAGTGATTGATTTCTTTGGGGCGTGGTAGTGTTTGGTGTTACCGATGGTGGTGACTATGCTCTCAGCAACCACCTTGAGCACCTGGTCATGGCGCCACCGATAGCGACCTTCCCCAAGAGACTTTGGGCAGCTGCTGAGGAGATGTTCTAATGATCCTCTTCCAGAGCAAAGTGGGCAGGAAGGTGTCTCGCTCTTGCCACAGACGTGGAGGTTTGCTGGGCTTGGTAGGGAATCGTAAACAGCTTGGACAATGAACCGGATGCGCTGGAAGTCTGCCTGCATGATGTTTGACCAGGTAATCCTGTGCTGCGGTATGCTCACCCACCTTGTCCACGCTCCCTGCTGCATGAGCCCCACTGTCCTGCTCACATGCTCTTCCTCCACACCCACGCAGACCTCTTCCTGGATTAGATGGTGTCTCTCCTTGCCCCGGGCCTTGCCAACCAGTGTCTTAGGGAAGTATCCCAAACCTGCTCTGCCAGTTGCCATGACTCCCACCAATGCCTTTTGCCTTAGGCATGACTCTGCCACCTCCACTGCTTTCTCCACCCTCCATTTCCCCCCTGTTCTCACCTCGATGCCCGCTGATGACACATTCTGGTCCCTGGAGTCCCTGTACTGCAGAGCTTCTCTTGTTCGTGCGGGAAAAACACCATAAACTCTTTCGTGAGGCCACTGAATGGGAGCTGCAAGATGTTACTGGTCCCATACAGTGCTGCACTGTTGAGGCTGCGGGGAAGGCCAAGCCACCTGTGGAGAAAGCCGCTGATCTTCCTTTCGAGGGACTCGACTGTGGTCAATGGAACAGCGATAACCAGCAGAGGCCACAGGACTCGGGGCAGGATGGAATGCAGATAGATCCAGGCCTTAAATCTGCCTGGCAGACCTGAGTTGTCAACTTTGGTGAGCCAGGCTTCAAGGTCTTTGATGGACTTTTGAATGGCGGCAGTCTTTCAGAGTTGCGTCAAAAACCTTCCCCAAACTCTTGACAGGTTGTTCAGTGATGGAGGGAATGGCAGTTCCAGATAGTAAGAAGTGGAATCTGTCAGTCACCTACCCCTTCAGCACCAAAACCCTTCCCCAAACTCTGACCTGGACCTTGACTTTGTTGGCTTGAAACTCATTCTTGATAACTGGTGGTAAGTTTCTCAAGAACTTGTCGGATCCACGTACTTCCTGGGACCGATGTTGTGGTGATGGTAAGGTCGTCCATAAAAGCTCTTATTGGGGGCTGTTGTACAGCAGACTTGGTTAGGGGGCCCCTGCATTCCAGCTCAGCTGACTTGGCCACCATGTTCATGGCAAGAGCAAAAAAGAATAACAGAAATGGTGCAGCCCATTATTATTCCTTTTCCAAGCCGATGCCAGTCTGATGTTTCTGACCCAGAAGTCACCATCAGTCTGAAATCATAGTAATAATCCAGGATCAGGACCTTGATCTTGCTGGGAACATGGTGTCGGTGTAGTGCAAGCTCAACCAGTTTGTGCGGTATGGACCCATAGGCATTTGCGAGGTCCAACCACAGAACAACTAGGTCGCCTCTGTTTTCATGGGCTTCTCCAATGAGCTGCGTAACTTCTCCAGTGTGCTCCAAGCAGCCGGGAATTCCCAGAATCCCACTCTTCTGCACCGAGGGGTCGATGTAGTTGTTTTTGAGGAGAAACAGTTAATCTTCGGGAGACAATGCTGAATTATGTGTGAAAATATATTTGATCTGAGTAGTAGGGGTGCGAGCGGGGTGCAATAACGAGATAGAGGGGGAGAATTGACACTATCTTAGAAAGGGAGTGGGTGTTTAAGCTGTCAGGCCATTTTATTATTTGCTAAAACATACATCTCAATAGCATAATGATAGGAAACTTACTTTTCCACACACCACTCGTAAGTCTGGAGATTTTTTTTAATGATAAATTTAGCTTCAGAAGCTTTTTCTTTTTCAAAATTGTCAATTTGATTATGTCCAATTAACAGCTAACAATTATGCTATTCCTTGGCTTGCCATATAACCATATATAACCATATAACAATTACAGCACGGAAACAGGCCATCTCGGCCCTACACAAGTCCGTGCTGAACAACTTTTTTTCCCCTTAGTCCCACCTGCCTGCACTCATACCATAACCCTCCATTCCCTTCTCATCCATATGCCTATCCAATTTATTTTTCAATGATACCAATGAACCTGCCTCCACCACTTCCACTGGAAGCTCATTCCACACCGCTACCACTCTCAGAGTAAAGAAATCTGAATCTGAGTAAAATGTAATTCAAAACCCATGTATGGTTTGCAATTTTTTTTAATGATATATTTAGCTTCAGAAGCCTTTTCTTTTTGCATGTAAAACCCCATTTGAGAACCATGGGTGATTTAAAATTTTACAGCCAGATTTATCACTTCTGAAACTTTTTAGATACCAAAGGAATCAAGAAAAAAACACAAATAATGCCTTACTTTTGATGAAATGCAGTGAGCAAATGTGATAATTCCCAATATTTTCAATCTTGATTTCTGCACGGCCAATGGTCGCCAACTATTTTAGCTGTAGTTGGCCCTTCAGCTGCCGCTTCACTCTACCATCATTTCTCCTCACTTTTGGAATTCTGAAATAGGATAGATGTCTCTCATGGTTTCCCCGATTTCCGCAATTATTTACAGTACAAAATTTGACAATTTTGGCTTTTTTTAACAGGTCTGTTACATTGGAAGCTGTGGCAAATGCTTACCTGCAGGTCATCGCGTGTATTCCAGTTGCCGTTGAATGGCAACAGTACGGGTCACAGGTCGTAACCTCGACTGCCGTGCAACCTCCCTATTGAGAGAATGTAAGTTCTCAACAGCCACTGGAAAAGGCGAGAGGCGCAGCCGACTGTCACCGGCCCGCAGGGGAACGGCTCCCCCAGGAGCCGGAGCAGAGCCAGTGCCTCTTCCCCACATGCCGACTGCAAGTCCGGAGCCGCCACCAGACAGGGACGGGCAGATCCAGCCACCCGTGGGACAGGGACGGGACACCTGGGAGGTGACGGGGACGGCCCAGCAGTAACTCAACAGCGCCTGCAGCGCTGGAGAGCCAGGCCCAACCCTGCCAGTCCAGGGCTGCCGGCCAACCCGGTGGACAAGCAGAGCCAAGCTGGAGCCAGCGGCTGCAGCGCCGGCTACAAGCTCGGGGCCGCCCCGCCAGCACAGGGCCACCTTGGAAACCCCCGGACAAGGACGGGACACCCAGGAAGTGACGGGGACAGCCCAGCTGCAACTCAACAGCACCCGCAGCGCCGGAGTGCCAGGCCCGACCCCGACCATGGACGAAATGCAAGCCTGCACACAATGCAGCACCACAGTTGCTGAGAATGCTTGTCGATATTCTGGAAGAGCGCCTGGGACTGCATGACCTTTTGGAGTGTGTCTGCTTGCACGAGGCAGAAGGGTTTGGCGAGGCAGATACAAAGATCGAACCCGCGGTGGTTAGGTATCGTATAGGGGAATTTGCTGTTCTATCTAAAAGTAAAGTTTGGTTATCCCAGTGCTCAACAGTGCTTTATTAACTGAACTAGTCTGCGGAGCTTAGAAGAGCATATTTTCATTGGGCGCTCGGCCGGGATCTCAATGGACCCCAAACCTCAAAGGTGTTGAGCTGTCCCGATCGTGAGTGCAGAAATGGGCGCCACGGTGCGGTTTTCGCATCGGTTTTCATCACTTCATTAGTCGGAGCAGATCGATCATTCACGGGCTTGGGAAAGGGTTCCAATGAGATTGTAGAACAGAGTGTAGCAACCACTTGGGGCAAAAGGGCCTTTGGGGTTAGAGGCCCTACAAGGGTTGGGTTAAAGGCCCTCTCCTTTGGGCTAAAGGGCCATAAAACTAGGGTTGAGTTAAAGGCCCTTTCCTTGGGGTTAAAGGCTCTTAAAAACGTGGTCATAGTCTGTAGCTGCAGCTGCTGATGAACACCAAAAAAACTCTGTAAAAATAAAACTAGAGGTTCGAGGACCTATCCAAGTCTGGTATCCAATTGAGTGGATATTTCAAGATGACCTGGGTGTACTAGTGCTAAGCGGCTAAGCACTACGTCATTGCTGGGAGTGCAGATTGGAAGTGCGCTCCAAAAATCGTCATCGACTGCCAGGGTGAAGAGGTTACACGCTGACACCCGGTGCCAAGCAGGTGGAAAGGGAGAAGCCTTTTTGACAGGGCGAGCCAATGTTGGTTAAAGGCCACGCCTGTTTGAGGTATCCGGATCTTTGAAAAGACGGGGGAGGACCCTCGTGAAGACATTGGGCTCTTGGTGGTTAGAGTATAGATTGGTTGAGAATACTCTAATCCATTCGAGACTTCACATCCAAACTAAATTTGAAATTTTGAGTTACGAACCAAAAAGCTAATTGGTCAGATCAGAGCTAATTGAAATTTTTCGAGTCAACTTCTCAAAATTCAGAATCTCATGTTGAGGTACTGGACAAATTGAAGTGTGCACATACATTGTCAGATTATTCTGTGTATATAAAAACTTCAAAGTGTGTATAGAGTGTTTAAGATTGATTCCGAATCATGGCTGATCAATCAGAAGTTCATACCCCCCTCTGATCGATTGTTGATTAGTACCTGATTGCGAAGAGTAACTGAGAGAGGGAAAGTAATTTATTAGTAAAGAGTAACCTGATGGGAAAAGGTACCCCAAAGTATAAGCATTTAGTGTGAGGAAAAAGTACCTGAAGGTAAAAAGTGGCTAATCACGAACTAGTACCCCTCAGCAAAGAGTACCCTCAGAAAGTCTTCTGTATCGGAAGGAGAGGTTCAATGGTTGATAGCTGTGCGACGCGGGATTGAAATATTGTATATTGGTTTTGAAACTGTGTATTAAAGATTGCTGTTAGTCATTGCCTGTGATAGGATTTAGTGAATCTTAAGTGTACATATTTCCTTCAGACTTGAATTGTGTATAAATACTTTGTTGCGTGTAGGAAAGCGTTAAGATTGTGCTTGTTATATTGTACTGATTGTGTTGTTAAAGAGTTTTGAGTGTTGGGAAACTGGGGTAATAGTGGGTTAAAGTGAATGTGTAAGAATTTGGTTTGGTTGGGATTGTATTAGTATTGAAGTCCGATCCGTGGTTGTTCGATCGGGGGTTTCAAACCTTCTGATCGATTGCTTCGGGGAGGGATTGTTCCAAAGCTTAGAAGAGCATATTTACACTGCCTCCTGTACTCAATACACTGACCATTGTAGGCAAGCATGCCAAACACCTTATTCACCACCCTCTCTACCTGTGCTTATTCATTTTTCATCAGTTCACATCCCAACATCTAGCAGACAAAAGTATTGGGGCATAGGATGCCTTATTTCTCCTTTACTGCGATTTCTCCATTGCTATAATTGACAAAGCATTCAATTGTGTCTTCAGTTTTTCCTGCATTTCTCACCCCATTCACCTCTGCCAGAACATGAATAAAGCTTGCCTCACCCTCACTTTCCAACCCACCAAACTCCACTTTCAATTGATCATTCTCTAGCTGCCTTTTTCAATCAGAAACATTACTCACCTCTCCCTTTTCAGCATACCAAATAGATTATTCCTTCTGCAACCTCATTTGCTCTTCCATCACTGCTAACCCGTGTCCTTTTTTCCTCATACATCCAAAGGAAACACACCCCTGCTATTTTACAAGTTCACGTTATAGGAGTAGAATTAGGCCATTCGGCCCATCTAGTTCACTCCGCCATTCAATCATGGCTGATCTCTGCCTCCTAATCCCATTTTCCTGCCTTCTCAACATAACCATTGACACCCGTTCTAATCAAGAATCTGTCTATCTCTGACTTTTAAATATCCACTGACATCGCCTCCACAGCCCTTTGTGGCAATGAATTCCACAGATTAACTATCCTCTGACTAAAGAAATTCCTCCTCACCTCTCTGTAAGACCACCCTTTAATTCTGGGGCTATGAACTCTGGTCCTAGACTCTCCCACCAGTGGTAACAACCTTTCCACATCCACTCTACCTCTTCCCATCCAGAGACCACACAGGTGAAGCAGTAATTCACTGACAGTTCTCCCATTTTAATATAATGCATTTGGTGCATATTGTTGCCATATATTGGAGAAACCAAATACAGTTTGCGAATCTGCTCAATGTACAAGAGTAACTCTGAGCTTCCTATTGTTTGACACACTTGAATTCTCCATCGTACCCCCACTCTTATCTCTCTTTGGCACTTTAGCTTGCTCCAAAGATGCCATTGTAAGTTCAAGGAATAGCACCTCACCTTCCTTCTGAACACTTTGCTGCCTTTCATGCTCAGTATTTATATTGGAGGCAATATTAGAGGTAAATGCCTCTATTCTTCTCACTTCACTTCAAACTTTGGAGCCCACGTTGGATGCCGAGTTCCTATTTACTCCGTATTTTCTGTTCACTTTCCTTTGCTGCTGAACGTTGAATTTTTAGCGTGACAACTGTTGTTTGTATCTAAAACAGACATTCCCTCTGACCCCTCCATCCCTCCGCTCTTCTGCCACTCAAAACACACTTGCTTGCTCTCTTTTCCAGATCCATTGAAGAGTCCTTCTCTCTTCATGGATGTCGCCTGACCTGCTGATTCCTTAAAGCAATTTCTGTTTCTGTATTGTAAATATTCACAGTCGCATTTGGCCAACATTGGCAAAACAAGATGCAAATATTCTTATATGGCATGTGCCTTTAAATTTTCGACTGCTCGTTACATTGTGGGTGGAATTTATGAGGTGATTTGGGCGTGTTTGGAGCTAAGATGCTTGCGCAGAAGTTTAGTTTTTAGAGCAGTTTGGAGTGAGTAGGAAGAAGGTTAACCCTTCGATCAGGCGAGCCATAAAGGAGATCATGCCAGTGTTACGGAGACACGAGGAGTTTTCTAATGTTTAAAGTAATAAGCTGGAGTTCGATGAAGATTGTAGTAACGAATTGAAGAAATTTGGATGTATCTTACTGTTTTCTATCAACAATAAAGCCTTTATTCATCAAAAGACTGTGTTTTTAAGCCATATCTGTGACAAAGCTCTGAAGGTCTCTGTGAGCCAGCTCAAAGGTATCAAAGGTATCAAAAGTATTTTATTAGTCACATTCACATACACCTAGGTGTAGTGAAGTGAAATGCTTTTTGCCATTTTGCAGCACACAAAAAAAGAATACAGACATAACACCAATGAGAGTCTTAAACACATAGAACATCCCCCCACAATGGCTCCCACTATGAGGGAAGGCACAAAGTCCAGTCCCCAACCCCAGTTCACCCATAGTCGGGCCCATTGAGGCCTCCACAGTTGCCTCTATGGAGGCCCGATGTTCCTGACCGTTCTTGCCTGGTGATGCTGCTCCGTGTCGGGAGAGTCATCCCAGCGGCCTGGGAACCCTGGAATGGCCGCTGCCGCACTGGAGGTCGCGGCTTCCGAAGCCGACAAGGCCGCGCCGGTTGGAGCTCCACAACTGGCGATCTCGTCGCAAGATCCCAGGCTCCCGGTGTAGAGTTCAGCGCCGACGCCCGCAGCTGGCCGCTCCACAGACCCACAGCTCCGCGATGTTGTTCCCGGCAGTCTCAGCTCACCGGAGCTCCAGCGCGGCGACCCAGGCAAGGCATCGCCCGCTCCGCGATAGCGCTCCAGCACTGTGCCACCGCCGAAAGCCGTGGTTCTGGGCGGTCCCCGACAGGAAACGCCGCTCCAGGCCCACTGGTAGGCCGCGAGGACGGGTCGAAGCTGCAGCCTGGGAGAAAAGCCGCCTCTCCGACCAGGTAGGGACCCTGAAAGGTAGTTGATTAATAGACTGTTTGATTAATTTAAAGACTTGGCGATCTGCCAAGATCTCTTTAAAATTATGGAATCAGAAGATGAAGAAAGTGCCACGCCTGAGGTGGTTGTGAAAGACTAGCCAGACAACTTAAAGAAACCCAAAAAAAGGAAAACTTGATATGGGAACAAGTTAATGAATCCATTGATAGCTACAGAAAACTCGTGTATCGAGAAGAAACAGATATTTCACATACTGCCTGCTTGAGAGAAACGGAGAGAGAGAGAAACGCATTATGGATACAAGTTAACAGATTAATTGAGAAACAGAAGGAACTAATGGAATCAGAACAGAACGTGATCGAGGTGAAATCTAATATCAGCCAACTATGGAACCTTACCCAGGAGGTTAGCAAGAAACAAGATATATTGCTGTGTTCAGAGCCATCTTGGGAAGAACGCAGAAGACACACCCAGTACCATGAAGACAAGAAGAAGATATTTAATGCTTTCATAAAATAGACAGAGAAGTGGTTATCTGAAATTATACCACAACTTACGAGCTTAGTAGCTGGAAGTGCGAAGCAACAAGGTGCCCGAATGGAAGATGAAATTACACGACAAGATAATATCTCCAATATATCTTCACGAGGATCAAGACATAAGTCTGGTTCTTCAGCCAGTTCGGTTTCAAGGGCTTCTGCTCGATTGCGAGTTAAAGCTGAGTTAAAGCTAAGCAAGCTGCTCTCTCAATAGAAGTGGATGCCATGAAGAAGAAACATGGGATCGCGCGGGATCAAGAAGAGATGAGGCGACATAAGCAAGAAGAGATGGCGTGAAAGAAAGAATAGATGAGATGACATAAGCAAGAAGAGATGGCGTGAAAGAAAGAAGAGATGACGCGACAAGAAGAAGACGTGAGGCGACATAAGGAACAAATGGAATTCGACACAAAGATTGCGGTGGCCAAACCAAATAAGGAGCTACTGGAAAGTGAGGGGTCAAGATGCAGCTCTAGATCATCAAGGCCGATGAGCTCTGGACCAAGAAGAAAAACTGCTTGAAGTGAATTGGCAGTTGGATCAATTCCACAATTGAGGTCCACTGAATTTCATGGCTTTGAAAACCCATTGGAACAGAGAATGATGGGCGAAACTTCATCTCAGCAAATGAGTGCTAGATTGAAACAAACTACCATTGGAGCGTCTGTGGATGCTCGAGACAAACCAATAGCGGACCACACTTTTTCAAGGCCTGGTGCACAGGCTTGAGCAAGCCAATTTGAATCACAAAGGCCTGTTTATTAACTTGTGGAGCCAAGCCAGAGTTATCAGGATGGATTATTGGCTGTTGAATAGGCAAACTGAATTCAACAAGATCATAGCTCGACAAAATGCCTCTCTCATTCTACCACCAGTAGAAATTCCTATGTATGGTGGAAATCCTTTGCAGTATGAAGCTTTCGTAAAGGCATTAGAAGAAATATTAGAAACGAGTTCCAGATGAAAAGGAGCATTTACAATTTCTTGTGAAGTACACAAGTGGAAGTATGAAAGAGCTTGTAGAAAGTTGTCAGAAAGAGCAAGGCAGCCATAGCTATAAAAAGGCAAGAAGATTACTTGAAGAACATTTTGGTGATGAACAGAGAATTGCGAACGCGGACATAGAGAAGGCCCATGCTTGGAAATAAATCAAACTGGAAGATGGGGAGGCATTGAGTAATTATGCAATATTTCTGAGAAATTGTTGTAGCTCGATGAGAAATCTCGGCCACATGGAGGAAATGAATCTTGTGAGTGATACTAGAATCATCTTGAGCAAGTTGCCAGAAGACTGAGATAAAGGTGGAGAGATGAAACAGGCAAAATTAGAGATGAAAGGAAGCAAGTAGCCAGGTTTCCAGACCTGGTGGAATTCTTAGAAAGGGAAGTATGGAACGTGTTAGAACCACACTGGACTATTGAAGAGCACAAACCACTTGCAACTATTAAAGGTTCTACCTTTACCAAAACTGAAGAAATATCTGAACCTAAGAGAAGTAGTTTTGCTATCACAAATTGCTATTTTTGCTACCTGTGGAAAAGACAGATAGAAAGAAAAGAACTGTGTCCATGAGCAAGCAAATAGTATTTTGTTATGTGATGAAGGTGGTCACACCATAAGATGGTGTCGAAGATTTAAGATGGAAGAATATGAAGATAAGATGGATTTCTTGAAGGAGAAGGAAATCTGATTTGGGTGTTTGAAAAAAGGACATATGGTGAGAGACTATAAGAGTCCTATGATTTGTTATAAGTGCAAGCAATATCATCCTGAAGCACTTCACATTTAAGAAGAGCTACCGGAGCACTGGGAAGAGGAAGAACCAGAGCAAATAGAAGAAGATGAACCAAAGCAAACAGAACAGGACGAGAAGCCAACTACTAGAAATGCTATCACCTCACCTCAAGTAACTGCTCATATTGGGGCCGGGGTTGAAACTTGTAATTTTTCTATCTTACCAGTACAGGTAAGGAATAGTAAGACGAATACAGTGTTGCAAACATATGCTTTTCTGGATCATGGAGCGAGTAGGAAGAAGGTTAACCCTTCTACCAAGTGAGCCATAAAGGAGATTATGCCTCCTGGTAACGAGTTGGAAGAAATTTGGATGTATCTTACTGTTTTCTATCAACAATAAAGCCTTTATTCACCAAAGGACTGCGTTTTGAAGCCATGTCTGTGAAGGAGCTCTGAAGGTCTCTGTGAGCCAGCTCGAATGCATATCGAAGATATTCCCCTTATCAATGCTCATCCAAAAGGCGACTAGGGAGTAAATTTCTCGAAAGATATGAAAATCTGCCACTACAATATTATCAAGGCAACTAATTTTGAGGGGATTATTGGTGAACCGTTTTGGACACATAGGCCATATTCTCATAACATCAAGCGATTCTCGTCATGCTTCAGCTCATAACCCTCATATAACCCCGATGTTACCTCCAAACATGATGTGCCCACGGCATACTGCCCCTTTTCCGGGCCTACGTCCGTGCCCGTGTGTCCCTAGAGAGGGAACACGCAGTGTCCACGGGGACTCTGGAGGCCTCCGTGAACGCCGGTCGCAGCGGCAGGTTGAGTGTATTATTGATAAAGTTGGTGATATATTAATTTGATGATTGTTTGTTTTAAACTGCCAATATAGGCAGCCTTTGATCATGTTAATACTCTGTATGTTTGTCTTTGTTTTATGAGTAAAAGTATTTGTAAAAAAAAAAAACCAAAAGACGACATACTTGAATGTCCTTCTTTCCACCCTCCATAAATTAGCTACCTAAACTTTACTGCCCATGTCTTAACTTATACAAGTTCTGTGTTTGTTGATGTACATTCAATCCAGGCTAAGTAATACTTTGATTTTAGAATTCTCACATAACAGCCTTTTCCATTCTAACCCCTATAACTTTCTTCAGACCTGGGCTTCTAATTATTCCTGAATTTGTCTTGTTGAAGTGGTCTTGTCGAAGACTGCCAGGCTTCTAGGCATTGCATTCCTTCTCTAAACCTATCTACCTCTTTTCATTTCCTTCTTCCTCTCAGACCCTCCTGCATTCTTTATAATTTATGTCAAAACCGTAATATTTACTAACATGGTACTGTGTCAAATTTTGTTTGATGACAGCAGGCAGGGCTGGCCTTAGGAGGTGCGGGGCTCAATTGGGAACAATTATGATGAGCCCCAGGTTCCCAGCCAAGGTCTGTAGAATCATAGAAACACAAATAAAGTCTATTATAGACTTTATATCTCTATGGTAGAATGGAAAGTACTCAAAATGTGCACTTAAAAAGTGCCTGCGAGTTAATGGACCAAACTGATCTGTGCTACATTTTAATATAAAATTGCATACATGTAAGTCTACAAGTAACAAACAAAATGTGTAGATCACCTTTGAAAATACATAGTTACAATACCACTTGTTTTAGTGACTGATATGAAAAAAAAAATGAATTAACTAGATCCTTGAAAACCAACAACTATTGTCGAAAAACCAGTCCAGGCATTACATTTTGGGCTTCTACCCCATCCTAACATGTGTGTGTGTGTGTGTGTGTGTGTGTGTGTGTGTGTGTGTGTGTGTGTGTGTGTGTGTGTGTGTGTGTGTGTGTGTGTGTGTGTGTGTGTGTGTGTGTGTGTGTGTGTGTGTGTGTGTGTGTGTGAAGTAGAGAAGGGAGGGTGGGAGGGAAGGAGAGAAGGGAAAAGAGAGAGAGGAGGTAGAGAAAGAAAGGAGGGAGGGAAGGAGAGAAGGGAAAAGAGAGAGAGGAAGGAGGGAGGGAAGGAGAGAAGGGAGGGAGGGAAAAAGGGAAGGGAGGGATAGAAGAGAAGAGAGGGAGAGGGCCAGCGGCAGGAGCAGATGCCATGGCCCTGGGCAGGCTGTTGTGAGCTGAGGCCGAGGCTTGTAAACGTTGCTCCAACCCCCAGACGTCCCTGTATTGTTCACCACATCTTCCCGGAGTGGAGCCGTGTAGCACGGCAACTGGAGGGGCGGGCGCTCTGCCACCTCCCCCTTCTCCATTCCCCCTCACACCCCCTCCCCGTGTATCCCTTTCTTCCCCCTCCACCCCTCTACTCGCTCTCCACCGCTCTCTCCCCCCCTCCAACCGGGGTAGATCTACCTGAGCCGAGAGTAGATTACTCTGGCGCGGGCCCCCCTTAGGCGCGGGGCCCAATTGGGAGCAATTGGTCCAATCGGCTTAAGTCCGGCCCTGACTGCAGGTGAACCATGTTGGGCGTGTCTCCACGTTATAAGCACCACATAAATACAAGTGGTGTTGTGGGTGAGATTGTGACCCTTCATCATACTAGTTGACATTACAGGGCAGACCCTGATGCAGAAAACCTTTGTTAACAGAGTTGCGTGACCCAGCGACAGCATCTTCTATCCTGAAAAGCGCAACATTCATTACTTAAAATAGAGCTTTGTGCCTCTGTGGTATAATTCTATTGTGATTGAATGGGAGGGGTCAAACAAACTATCGAGGCATTTGAAAGCTATTTTTTGAGTCTGTTCACAGGGTTTCCTTTTGTACCAGTCGTGGATTTGTGTGCCCATTTTCTGAAAGTGTGAGATTGTTATTTTAAATATTACACCATTGTTCGCTTTCCTTAATAAAAGTATTCACAGCAAACCCAGTCAAACCTTCAGGATTGATCTCATTGCACAGCAATAGCAATATGCGTAACAAGTTCTCCAAAACAATCAAACCATTTATACACAAGCTAATTACAAGTGATCACAGTGCTGACTATATCAAGGGCTGGATTTGCATGTATGAACCCATTGGGAGTGGAGTGGGATGGATTGCTTCATAGTGAACCAGGCAAACTGTTAAACTTTTCTCCTAGCGACCTTTTATTGCATCAAGTTCATTACTCAGTTTATTGTTTCTCCTTCTAATTAGTGACTGTGGGCATAATGGCAAATCATATGGCACAACCTCAGTGAGCATTTAAAGGAACCGTCCAATAAGCAAGTTGAACCAAGTTGAATAAGCAAGGGAGTAATAGGGCGAAGGCAGGAGAATGGGGTTGAGAGGGAAAGATAGATCAGCCCTGACATTATGGTGGAGTAGACTTGATGGGCCAAATGGCCTCATTCTGCTCGTAGAACGTATGAACTTGTGAACCACATAAGACAAAGAGAAAATGCATTATTGCAAAGACACATATGTAGTTAAATCCTGTAGTCCATATACATGTTGGTGGTGGTGTGAGGGTAATAAGATTCTCCAGCACAGAAGAAAGCCTGCAAAAATATTTTGAAGGCCTTATTACAGAGTCAGTAGCAGGAGCATGGGGCCATATTCTTGAATGCAATCCATGATGGGATTTAATGATCTAAACTAAGCAGAAAAGGTGAGAGCAGTGGGATATTAATGTATGCCCTAATGTGCTGATTACACCATCCTTTCACTCAGCCTTCACTGGCTTACTCCTCACACCTTGCGGGTGAGCCAGCTCTCTCTACCTGCACATCTCTTCGCATCTATTGATCCATCTTTTATACTCAACATCAAGTAATGTTATATCTCTGTCATATAGTCACCAGCAATGAATGTTCCCAAATAATCAGAAAATAATTCAATGTTTCATTGTCCTCCTGATTAAATACTGTATGCCTCATTGCCTCCTTCCCCTCAGCTAACAATGTACCATTCTACATTTCCTTAACATCGTCTCCTTTGATCTGTGTTTTCACATCCTACTCTTCCATATCTCTCTGTCTCCCGCTCCCCTGACTCGCAGTCTGAAGAAGGTTTGTGACTCGAAATGTCACCTATTCCTTCTCTCCAGAGACACTGCCTGTCCCGCTGAGTTACTCCAGCATTTTGTGTCTATCTTCAGTGTAAACCAGCAACTGCAGTTCTTTCCTAAACATCAGAAAATGATTGATGTTTATATTCCCTGTGACAGTGAAGGCTGAGAACAGGAGATGGCCTTCCAGGTGTCCCTCAACTATTAACTGCATGAAGACAATGTGCTGGAAGTCTTCATGTGTCTGGATTTAAGAGAAGTGGGAAAACAGTGTTCATTTTTCCTGATGACAGAATTAAATACCACACTGCCGCATAATATACCAATTGCAGTCATGTAGTTGTGATGCAAATATACATATCTAAACATATAGAAACTAGAATAGATGGAGCCGCTCAGCCTCACAACCCAAGAATCCCAGGAATTAGTGATTTAACTTTTACTGAGCGGTTGATTGCATTGAGCCTGTATACATTGGAGTTTCGAAGGATGAGGGGGATCTCATTGAGACTTACCGAATAGTGAAAGGCCTGGGTAGAGTGGATGTGGAGAGGATGTTTCCACTAGTGGGAGAGTCTAGGACTTGAGGGCAGAGCCTCAGGATTAAAGGACGTTCCTTTAGGAAGGAGATGAGGAGGAATTTCTGTAGTCAGAGGATGATGAATATGTGGAATTATTTGCCACAATAGGCTGTAGAGGCTAAATCAATGGATATTTTTTAAGGCAGAGATAGATAGATTCTCAATTAGTGATTGCCAACATTATCTGATGAATGTACAGTATCACTGTGCTGGGAGGTCACCAAGTTTTAGTCTAATCCAAATTCAAATGAATGGTACTTTCATTTCATGTCAGTCATCAAGTGTGTTAACTGACATATATGTTAATACTACGCTTTTGGGCCAGGAGGATAAAATATCACTCTTTTCCACAAAGACCAGAAAGATGAGAACATTTGATTTGTAATTTTAAAATGTTCTGGTTAAAAGACAAAGTATCCTGCTGTGATGAAGATCGTCCTGATAGGATGAAGTCCTTGCCTAACAATAACAAATGCATGTCCATAAACTTTTTTCAAACATAACCTGTCCTCAAACGAGATCTGTAGCCAAGTTTATCATTTACCAGTGATGAGACTAGAAATGTTTTCTGCAATAGTTTTTTTACATCAAAGAATGCAGGCATGTTTTGACAGGTCAAAACCTTCACACAAATCATAAGAAAAACAATTTCCATTGAGTTTAAAGTTTTTGACATTTTTTCTTTGTTGTTTATTTAAAATGTGACAAAATAGACTTGTTCATTGTTGTGTTCAGTAAATCACTGGATTCAGATAACAATTTTGATTTACTTACTAATTTATTACACTACTAAATAAGGTGCATACACTCATGTATCCCCAAATATCCCCGAACGCACTCGCAAATCCCGATTACACAGCAGAGCATGCCGCAGGGTGTTTCTACATACAATCGCATCAACCCATACACACTCGCAAACTCATCAGAGCACGCCACATACTGTATAAAATTGTCTTACGATTGACTTGGGGTCACATAGAATTGCCTATTGTACCAAGAAGGGCCACTGAAACATTATGGGAACAGTTGCCTTAAATGTAAGTTTCCTGGCACATTGCATTGTTGGGATTATAATATGCTCTAATATAAATGTGGCTTCACCAATGTCTTGTACATCAGTAACATGACCTCTCAGTTTCTATACTCAATATGCTGACTAATGAAGGCCAATGTGCCAAAGCCTTTTTGACAACCATATCTACTTTTGATGCCACTTTCAAGGAGCCATATACCTGCACTCCTAGATCCCTCTGCTCTACAACACTACCCAGAGCCCTGCCATTCACTTGATATTAAACTCTGTTAACAATTCCTCAGCCCATCTGCCCAACCAATAAAGATCACGCTGCAATTTTTGGCAACCATCTTTGCTATCTACAATACCACCAATTTTAGTGTCATCTGCAGACTTACTAATCATGCCTTGTACGTTCTCATTCAAATAATTGATATTCAGTAGATGGCAAATAGCAATGGGTCAGCAAATAGCAATGAGGCATACTACCTGTCACAGACTTCCAGTCTGTGAAACATCCTTCCACCATCACCTACTGTTTCCTTCCATGTAGCAAATTCCGTAGAACACTTCTTGGAGCCTATAACTCTCTTTGGATCCCATGCAATCTAACCTCCCAGAGCAACCTACCGTGAGGAACCTTGTAAAATGCTGAAATCCATAGATACAATGTCAACAACTCTGCCATCATCCAGCTTTTTGGTCACAATTTCAAAAATCTCAGTTAGGTTTATGATACACCATCTCCCATGTAGAAAACCATGCTGACTATCCCCAATTAGCACATTTCTATCTAAAAAATGTATATATCTTAGCATTTATGGGGTATGGAGAGAAGGCAGGAACAGGATATCGAGTTGGATGATCAGCCATGATCATATTAAATGGCGGTGCAGGCTCGAAGGGCCGAATGGCCTACTCGTGCACCTATTTTCTATGTTTCTATGTTTATAATACTCTCTAGTAACTTTCCGACCACAGGTTTTGGACTTACAGGCCTATAGTTCCCAGGCTTTTCTCTGCAGTCCTTCTTAAATAGAGGCATTTGCCACCCTCCATATTAAGTGACGACACGTAAATCTCAGTCAGGGCACCTGCAATTTTCTCTCTAGCTTCCTACAGTGTCCTCGGATATATCTGATCAGGCCCAGGAGATTTGTTTACCTTCATACGCATTAGAATGTTCACTACCTCCTCGACAGTTATACTGACTGCCCTCAAGACACTTCCATTGAATGCCCCAAGTTCCCCAGTCCTCATATATTTCTCCACGGTAAAAACAGAAGAACTCATTAAGGCACATGCCCATCTCCTGTGGCTCCATGCAGAGTTGACCGCTTTGATTCCTGAGCGATCCCACTCTCTCTCAGGTTACCCTTTTTCCTTAATGTATTTATAAAATTCCTTATAACCATATAACATATAATAACCATATAACAATTTCAGCACGGAAACAGGCCATCTCGGCCCTACAAGTCCATGCCGAACAAATTATTTTCCCCTTAGTCCCACCTGCCTGCACTCGTACCATAACCCTCCATTCCCTTCTCATCCATATGCCTATCCAATTTATTTTTAAATGATTATGATTATCCTTAATATTATCGGTCAGAGAAATTGCCTATCCCCTTTATGCCCTCCTGGTTTTCCATTTTAAGAATGCTCCTCAGTTCCCGAAACTCCTCCAGGGATGCACTTGATCCCAACAACCTATACCTGCCCCATGCCTCCTTATTCTTCACCAGTGCCTCAATTTCTCAGGTTACATTTTGCTGGTCTTCTCAACTACATGCACATCTTTACACAAGCCTATGACACCCCATACCACACATGCCGTTCTTCAAAAGCTACATATTCACACTTAACATCCAAACAGTTGGAGCCTGTGATCTGAAGCCTACGACCAAAAAAGGTCTCAAGGAGCATTGTCCACATTGCATTTTCACGCAGGATTATGCAGCAGTCAATTAATGCATGGAAACTAGAAAGCAAAAAATAAAAATGTCAGATAACTGAAATTAAACCAGAAGCTGGAAATACTTAACAGGTCAGACAACACCTGTATAGAAAGAAATAGAGTTCACATTTCAGGTCAATTACATTTCATTGGAATTAATAAATGTTAGAAATCAAACTTGTTTTAAGTTGCCCAGAATGTGGGAGGATGTGATACATTTTCTCTCTGTCGGTTCTCACAGCCCCAGGAGCACATCTGGGAAGGCAATGGTGAAGTGGCAGCAATAACGTCCGCTCTGTAGATAATTAGGCAGAAACTCAATAATCAGATGTTAATCTCACATAAAATACCAGAGTAGTTCTTCCACACCTGCACCTGGTACATCCACAAGTTAAAATCCAGCCCAGGGCTATTGATAATTGACATAAAGTGGTTTTAGAATCATTACTAAAATATAGCAGTTTGTCTTTGACTTGACTGTCAGGTGTGGCGCAGTTGGTAGCATTGACTCCTCTTGCATCCTGATGTTCTGGGTTGACCTCCATCACCGGAGACATAAATGCTACACAATTAATGGTGTTGTCTTTCACATGAGATACGGAGCAATCACACGGTGCTGGTGTAGTTTGTGCTGATCCTGAAGATTCAACGGATATTATTGATGTAGCATTCATCTCTGGACCCAGTTAAGGTGTCACACTGTGGCTATCTCCCTTCGTGCTCAGCGTCAGGTTTCCTTCAATAATTGTACTACTCATTCTAGGAATGTACTTAAACACTTTCTTGCTATTCTCTTGGGTAACATGCAGAGATGAAGTGGTCTATGTGATCTTTTATAAATCTCCCTGCCTACCTTTAGAAGATAATTAATATAACCTTGTATCTCCACAATTTCTCACATCCCCTACTTTCTTATCTTTTATCTCTTGGGACGTCTTAGCACAGAAATCTTATCAAGTTGTCTAAACCTCTTCCCATGAGCACACTGGCACAACTAGTAGATCTGCTGCCTCACAGCGCCACAAACACTGGTTCAATCCTGACCTCAGGTGTTCACAGTGTGGAATTTGCACATTCTCCCTGTGACTGCATAAGTTTCCCCCAGTTGCTCCAGTTTCCTCCCACATCCCAAAGATGTGCAGGTTTGTAGGTTAATTGACCTATATAAATTGCCACTAATATGTAGGGAGTGGATGAGAAAGTAGATAACATAGAACTAGTGTGAACGGGCGATTGATGTTTTTTTTCATACAGAGGATGGTGAGTACAGAACGAGCTGCCAGAGGAAGTAGTGGAGGCAGGTACATCTCTAGGACATAATTGAGATATGGGTCAAATGCGACTAGTTTAAATGAGGCATCTTTGTCAGCATAAGATGGGCCAATGCACCTGCTTCTGTGTTGTACGACTCTCTGGCTAAATGAAGCCAAAGAGGTTAAGAGCCAAAGTAAAAAAAATCACTGATGGAATGGGATGTAACAAGAAATGAAGTGGTTTTGAGGATTCGGGTCAATTATGGAGGAAGAACACTCAAACAATATAAAATTAATAGGAAAAATAATTTATTAAAACTACAATAAAACTATAATAAAACTACAACTAAACAGCAGCAAACAAATGAATAAACACTGAGCCTCACATGTTCAAATGCAGAAGCTTGCAAAACCTTGTCAAGAAAGCATGTCGGGAAATGCATTTCGTGAACTGATGCATTATGGCAATTGCATCTTAAAATCTACGGTCTTAGCTCTACTCCAGATAAAGAGTATCTTTAGCATGGAAACAGGCGTTTCAGCCCACCAAGTCCATGCCAACAATCAATCACCCGTTCACGTTAGTTCTATGTTACCCACTTTCTCATCCATTCCCTACATATTAGTGGCTATTTACAGAGGCCAATTAACCTACAAACCTGCACATCTTTGGGATGTGAGAGGAAATTGGAGCAACTGGGGGAAACTGCTTACACAGTCACAGGGAGAACTGTGTAAGTTTCTGATCAATCCTGGTTCAATCCTTTCTTATTCCTGAGAAAAAGATGAGTGCTTTCATCCAATCTACGTCAGAATTTCTTCAACATGATTGGTCCTTTCAATAAAGTGGAGAGATGAGCGGTTTTGTTTGGGGGTCCAAGATATAATATTCAAAATCATCAAAGCATACAATTCAAAATATTCCAAGTGTAATTGGATTCGGTCTGCTTTGATCATCATGTTGTTTTAAATTTCTAGTGTTTCCTCATCAATCTTATGGTTCACTGAGATCAAACTGCAGTTCCTCACCACCACTTATCAGGGCCAGTTTGGCAGATCCTTTGGCTTCTGTAATCTCCCTTTTGTGTCCCCCCCCCCCCCCCCCCCCTTATGATTTGTGGCATTTTACATTCTCCATACACTGTCAGCATTGGTTTGTTACAACTTTGTTTTTCCTTTGGATTTTAATAAATAACGTGGACAAAAATGTAGAGTTTGATTAGTAAGTTTGCAGGTGACACAAACAGGGAGGAGTTGAAGATAATGAGGAAGGCTGTCAAAAGATGCAGCAGGGATATAGAGCTGTTGTGAAAATGGATAGTGAAATGGCATATGGAGTTCAACCTGGACAAATGTAAGATATTGCACTTAAGGAAGTCATGGCACTGTCTATGTAGCAAGTCTATGTAACAGTGCCACATGTCAAAATTAAATCTGGGTTGCTGGAGCTAGCAGCTCCACTAGTGGCACCACTATACCTCCCTAAATATGATCGTCAACTAACGTTATCCATTTCCTTGAACTTGCATCTGCTGACTGCTTTGCTAAACTTTGTAAGAAACGTTCAAATAACTGATTTTCAGCTCTGCATCCATTCATACACCCAGTGTGCATAATCCTTGTTCATTGTTTTTTTTTCTCTAAAGAGTCAAATTCCACATTCATACCCTGGCCCAATCCAGCACAATTGAAATATCAATGCTATTTTAGTGAATAAAATACTGACAGTCTCATTTACTATTTCCAGCCACATTGCTCATTATTTTACAGGTATAAATGAATGAATTGGTATGTTCCTAAAGCTCCATTTCTAAATTTCACCTTGAGACATAAATCTGTAGCTTCAATGTTTATTTCCAGATTACAAATCACATGTTGTTGAGGGTTACAATTTATGCTTTCTGCTCAAGGTACACTGGTGAGTGATGCAGTTCAATAAGTGCAGGTAATGCACTTGCTCCCAGACAATGAATATCTTCATTCATGCCTGTAATAACAGAACACATACCTGGAGGCAATTTGTTTCAGCACAAGCTTTTAATTGAAGGTATTTCTACACCAACCAGCCAACTCCCTGCAGACTATTCTAAGAGACTAGTCAAGAAAAGGAGAGCTAAAAAGAATATGGAAAGTTTCCACCAGAAGGCAAACAGAGAAAAAATCAACAAATAACTTGGATTTAGCCTGATCCCTTTAAGTAGCTGTGGAGAGAACAATTCTCCATGCTGTTTATATTCACCAGGACAAAAGTTAGGATAGGGTGTAGGCTGCAGCACGGCATTTGAAAGTAAGAGCACTGGCGCCAAGTCAGTGATTGATTGCATAATCTGCCTGCTAGTATGTTGCCTTCAGATGAGTGAGCATAGGCACTAGAGCAGCATTGTGTTGATGTTGTACCCACAAATAGAGATTTAGGTGTTGATGTTGTACCCTATTTTCCACTGTTAGGACAACATGTAACATCCGTAGAATTGCTGGAGAGCTCAATTTTTACTCTATTTTCCCCATTGTGCTAGTCTGTAAATATATGTTATTAGGCACATGACAGGCCCATAGGAAGCTTTTCATAAACGGGGGTAGCATGACAGGATTACAAAAATTTTATGTGAAATAATGTGTGTGCAGCGCACATCATGAGCACGGAGCACAAAGTCCCTCGCGGACAGGATCTAAAAGCTCAGGGGTTTTAGATGATCTCTGGTGCATTCTGAGCCTTATTTTGGAGCATTTACACACCAAATTTATGACCAATATTTCAGAAATAATTTTGGTTGAGACAATGATGAGTAGGTGGAATGGGGTGATTGTGATCATTGTTGAAAATCAGTATTTTGTTGGGGGAAATCGGTATTTCTCGCATAAATGCAATAGAACGTACAACACAGAAATTGGATTTTTGAAAATCAGTATTTTGCATGCAACCTCACGTATTCTCAAATATCAGTATGGAATACTGAAAATCAGTACTACTGAATTGTGAAACCATTTTTGAAATGTGAATTTATAATTCTTGATTTTGATTCAATAACATATAAAAAAATATAAACGCGGCTGACCCAACCATTGCAAAACATAATAAGATAGCTGCATTAAAATTTAAATTAAACCAGATTCTCTCTGCAAAAATTATTAGGGTATTTCAATATACTAAACAAAAACATTTTCAATTTGGTGAGAAACCACACAAGCTACTGCACGTCAACTCCGCAAATTAGACAATGACCGCACAATACACAAAATTAGATCAGAAAAAGGAGATCTGCTTACATTGCCTAAAGATATTAATGAAAGATTCTTACAATTCTATCAAACGCTATATTCATCAAAAACATCAGCCGATCCTGCAAAGATGAAAAGTTTTCTTGAGAATTACAATCTCCCATTCCTTAGTGAGGAGGAACGGGATGACTTAAGAGCAGAGATAACAAACAAATACATCGTAGAGACTATTAAATCATTGAAAAGTGGAAAAACTCCTGGCCCGGTTAGGTTTAGTAACGAATTTTATAAAAAATTAATAATTTAATTTCTCCACACTTACAAGCCCTTTATATTCAAGCATTTAAAGAACAGACTTTACCACAAACTCTTGCTGAATCAACTATTACATTAATTCCAAAAAAAAATTAAAAAATCTCAAGGAGCCTGTATCCTATAGGGCAATAGCCCTTTTTAAATACGGATCAGATAATACATCCAGATCAAACTGGGGTTATACCTAAACGATACTCGTTTTACAATTTGAGACGTTTGTTTAACATAATATATTCACAGAGAATGCCAAATGAAGATTTAACATTTATTTCTCTAGATGCAGAAAAAGCTTTCGACTAAGTGGAATGGTCTTATCTCATCACAGTGTTTGAAACATTTCAATTGGGAGAAAATTTTACTTTATGGGTGAAGCTTTTAAACACTAATCCGACAGCTAGAATACTGACAAATCAAATGCATTCACCTAAATTTTATTTATCTAGGGGTAACAGAAAAGGATGTGCTCTTTCTCCAATGTTATTTGCTTTAGCCATAGAACCTCTTGCCAAGGGTATCAGGTCCCATTCAGGCATTTATGGATATAATACCAAATATACCACCAATAAAATCTTGTTATATGCAGATGATGTACTTTTATACATTACCAATCCCCAAGTTAGTATTCCAAATGTTCTAAACATCACAGAACAATTTGGTTCTTTCTCTGGATACAGAATAAACTAGGCTAAGTGGGACCCATTGGTTCCTATGTTCACACGGGAGGGCTGGTCCCCCAATGCAATATACCACCTCTCCACCAATTCCAATATTGGTGGCCAGTGGGTGGGGTGGGGGGTTTCAGGGGCGCTGGTATGGGTGTTGTGGGCTGAAGGGACTGGTTTCCAGAGGGCTAGTATGGACATTGTGGGCCAAATGGATTCTTGAGGTGACAGCCCAGTCACTCAAGCCTGATGTGCTGGCAGCTCACTCACGGCTGGTGGCTAGCAGTTGACACGGCTATTCCTTGAAATTCCATTTCAAGCAGGGTTCAAGGCCACCAAACTCAGGTGCAGTTTCCTACCACTTCAAGCAGGGTGCAAGGCCAACGAATTCAAGTGCAGTTTCCTGCCATTTCAAGCAGGGTGCCAGGCCACTAAATTCAAGTACGATTTCATGCCACTTCAAGCTGGGTGCAAAGCCGCCAAATTCAAGTACAGTTTCATGCCATCAAGCAAGGTACAAGTTCACCAAATTCAAATACAGTTTCATGTTACTTCAAGCAGGGTGCAAGGCCACCAAATGCGAGTGCTGTTTCATGCCATTTCAAGCAGGGTGCAAGGCCACCAAATTCAAGTGCAGTTTCATACCATTTCAAGCAGGGTAAAACCACCATAAAACTACACAAAACACCACATATACACCACACTTACAGTTCAGTAGACATTCAGTGTGTTCAGTTGATTCACAGCTCAGACAGTCGTGACCTCTCCCTCCCCCATTTTGCAAAGACTGAGCCACACCATCACTTCCGGGTTTTATAATCCCTCCCCCCTCCAACCGGAAGGGGCGTGGCCTTCATGGCGTGATTAACAGGAGAGAGATTCTCAACATTGTTTTAAACACTAACACTTTTATTTTTCATTGATGGGAAGAATCCTCTGCACCTGATGAGCGGCGGGGGACTGAGTAAGATGGCCATAAATCACAGCCATAAGTGGTAGCGTTTTATCTAAAATCAATAAAAAGTGCAAACAGGAAGTTGTCAAGTTACCACCACTAACAACAGCCATTTTTGCAGTACAGCCTTTCAAAGCAGGTACCACCACTAACAACAGCCATTTTTGCAGTACAGCCTTTCTAAGCAGTTACCACCACCAACAACAGCCATTTTTGCAGTGTAGCCTTTCAAAGCAGTTACCACGACCAACAACAGCCATTGCAGCATTTCAAAGCAACCACATTTTCATTTTTAAACCACATTATGGGCACTCACAGTTGAGTAGACATTGGTTCAGTGTTATTCACAGCGCAGAGACGTGACCCTCTCACTTCCTCCATTTTGCAGAGACTGAGTGAGGCACAACACTTCCGGGTATTATTCTCCCCTCCCCCCTTCCACCAGCAGGGGCAGCAGAGAGAATGTCAACATTTTTTAAATATTAATAACTCTTTTATTTTTCATCTATGGGAAACATCCTCTTGTCCTGTGCAGTGGAGGGGAACTCTGCATAAGATGGCCAAAAATCACAGACGGAAGTGGCAGCGTTTTTTCAAAAATTATGAAACAGAAAACTGGAAGTAGTCAAGATCTTACTTTTAGTAATATAGATTGGAATAAAAGTGAAATTATGCGAATAAAAGAACAAGACCCTTCTCAACTCCAACAATTTCCTTTCAGAATTGTTACTGAAAAGTTCAGATATCTTGGAATTTATGTGACTAGAAAGTATTCCTCTCTTTTTAAAATAAACTTCCCACCTTTAATCACTAAACTATATGCCTACATCCAACTTTGGGAAACACTTCCTATCTCCATTATTGGTAGATCTTCCTTCCGCAACTTTTATATTTATTTCAATCAATACCGATATATCTCCCAAAAAGCTTTTTTTTTGATTGATTCTATTGTCACTAACTTTATTTGGGACTACAAAACCCATAGAATACACAAAAGACATTTGTGCAAATCCAAAGAAAATGGAGGATTAGCTCTACCTAATTTTCTTTTTTTACTACTGGGCAACTAATATTAAAAATATAACTTTCTGGTTGGACGATACATGTCAACATGTAAATTGGTTGAAATGGTGAGGGAAGATTGGTTGCCTTTTAATATAGGCTCAATCCTCCTATCTCCAATACATTTGAATAAGTCACCGTATGAGCAAAATCCGATAATACATAGTACTATCCATATCTGGAAACAGCTGAAATTCAGTCTTAAATTGTCTCCTTCTTCCTATTGCAAATAATCCCTCATTTAAGCTGTCTACTTTAGATATGATGTTTGTTCAATGGAAGAACCTGGGAATCACTACTGTGGGAGACCTCTATAAGAAAGGGACTTTCTCTTCTTTTCAAGAACTACAGGAGAAATATCACTTGAATGCCAACAATTTTTTTAGATACCTTCAAATCCGAGATTATGTGAAAACATATACACAAGACTGTCCTCTTATGGATCCAGATATATTAGACGATTGTTTGAATAGACATGCCGATACAAGTAAGCTGATATCTTACATTTATAACACTCTTCTAAATATTGATACCCCACCTTCTGAGATGTATAGGCGAGCATGGGAGGACGAGCTGGGTTTACCCGTTTTAAAGATATATGGAAAGCCTATAATACATATACTACTGTTCTTTAAATGCCAGGCATTCCCTGATACAATTTAAAGTATTGCATAGGTTATACTATTCAAATACCAAATTGAACAAGATCTTCCCAACTGTCTCTCCTCTCTGTGATAAATGTCACTTCCAAGAAGCCACCCTAACTTATTATTTTGTATCCTATATAAAAATACAAAACTTCTGGACGGGAATATTCAATATCATTTCTAAAAGTGTCCAATTTCCCTTGAAAACCAGGGCTCTTTCCAATTATTACACTTTCCTTTCAACCGAACAGGGACATAAAGATTCTGTACTCTTAAAATGTCACCTTTAAATGTCCTCCATTTCTCTTCTACATCCTTCCCATAAAACAAAATGTCCCATTTCACTCCTTTTAAATCCTTTCACATCTCCTCAAAGTTAGCCTTTCTCCAATCAAAAATCTCAACCCTTGGTCCAGTTCTGACCTTCTCCATAATTATATTGAAACTAATGGTATTGTGATCACTGGACCCGAAGTGCTCCCCAATACATACCTCCGCCACCTGACCCGTCTCATTTCCTAACAGGTCCAGCACTGCCCCTTCTCCAGTAGGTACCTCTATGTATTGCAGCAAAAACTATCCTGCACGCATTTTACAAGCTCCAAACCATCCAGCCCTTTTACAGAATGTGTTTCCCGGTCTATGTGTGGAAAAATTGAAATCTCCCACAATCACTAATTTGTGCTTACTACTAATATCTGCTATCTTCTTACATATTTGCTCTTCCAATTCTCGATCCCCATTTGGCGGTTTATAATACACCCCTATAAGTGTTGCTACACCTTTCCCACTTCTCAGTTCCACCCAAATAGCCTCCCTAGAGGAGCCCTAATTTATCCTGCCAAAGCACTGCTGTAATATCTTCCCTGACAAGCAATGCACCACCTCCACCTCTTGCCCCTCCAATTCTATCACACCTGAAGCAACAAAATCCTGGAATATTTAGTTTCCAATCACAGCCATCCTTCAACCATGTTTCACTAATCGCCACAACATCATACTTCTAGGTGTCAATCCAGGCTCTAAACTCATCCACCTTTCTTACAATGCTCCTGGCATTAAAATATACACATTTAAGAAACCCACCACCTCTTATTCTCTGTTTATTATCATTTTCTTCTTTCTCCCCTACATGATGGGTCTGAGTGCTTCCCTTCTCAGCCTCCTGCCTCACACACTGCAATAGACAATAGACAATAGGTGCAGGAGTAGGCCATTTGGCCCTACGAGCCAGCACCGCCATTCAATGTGATCATGGCTGATCATCCCCAATCAGTACCCCGTTCCTGCCTTCTCCACATATCCCCTGACTCCGCTATTTTTAAGAGCCCTATCTAACTCTCTCTTGAAAGCATCCAGAGAACCTGACTCCACCGCCCTCTGAGGCAGTGAATTCCACAGACTCACCACTCGCTATGAGAAAAAGTGTTTCCTCGTCTCCGTTCTGGACTCCCCCAACATCAGGAACATGTTTCCTGCCTCTAGCGTGTCCAAGCCCTTAACAATCTTATATGTTTCAATGAGATCCCCTCCCATCCTTCTAAACTCCAGAGTGTACGAGCCCAGCTGCTCCATTCTCTCAGCATATGACAGTCCCGCCATCCCGGGAATTAACCTTGTATTGGGGGAACGGGGCCCAACGTGTTCCACTTGGTCTAGTAAACATAAATCTCTGATGGCAAATGTACATGATGTTCTCTTATGCTCACACAACTGAAGCCACATAATGTCTGCACCGAACATGATGCCATGCGAAACTAATCTCATCTGCATGCACATGATCCAAAACCCTCCTACATATTGATATGCCTATCTAAAAGCCCCTTAAATGCCACTCTTAAATCGGACACCACCACCACCACCCTTGACAGCCGTCACAACTGTTGTCCTGCACATCTCCTTTAAACATTTTTCCCGATCACTTTAAACCTATCCTGTCCGGTCTTTGCCATTTCCACTGGGGAAAAGGTTCTGACTGTCTACTGTATCTATTCCTCATCATTTTACAAATTTCTATTAGATCTCCCCTCAAACTTCAGTGTTCCAGAGAAAACAATTCAAGTTTGTCTAACCTCTCCTTGTAGCTAATATCCTCTTATTCATATAGTTTTCCATTCGGTAAACCGATTCTGGGCCCTCTACAAAGCTTCCATATTCTTCCTGTAATGGGCTGACCAGAACTGCACGCAATACTCCAAATGCAGCCTCACCAAAGTTATATAAAGTTGCATTGTGACTTCCTGACTCCAATTACAGTATTCAATGCAATTAAGTTACTAGAATGTCATAAATGCCTGTCTGGTGGAAATCAATCTGCTGGGCTTACTGGTCTGGATTTCTTTGCTACTTGAGACTCACAGTAATGTGGTTAATTGGTAATTGCACTGCGCTCTTTTTCGAATCAATATACTGATCTAACAAAATAAGGTTTAATAAATAGTCTATTGTTAAGCCAATAACTGGAGATTGTTTCACTTGAAAATGTTCCAATTTTTACATTGAAATGATTATTATTCTGCATGAATATGTCTGTAATTTCCCTTGAACATATTGGACTTCGTCCATGAAAAATGTCTCAGTATTTTGGTAAGTTTTCATGCAAGTAACTGCTACCTTATTTCCCACTGGCAATATTCTTAAGTGAGAAATGAAATAATAAATAAATGGTTCAAAATCAGGAAGAAAATCTTTACAAAGAATTCCACCCCATCTCAAAATATTACCTTAATTCCACACCAGTTTTATTTGATTCCACAGACTTATACTTCTTTGACGTTCTCTGTTTATCACAATGAGCCTTTTGGAATTTAATTCAGTACTTTTATACAGATAGGATTTTATAACCAAATAGAATGCTATGTGATTAGGTGTCTAATTAGTGGTTTGTACTTCACTACAATTTACGTGGAATATATACCAGAAGTTTTGTTGAAATATGTTCTTGGTAAAAAAAGGACATCATCAAACTTGTCAAAAGAAGAGCATAACATCCTGAAGTTAGACACAAATTGCTGGAGCAACAGCGGGTCAGGCAGCATCTCTGGAGAAAAGGAATAAGTGAGGTTTCAGCTCAGACCCAGGGTCTGAAGAAGGGTCTCGATTCAAAACGCCACCTATTCCTTTTCTCCAGAGGCACTGTCTGGCCCACTGAGTTACTCCAGCATGTTTTATCTCTCTTCAGTGTAAACCAGCATCTGCACTTCCTTCCTACACAACATAATATCCTGTATCAGCATTTAGACGTATTTAAGACAAAGAGAATTATATAAAAAATGTTGGTTTTCTGTTATGCCAATGCAAGTATCAATTTCATTGTTCTGTTTTCCATGCATCCAGGAAAGTCAAGGTTAAACACCCTTGACTATACACAAAATGTTGGAGCAACTCATCGGGTCAGGCAGCAACCCTGGAGAACATGGATAGGTGAGTTTTGGGTCAGGATCCTTCTTCCAGAAGACAGGTCCCGACTTGAAACATCATCTACCCATGTTCTTAAGGGATGCTGCCTGATCCAATGAGTTACTCCAGCATTTTATATATTTCCGAGGAGTCAAGCATATTTAACCTTGACTTTCGTGTATGCACGGAAAACAGAATAGTGAAATTGCTACTTGCATTAGCATAACAGATCCGTAAACACAGTACTCATTGTAAACAAAAAAAGTTAAATAAATATTTTTAAAGAGCCCACAGTCTCTAGTGCAGCCAAGACAGTTTGTATAATGTTTGGGACAAAGACACATCATTTATTTATTTGCCTCAGTACTGCACAATATGAGATTTGTAATAGAAAAAAATCACATGTGGTTAAAGTGCACTTGTCGGATTTTAATAAAGGTCATTTTTTTGCGTTTTGGTTTCACCGTGTAGAAATTACAGCAGTGTTTATACATAGTCATCCGTTTTCATGGCTCCATAATGTTTAGGACACAGCAATGTCATGTAAATGAAAGTAGTCATGTTTAGTATTTTGTTGCATATCCTTTGCATGCAATGACTGCTTGAAGTCTGTGATTCATGGACCACCAGTTGCTGGATGTCTTCTCTGGTGGTGATCTGCCAGGCCTGTATTGCAGCCATCTTTCGCTTATGCTTGTTTTGGGGGAAAGTCCCCTTCAGTTTTCTCTTCTTCATATAAAAGGCATGCTCAATTGGGTTCAGATCGGGTGACTGATGGCCACTCATGAATTGACCAATTTTTAACTTTGAAAAACTTATTTGGTACTTTAGTAGTATGTTTGGGATCATTGCCTTGCTGTAGAATGAACCGCCGGCCAATGAGTTTTGAGGCATTTGTTTGAACTTGAGCAGAGAGGATGTGTCGATACACTTCAGAATTCATTATGCTACTATCATCAACAGTTGTATCATCAATGAAGATAAGTGAGCCAGTACCTTCAGCAGCCATACATGCTCAGGCCATAACACCCCCACCACTGTGTTTCACAGATGAGGTGGTATGCTTTGGATCTTGGGCAGTTCCTTCTCTCCTCCATACTTTGCTCTTGCCATCACTCTGATATGTAAATCTTCATCTCATCTGTCCACAAGACCTTTTTCCAGAACTGTGGTTGCTCTTTTAAGAACTTCTTGGCAAACTGGAACCTGTAACTCTGCCAGCTGTGACCCTGAACACATGAGATGTGTGCACAAGATCAGGCTGCCTCACTCGTGAGCCTAACCGCCTCCATTACTCCGGTCCTGAGGGGGGGGGAGGGGGGCATTGTGGTGGGCTGACCCATTTTGGTATCGAAACGTCGTAGGTTGGGATGAACTCTCGCGTGGACCGGGCGTGATCTGGGCCGACCAATCACGCGGTCAGAGGGGCGGGCCGTCGTGGGGTTGGAGAGAAAAGGATTTGGCGGTTAAAGTTTAATTCAGGTATGCTCACGAGTGACGGCATGGTAGTAGTTAAATATTAACTGGAAGCGCGCATGAGCGACGAGACTGTGTTGGTTAATTATTAAACAAAGTGTTTACACGACGTGTGGACTTCTACACCATCATATTTTTGCGGCTAACCAGTGGTTTGCATCTTGCAGTGTAGCCTCTGTATTTCTGTTCCAGAAGTCATTGACAAATCCACACCTGACTCCTGAAGAGTGTTTCTGATCTGTCGGACAGGTGTTTGTGGGATTTCTACATGCTGTAATTTCTACATGGTGAACCCAAAATGTATAAAAATACCCTTTAATAAAATCTGACAATGTGCACTTTAACCACATGTGATTTTTTCTATTACTGTTTCTATACTGTGCACCAACTTCTTTGCCCAATATACTGCAGTATTATACTTAACCCATGAACTGGCCATGATCAATCATTTAATATCAATTGAAATCAACTAGGTCTCAAAGGGCTTATGCTCATGATTGTGCCGTATTCCATTTTGTGTGGTTTGAATAACTGCCATTAAAAGTGTTTTAAATAATTTTTCTGCAATGGTTTTTCATTGAACATATTTTATTTTTTAAATTCCAAACACTGGGAATGAGGACATAATTTAAGTGGTTCTGTTTCTGAATTCCAGGTAACATGCTCTTAATTAATTATCGATGTTAAAATTAGCACTTGGGTTCATCTCTGCCACAAAGATGGTCAATGATAGCAGCAGACATAAAACCAAGATCATATGATCCAACAGTAACAAAGGAAAATAATTATGAATACAGCATTACATTGGTGTGATCAACATAGCTGAAGGATCATATCTTTGATTGTACTTTGCCTTTTATTTTTATTTTTTATTTTCATTGATTTATGAACTGCTGTATTTTCTTCCACATTGATCACTGAGGATTTTTTATACTCCCTTTAATCTGTGCTGTCCTTCCACAGAGTGCATTCCTTTGTGGAATGCCTAATTAAATCTTTGTAAAAACCAAACAGTTTGTTAGCAAGATTGCTGGAGTCTCAGACTGCAAGGAAGGCTGTCAGAGTACACAGCAGGATATAGATCAGCTACAGAAATGGGTGGAGAAACGGCAAGTGGAATTTAATCCAAGCAAATGTGAGGTGTTGCACTTTGGGAAGTCGAATATAAAGGGATAATATACAATTAATGGCAATACCCATAACAGCATTGATTTAGAGTGTATCTTGGGGTCCAGGTACTCCCTGAATGTGGCAACACAAGTGGAAGGAGTGGTAAAGCAGGCATACGGTATGCTTGCTTTCATAGGTCAGGGCATTGAGCATAAGAATCAGGAAGTCATGGTGTAGCTTTATAGGAATTTGGTTGGGTCGTATTTGCAGTACAGTGAGCAATTCTGGTTATCACAATACAGAAAGAATGTGGAGGCTTTGAAAATGTTAGAGGAGGTTTATCAGAAAGATGCTTGGACTAGAGGGTATTAGTGACACAGAGAGGGTATACAGACTTGGAATGTTTTATAAAGAATGCCAAAGTTAAGGGGAGACTTGATAGAAGTATGTAAAATTATGAGAGGCATTGATAGGGTAGATACACAGACTCTTTTTCCCAGGATGGGATATTCAAATACTAGAGAGTATGGCTTTAAAGAGAGAGGGGCAAAGTTTAAAGAAGATGTGTGGCAATTTTGTTTTGCACTAAGGATGGTGAGGGCCTGGGACACACTGTTGAAGGTGGTAGTGGAGGCAGATATGATGGTGGCATTTAAGAGACTTTCAGATAGGAACATGAATATGCAGGGAATGAGGAGACATGAATTATGTGCAGGCAAATAAGAGTTGGTGTTGACATCTCGTTTGGCATAGATATTGTGGGTTGAAGGGCCTGTGCTAGTGTTGTACTGTTCTATGTTCTATATATGCTCTACGAGTTAAGGAAGCAGGGATCAGGTCAGATTGATAGTAGAGTACAGTTGCTTTAGTCCCCCGAAGTTCACTCTTCAAATATATCAACATCATTAAAATGTTAATGTTGTTTGATAGAGGATCTATTACCTGTAATAAACAGATTTGGTTCAAATGACCCCCTCTTAGGATGGCATGATGGAACAATGGTAGAGTTGCTGCCTTACAGTGCCAGAGACCCAGGGTCGATCCTGAATACGGGTCACATCTGTATGGAGTTTGTATGTTCTCCCTTGATCGCGTGGGTTTTCTCCAGGTGCTCTGGTTTCCTTCCACACTCCAAAGACTTACAGTTTGGTAGAGATTGTAAAATTGTTCCTAGTGTGTAGGATAGTGCCAATGTACGGGGATCGCTGGTCAGCGTGGACTCGGTGTACCGAAGGTCTGTTTCCTCGCTGTATCGTTAAACTAAATTAACTAAACTTCAGTCTTCTGAATTCTAATGATTTAATGCTTAGATAACGTAATGTGTCTTTCTACACCAGTCTTGCATTCCCCAGAACCAAATAGTAAAAATTGGAAAGAGCCATGGTTTTCAAGGGAAATTGGACACTTGGTTCGGAAAAAGAGAGAGATCTACAATAATTATAGGCAACATGGAGTAAATGAGGTGCTTGAGGAGTATAAAGAATGTAAAAAGAATCTTAAGAAAGAAATTAGAAAAGCTAAAAGAAGATATGAGGTTGCTTTGGCAAGTAAGGTGAAAGTAAATCCAAAGGATTTCTACAGCTACATTAATAGCAAAAGGATAACGAGGGATAACATTGGTCCATTAGAGAGTCAGAGTGGACAGCTATCTGCAGAGCCAAAAGAGATGGGGGAGATATTGAACAATTTATTTTCTTCGGTATTCACCAAGGAGAAGGATATTGAATTATGTGAGGTAAGGGAAACAAGTAGAGAGTAGCTATGGAAACTATGAGATTCAAAGAAGAGGAAGTACTGGCACTTTTGAGAAATATAAAAGTGGATAAGTCTCCAGGTCCGGACAGGATATTCCCAAGGACATTGAGGGAAGTTAGTGTAGAAATAGCAGGGGCTATGACAGATATATTTCAAATGTCATTAGAAACGGGAATAGTACCGGAGGATTGTCGAACTGCGCATGTTGTTCCATTGTTTAAAAAGGGGTCTAAGAGTAAACCTAGCAATTATAGACCTGTTAGTTTGATGTCAGTGGTGGGCAAATTAATGGAAAGGATACTTAGAGATAATATATATAAGCATCTGGATAAACAGGGTCTGATTAGGAACAGTCAACATGGATTTGTGCCTGGAAGGTCATGTTTGACTAATCTTGAATTTTTTGAAGAGGTTACTCGGGAAATTGATGAGGGTAAAGCAGTGGATGTTGTATATATGGACTTCAGTAACGCCTTTGACAAGGTTCTTCATGGAAGGTTGGTTAAGAAGGTTCAATGGTTGGGTATTAATGGTGGAGTAGCAAGATGGATTCAACAGTGGCTGAATGGGAGATGCCAGAGAGTAATGGTGGATGGCTGTTTGTCAGATTGGAGGCCAGTGACTAGTAGGGTGCCACAGGGATCTGTGTTGGGTCCACTGTTGTTTATCATGTACATCAATGATCTGGATGATGGTGCGGTAAATTGGATTAGTAAGTATGCAGATGATACTAAGATAGGTGGGGTTGTGGATAATGAAGTAGATTTTCAAAGTCTACAGAGAGATTTATGCCAGTTGGAAGAGTGGGCTGAAAGATGGCAGATGGAGTTTAATGCTGATAAGTGTGAGGTGCTACATCTTGGCAGGACAAATCAAAATAGGACGTACATAGTAAATGGTAGGGAATTGAAGAATGCAGGTGAACAGAGGGATCTGGGAATAACTGTGCACAGTTCCCTGAAAGTAAAATCTCGTGTAGATAGGGTGGTAAAGAAAGCTTTTAGTGTGCTGGCCTTTATAAATCAGAGCATTGAGTATAGAAGTTGGGATGTAATGTTCAAATTGTACAAGGCATTGGTGAGGCCAATTCTGGAGTATGGTGTACAATTTTGGTCGCCTAATTATAGGAAGGATGTCAACAAAATAGAGAGAGTACAGATGAGATTTACTAGAATGTTGCCTGGGTTTCAGCAACTAAGTTACAGAGAAAGGTTGAACAAGTTAGGGCTTTATTCTTTGGAGCGCAGAAGGTTAAGGGGGGACTTGATAGAGGTCTATAAAATGATGAGAGGGATAGGCAGAGTTGACGTGGATAAGCTTTTCCCACTGAGAGTAGGAAAGATTCAAACAAGGGGACATGACTTGAGAATTAAGGGACAGAAGTTTAGGGGTAACATGAGGGGGAACTTCTTTACTCAGAGAATGGTGGCTGTGTGGAATGAGCTTCCAGTGAAGGTGGTGGAGGCAGGTTCATTTTTATCATTTAAAAATAAATTGGATAGTTATATGGACGGGAAAGGAATGGAGGGTTATGGTCTGAGCGCAGGTATATGGGACTAGGGGACAATACGTGTTCAGCACGGACTAGAAAGGTCGAGATGGCCTGTTTCCGTGCTGCAATTGTTATATGTTATATGGTTATGAGACAATTGAAGCCAAACTAACATGCAGACTACAATGAGCATTGTGAAATATCTGCCCGTGAAAAATGATAATCCTATATTTCCATGTTTAGATATATTAAATGTTCCCTTCCAAGGGTAATGAAAAATATGCTTTTCTTTAAAAAATGTGGTGTACAGCAGAGAGCAGGATAAGCGAGTCGCATTGAGTCATGAAGTACATATTAACTGTAAAGTAGTATGATAACCGAGGGGGAGGACCAACTTATCCAATCAAATCAAACAAATTAAAAGCAGTCATTACAAATGGTAAAAGTTACCTTTCAAGTCTGATTATTTGTGAATATACTGCTCTTCTCGATATAGTTAATTGGATTCTTAAACCCTTTGTGGAAAACTAGTCACTACCTAAATTTCCTGTCATTAATTAATGCCATCTCATTGGATTGATTATAGTTTTTTTTAATGATGTGTCACAATAAGAAAAGTATTAATGTCGTTAGAACATCTAAATGTTTTTAAAAAAGGATGTATAGTAATAGCACTTTATATATAGAGGGGATCTCATTGAAACATATAAGATTATTAAGGGTTTGAACACGCTAGAGGCAGGAAACATGTTCCCAATGTTGGGGGAGTCCAGAACCAGGGGCCACAGTTTAAGAATAAGAGGTAAGTCATTTAGAACGGAGACAAGGAAACACTTTTTCTCACAGAGAGTGGTGAGTCTGTGGAATTCTCTGCCTCAGAGGGCGGTGGAGGCAGGTTCTCTGGATGCTTCCAAGAGAGACCTAGATAGGGCTCTTAAAAAATAGTGAAGTCAGGGGATATGGGGAGAAAGCAGGAACGGGGAACTGATTGGGGATGATCAGTCATGATCACATTGAATGGCGGTGCTGGCTCAAAGGGCCAAATGGCCTACTCCTGCACCTATTGTCTATTGTCTCAATGACAACTTTCATGGGGCTGGGGAGTCTACAACTGACCTTGGCATGGGAATAGTCAGAGGTAGGATACCAGGTGGTGTGGCTATTCTATGGAACAAGAAGCTTGACTCATCAGTAAATGTGATTCGGCTTGATGTTGATTGGTGCATTGCCATACACTTGACTCACAACGACAAGGAATTTGTTACCTTGAATGTATATACACCCTATGAATGCCATCAGAATGAGGATGAATATTTAAATAGACTTGCTTCCATCTATTCTTTCATTCAAAACAATAATTATTGGGGATATGAATGCAGATATCTCAGATAGGAACTCATTATTTGCCAATCATATGGCTCAGTTCTGTCAAGATAATAATTTAATATTGTCAAGCAAAGTGCTTTTACCTACAGATAGCTATACTTATATTAGTGAGGCCTGGCACACCACATCATGGCTGGACCACTGTATTAGTACAGCTGATGCACATGCCTCATTGGGGTGTATGAGCATTCTGTACGGGGCAGCAATCACTGATCATATACCTGTTGCTATGACAATAAATGTTGAACACATACCTGTGGTATCCAGAAATAGAAATAGCTTTAATACAGAAAAACTGGACTGGTCAACGCTTACAAAGGAAGACATCCTAGCCTATTATGCCCATCCAGATAAATCCTTAAGCAATATTCATCTACCTAAAGATGCAATAATATGTAGCAATGTTAATTGTAAAGATATGAAGCATAGGAGAGATATCTGCTCCATGTATAATGATATAGTAAGCGCCTTATATGTAGGCAGTAAGCCCTACTGCAAGCATAAAAAAAAGACACATAACATCAGACCTGGCTGGAATAAGTATGTAGCTGAGTATCATACTGAAACCCGTGAAGCCACATGGGCTAGGGCAGGTAGACCCAGACAGGGGCCTGTGTTTGAGCACAAGAAGCTCACTAATGCAAGGTATAAGTATGCTGTTCGCGTCATCTGTAAAAATGAGCAAGCTATGAGGGCTGATTCATTCCATGGCTAAGAAGCTGCTAAGTAACAATGCTACAGATTTTTGGAAGGAAGTGAGAGCTCTTAGCAGTTGCAAAACATCTCTACCATGCACTGTAGATGGAATCTCCGGAACAGCTAATATCGCGGAGTTATGGTGACAACATTATAGCACTTTATTCAACTGTGTCCAAGGTGACTTGTATAGGGTGGACAATATTGAGAGTAATGACTCGATGGTGATTATGTCACATGAGGTGTATCATGCCATGAACAAGCTGTCCAACAACAAAGCAAGTGGCTTGGATCATATCTCTGCTGAACATCTTAAGTATGCGAGTATGAGGATAGCTCCTCTCCTAGCTATTTGTTTTACTGGCTTTATGATTCATGGCATGTTACCAGACTCAATGTTGTCTGTCCTGTTAGTGCCGGTCATTAAGGACAAAGCTGGTAAAGTAGGCAGCCTAAATAATTACAGGCCCATAGCTTTAGCCAGCATATTGTCAAAAGTCTTAGAAAGAGTTCTGCTGGATAGAATAAATGAGTTTGTTAACTCCACAGATAACCAGTTTGGCATTAAAGCTAAACATGGCACTGACTTATGCATATATGCCCTAAAGGAGATTGTAAACAAATATAGAGGCAAAAACTCTTCAATCCTTATGTGCTTTATTGATGCTTCCAAAGCCTTTGACCGTGTTAATCACAGAAAGTTGTTTGGTAAAATGAGTCAGAGGGGTGCCTGAATACATTGTTAGAATTCTGGCCTACTGGTATGCCCACCAGACTATGCAAATAAAATGGGGCAATAGGGTCTCAGCCCCATTTGGGGTTAGCAATGGTGTTAGACAAGGGGGAATTTTGTCCCCAGTCCTTTTTAATCTATATATTGATGATCTGTCTAAACAATTGAAAGCCTGTAACACTGGGTGCGTGATTGGTAATATTTTAGTGAACCATATTATGTATGCAGATGATCTTGTGGTCTTTAGTCCATCTAGCGCTGGTCTCCAGCAGCTCCTTACTATATGTTCCGTGTATGGTGTGGAACATGACATTAAATATAATGCTAGTAAGAGTGCTGTTATGGTCTGTAGAACCAAAGAGGATAAATGCCTAAAATATCCTGTTTTTAAATTGTCTGACAACAATCTTAGTGTCTGTAATAAGATAAAATATCTAGGGCATATTATTACAGAACAAATGACAGATGATGAGGATATTTATAGGCAACGACGCATGCTGTATGTACAGGCAAATATCCTCTTGCGTAAATTTGGTGCGTGTGCAGACGTGGTGAAGATGTCGCTATTTAGAGCATACTGCACACCCCTCTACACTGCGCACCTGTGGTCGAACTATTTAAAGACAAGTATGCAGAGACTAAAGGTGGCATATAACAATGCCATGAGAACACTGCTAAGGCAACCTAGATGGTGTAGTGCTAGTAATATGTTTGTGGCTGCAGGAGTCAGTACTTTAGAAGCTATCCTAAGACACCACATGTATAAATTCATTTGCACGATAAATGACTCTAAAAATGTGTTTATTGTGGCCTTGACAAACATAAGGGTTAGCACTACACGCTACGAATCCTAGTTGTGGAGACACTGGTATCGTTGTCTCGTTGTAGGACATTGATCATCTTTTCATCTGGATTTTTAACTTAAGTATTGTGGGTTTTTGTTAAATATAAATTATGATGTTTTTATGTGATATACCATGAATTTATATGTATTTATGATATTTGATATGCAATGCATTTTTTATGTAATGTTGCCCTTTGTCTGGACCTTGAGTCCGTAATAAAGCTTATTGTTATTATTATTACTGTCTATTGTCTGTAACAGCTTAAAAAAAAAAATTACACTCTTGCAATCGCTCATTGATCAATTTCCCTTGTGGGATAAATAAAGTTCTGTCGTATCGTAAAGGAAGGATCTCAGCAACACATACAAGTAAACCCGCAGGCAAGGATAAACCATGTTGACATTATATGTATCAACTGAACTCTTTCATTGATTTATGGGTGATATCAGGGCATTGTGAGGAAGCATATAATTGCACAATCTTATTGTAGAGCTTTTTTTAAAACCCGAGCACTCGTCTCATAAAATTCTGTAGACTGAATCCTTTAGAAAGTCGATGTTCTGATAAAGAATATCTTGAGAAGTATGCCTTACATAAGTTGTGTCTTATAGAAAAAGTTTACTGGTAATTTGCAGATCATGAAGGGGGGAGGGGGGGGAGAGAGAGAGGGGGGAGAGGGGGGGGGAGAGGGAGTGGGGGGAGAGGGAGTGGGGGGGGAGAGGGGAGTGGGGGGAGGGGGGGGGGGGGGGGGGGGGGGGGGGAGGGGGGGGGGGAGAGGGAGGGTGGAGAGGGGAGGGGGGAAAGGGAGGGGGGAAGAGGGGGGAGGGGCAGGGGAGAAGGGGAGAAGGGGGAGGAGAAGGGGGGGGAGAAGAGGTGGGGAGGGGGGGGGGGGGGGGGTTAGAAGGGGGCAGAGACACTTTTGAGAAGCCAGACAACTTTTAATGCCAGAGATACACAGCTGCGAGGTTTGGCGGGCATTTAACATTACCGGTCGGTTATCCTTGGTTCTGAAAACTCGTGCTTACGTTTTTTTCCCCCAATGAGCCAATGAAAATGCATGGTCAGCAAAGGCGATTAACTAAAACCACCTACGAATACCTCGACTACCCATAACTACATGGTGACCCCACTACAACCGCACCTACGACTACAGGATTATCGATTTTCTCCATGGCGAACATGTTGAAACTTTTGCGCCAACCATACAATACAATACAATGTATTTGTTGTCATTTGAACCCAGAGGTTCAACCGAAATTTGGTTTCTGCAGTCATACAAACAAGAAGAACCAAGACACAACACAATTTACACGAACATCCATCACAGTGAATCTCTTCCTCGCTGTGATGGAAGGCAAAGTCTTATCTCTCCCCTGAGACTCTAGGGGCGCTGCACTGGCAGATGCCTCTGCCTACAGCCTGTCTGTCATTTCTATCTTTTTATTTTCAGTTAGCCCAGGGTCTGTTCTAGGGGGAAACTTTAACTTTTCTATGTGGGGGAGGGGGGCAGGGTAAGGGGGAAACCATCTCCCAGTCTCTTCCTGGCGGGGACGCGACTATTTCTCCGAGTCGCGTCCTCGCCCCCCACCTCGTGGCCTACCAGCTGGATCGGAGTGGCCTTTCCTGCCAGTGACCGGGATCCGGACCAGGGCTGCTACAGCGGCGGCGCAGCGCTGGAGTCACCGCGAAGCGGGCGATGCCTACCTGGGTCGCCGTTTGGAGCTCCGGAGCATTGGGCCATTGCTCCAACACCGTGGAGCTCTGGTGCGGAGAGCTTCCAACGCAGGCGGTGCTGAACAACATCGTGGAGTCCTGGGGCAGCAGTCTCCACCCGGCGCGGCCTACGGACTTTGGAAGCCGCCGACTCCGGTAGGAGGGGGCCGACTCTGTGTCCACGCCGCTGAGGACGTCCCGCAGCCCCGACATCGGACTTGTATCACCCCGGCGAGCGGTCCTGGACATCGGGCCGCCCGTAGCTGCAACTGCGGAGGGCTTGGGGAGGCCCTGACCACGAGGAACAGTGGAGGAAGAGACTGACTTTGGTGCCTTCCCACACAGTGGGAAACTCTGATTCTGCTGTGTGGGGATGTTTTATGTCAAATTCTATAGTGTGTGTTCTTTATTTTATTGTATGGCTGTATGGGAATTTAATTTCACTGTGCCATCTGGCACATGTGACAATTAAATGTATCTTGAATCTTGAATCTTGAATCACTCCTCGTTCTCCTCCCGACGTCAGAGTCAAAGCCCCCGGCGGGCGATGGTAAATAAATCCCGCGGCAATTATAAAGCCGCTCCGGGTGATGCAAGGCCCCGCTCCAGGTCATCCTCAACCTCGCAACTCGGGCGGGAGAAGTCGCCATTGCGGAAGCACCAAAAAGCGGTCTACCAGCAGGGCCCCGTGGGCTCCCGATGTCACCGTCCACCGGGCCGATGGCTGGAGCCCCCGAATATCTGGGGTCGGGCTGCAGCAGCTCGCCACCACAGCTCCTCCCGCTCCAAACTCGGCCAGCTCCACGATGGTAAGTAAGTCCGCAGCTCCGCGACTGGAACCTCCACGGTGCTCGGCCCCAATGACAACGGAGACCCGACAGAGAAAAGGTTGGGTTCTCCTTGCAAAGGAAAGATGGCATTAAAAAATCCCCCCCCCCACACACATACCCCGCTGCCTGAGGCCGCGACAAGTTTCCAGAATGCGGGAACTCCTCGCGACCATGCAGGAGACTCCCCAGAGACCACCAGCGAACATGTGGCGACCATGTGGCGAGCGCAGAGTCTCCTGCACTTGCCTAAAAAGTCACCTAAGTGGGACAGGCCCTTGATTATACTGTTTTTCTGAATCAACTATAAAAATGTTTCCATTCATCTATCTATCCCATTTTCATGTAGAAACAAGACTTGATTGGAACATAAAGAATCATACTTAGATCATATAGAATTCAAATAAATAAATTGCATATGTAATTTTGGTGTGAATTTTATCATCTTAGGAATCTCTAGGCGCCATAAACTCAATAAAGTATTTATTGATGTGTGCTCACTGAAGCAATGCAGGAAATACAGCAGTCTATTTGCAAGCTGTAATCTATTGTAAACAACTGTGGTAATGGCCAGATGATCGATCGGAAGTTACCTTGGTTTAATACCTCATCCTAGGGTCAGGAGTTCCAGCAGGATCTGTGAAAGGCAACACTTTCAACAAAGCAGCTATTCCTCAGTAGTGCACTGCAGTGACAAACTGAATTCCTGTGCTTCGATCTTTGGGATGAAACACTGAACCTGCCACTCAGAAGAAAACTTCTACAAATTGTGCCACATCTAGCACTGCATGTATACGTGCAGGGATACATGAGAGTGGGTAGATTTTATCAGCTCTCTGATTGTATTGACACAAGGCAAACCCAAATATTTAAACAACCATTAATATGGGCATTATTGCCATTGTTAACATTCTTAAATGTCCAAATGACAACAGAGGCCCGGGACCGTTGGAGGGAGTAGAGGAGGGTCAGGGCGGTGAGTACTTAAATTGGGCGCGGGGCTTTATTTCACAGAGGCCCGGGACCGTTGGAGCGAGTGGAGGAGGGTCAGGGCTTTTACCAAAATCCGTAACGTTCCACACTCCATAGGGAGGGTTCTGGTGGAAGCCGCTGATTGGTGGAAGCAGACTAGAGGAAGCAGCTGATTGGGTGCAACCTCAGGTTAGCATTTGTGCTTTCTGGTTAAAGGTACAGTGCTTTAGTAAAGGTACAGTGAGCTAAGGGTACAGTGGGCTAAAGGTACAGTGCTTTAGTAAAGGTACAGTGAGCTAAGGGTACAGTGAGCTAAGGGTACAGTGGGCTAAAGGGGCTAAAGGTACAGTGCAGGTGAGCTAAGGGTACAGTGGGCTAAAGGTACAGTGCTTTTTGTTTATATAATAAAGGTGCAGTTTAAAGGTCAAGAGGGAGCAGCTGTTGTGAGTCAGATACCTGCTGATTTCTCCCAGCAGTTTCTATTGTATTATACTTGTATCGGATCCAGGGTAAGGCGGGAGAATGACAGTCAGAGCAGTGTACTGTTCTGGATGTCAGATGTGGGAGGTCATGGTGTCGGATGGCCCTCCAGACGTCCACATCTGCACCAGGTGCAGCGAGATGGGGCTCCTAAGGGACCGTATTAGGATCCTGGAGCAGCAGCTCGATGACCTCTGTCTGGTCAGGGAGAGTGAGGAGGTCATAGAGGGGAGTTATAGGGAGGTGGTCACTCCAAAACCACGGGAGAGAGACATGTGGGTCACGCTAAGGAAGGGCAAGGGGCAGAGGCAGGGACGAGTGAGTACTCCAATGTCGGTACACCTTGCAAATAAGTACTCCTGTTTGAGTACGGATGGGGGTGACAGCCTACCCGGGGGTAGTGACAGCGGACGGGCCTCCAGCACAGAGACCGGCCCTGTTGCTCCGAAAGGTAGGGAAAAAAAGAAGAGGGCAATAGTAATTGGGTACTCTATTGTTAGGGGGTCGGCTAGGCAATTCTGTGGACGCAGTCGGGAGACCAGGATGGTGGTCTGCCTCCCTGGTGCCAAGGTCTCGGACGTGTCTCAACGCATCCAAGATATCCTGAAATCAGAGGGAGAGGAGCCTGAGGTCGTGGTACATATAGGTAACAATGACATAGGTAAAAAAAGGGAAGAGGTCCTGAAGGGAGGATTTAGGGAGTTGGGAGGAGAGTTAAGGAAAAGGACCAAAAAGGTAACAACCTCAGGATTACTGCCTGTGCCACGCGACAGTGAGAGTAGGAATGGAGCGAAGTGGAGGATAAATGTGTGGCTGAAAGACTGGTGCAGAGGACAGGGATTTAAGTTTCTGGATCATTGGGACTTCTTTTGGGGAAGGTGGGACCTGTACAGAAAGGATGGGTTGCACTTGAACCTGAGGGGGACCAATATCCTGGCGGGGAAATTTGCAAAGGCTACTGGGGAGACTTTAAACTAGAATGGTTGGGGCGAGGGACTCAAATAGCGAAAGCTAGTAGACAGAATGGGAGGCAGGAAGCAGAAAAGGGAAGCACTCGGACACAAGAGGAGAAAGAAAAAAAAGGAAACAAACAGAGAATAAGAGACGGGGGGTTTCTTAAATGTGCATATTGAGAATTTGCATATTAAGCATTGTAAGAAAGGTGGATGAGCTTAGAGTCTGGATAGACACCTGGAAGTATGATGTTGTGGCGATCAGTGAAACATGGTTGCAGGAGGGCTGTGATTGGAAACTAAATATTCCAGGATTTTGTTGCTTCAGGTGTGATAGAATTGGAGGGGCAAGAGGTGGAGGTGTTGCATTGCTAGTCAGGGAAGATATTACAGCAGTGCTTTGGCAGGATAGATTGGAGGGCTCATCTAGGGAAGCTATTTGGGTGGAACTAAGAAGTGGGAAAGGTGTAGCAACACTTATAGGGGTGTATTATAGACCGCCAAACAGGGAACGAGAATTGGAAGAGCAAATATGTAAGGAGATAGCAGATATTAGTAGTAAGCACAAGGTAGTGATTGTGGGAGATTTCAACTTTCCACACATAGACTGGGAAACACATTCTGTAAATGGGCTGGATGGGTTGGAGTTTGTAAAATGTGTGCAGGATAGTTTTTTGCAGCAATACATAGAGGTACCTACTAGAGGAGGGGCAGTGCTGGACCTCCTGTTAGGAAATGAGACGGGACAGGTGGCGGAGGTATGCGTTGGGGAGCACTTCGGGTCCAGTGATCACAATACCATTAGTTTCAATATAATTATGAAGAGGGTCAGAACTGGACCTAGGGTTGAGATTTTTGATTGGAGAAAGGATAACTTTGATGAGATGCGAGATTATTTAAAAGGAGTGAATTGGGACATTTTGTTTTATGGGAAAGATGTAGAAGAGAAATGGAGGACATTTAAAGGGGAAATTTTAAGAGTACAGAATCTTTATGTTCCTGTTCGGTTGAAAGGAAACAGTAAAAATTAAAAGAACCATGGTTTTCAAGGGAAATTGGACATCTTGTTCGGAAAAAGAGGGAGATCTACAATAATTATAGGCAGCATGAAGTAAATGAGGTGCTTGAGGAGTATAAGGAATGTAAAAAGAATCTTAAGAAAGAAATTAGAAAAGCTAAAAGAAGATACGAGGTTGCTTTGGCAAGTAAGGTGAAAGTAAATCCAAAGGGTTTCTACAGCTATATTAATAGCAAAAGGATAATGAGGGATAAAATTGGTCCATTGGAGAGACAGAGTGGACAGCTATCTGCAGAGCCAAAAGAGATGGGGGAGATATTGAACAATTTTTTTTCTTCGGTATTCACCAAGGAGAAGGATATTGAATTATGTGAGGTAAGGGAAACTAGTAGAGAAGCTATGGATACTATGAGGTTCAAATTAAAAGAAGTACTGACACTTTTGAAAAATATAAAAGTGGATAAGTCTCCAGGTCCTGACAGGATATTCCCTAGGACATTGAGGGAAGTTAGTGTAGAAATAGCCGGAGCTATGACAGAAATATTTCAAATGTCATTAGAAACGGGAATAGTCCCCGAGGATTGGCGTACTGCGCATGTTGTTCCATTGTTTAAAAAGGGTTCTAAGAGTAAACCTAGCAATTATAGACCTGTTAGTTTGACTTCAGTGGTGGGCAAATTAATGGAAAAGATACTTAGAGATAATATATATAAGCATCTGGATAAACAGGGTCTGATTAGGAACAGTCAACATGGATTTGTGCCTGGAAGGTCATGTTTGACTAATCTTCTTGAATTTTTTGAAGAGGTTACTAGGGAAATTGACGAGGGTAAAGCAGTAGATGTTGTCTATATGGACTTTAGTAAGGCCTTTGACAAGGTTCCTCATGAAAGGTTGGTTAAGAAGGTTCAACTGTTGGGTATAAATGCAGGAATAGCAAGATGGATTCAACAGTGGCTGAATGGGAGAAGCCAGAGGGTAATGGTGGATGGCTGTTTATCGGGTTGGAGGCAGGTGACTAGTGGGGTGCCTCAGGGATCTGTGTTGGGTCCTTTGTTGTTTGTCATGTACATCAATGATCTGGATGAAGGTGTGGTAAATTGGATTAGTAAGTATGCAGATGATACCAAGATATGGGGTGTTGTGGATAATGAAGCGGATTTCCAAAGTCTACAGAGTGATTTAGGGCTGAAAGATGGCAGATGGACTTTAATGCTGATAAATGTGAGGTGCTACACCTTGGCAGGACAAATCAAAATAGGACGTACATGGTAAATGGTAGGGAATTGAGGAATACAGTTGAACAGAGGGATCTGGGAATAACCGTGCATAGTTCCTTGAAGGTGGAATCTCATATAGATAGGGTGGTAAAGAAAGCTTTTGGTATGCTAGCATTTATAAATCAGAGCATTGAGTATAGAAGCTGGGATGTAATGTTAAAATTGTACAAGGCATTGGTGAGACCAAATCTGGAGTATGGTGTACAATTTTGGTCGCCCAATTATAGGAAGGATGTCAACAAAATAGAGAGAGTACAGAGGAGATTTACTCGAATGTTGCCTGGGTTTCAACAACTAAGTTACAGAGATAGGTTGAATAAGTTAGGTCTTTATTCTCTGGAGTGCAGAAGGTTAAGGGGGGGACTTGATAGAGGTCTTTAAAATGATGAGAGGGATAGACAGAGTTGATGTGGACAAGCTTTTCCCTTTGAGAATAGGGAAGATTCAAACAAGAGGACATGACTTCAGAATTAAGGGACAGAAGTTTAGGGGTAACATCAGGGGGAACTTCTTTACTCAGAGAGTGGTAGTGGTGTGGAATGAGCTTCCAGTGGAAGTGGTGGAGGCAGGTTCGTTGGTATCATTTAGAAATAAATTGGATAGGCATATGGATGAGAAGGGAATGGAGGGTTATGGTATGAGTGCAGGCAGGTGGGACTAAGGGGAAAAAAAGATGTTCGGCACGGACTTGTAGGGCCGAGATGGCCTGTTTCCGTGCTGTAATTGTTATATGGTTATATGGTTATAAATGATTTCAAGTAGACTTTATACTCTAGTATAAACAACAGATCAATCTACACATTAAGCAAAGTGAAGCATTAAAGAGAAATACATTGCATTGTGTACAGGTGCTATGCATTCCCATAGCAGCAAATCATTATTTGAATACTGATCCAAAGTGTCTTGAAAGGGCAAGAAAATGAAAAGGCATAAAATTATTAATCTCAGGTCAAGTTAGAAATTAGCATGAGATTATCAGTCATTGGAATATGAACTAGAAACATTCAACAGCTGTGGTTCATATAGTGCATGCACCGTCATTTCATAGTAAGATTAAACGAGAACTTACCAGTTTGAAGTTTGATCTTTATTTTATGAGGAGTAACGTTGAGGGAATACGTGAAGAACCCCGCTAGGACGCATGCGTGTCATTCTTCAAAGCAACGGTGTGAAATCACAGATAACTGTAATGACTAAATTCAGATCAGATCAGATTCAGATTCAATTTAATTGTCATTGTCAGTGTACAGTACAGAGACAACGAAATGCATTTAGCATCTCCCTACATAGTACAAAAATAGTAACCTAAACATAGTAAGATTAGAGATGAGATACCAGTTGAGTATATGATCAAGGGTGGGAGCGGAGGGCACGTATTCCCTCAACGTTACTCCTCATAGAATAATGATCAAACTTCAAACTGGCAAGTTCTCGTTTAATCTTACTATTTTACTTCGGAGTCACGTGAGTGACTACATGAAGATTTTAAAACGAGTCCATGCATCACATCTGCCTTGATTATGGGGAGAATAGTGTTAACATCATTAGACATCAATACGATATTGAAAACAACGATAAATTTATTAACACCAAATTATAGCCCCTATTTATGAGGAAAAATCATATTACAGAACTTAAAATTGTTTCTTCAAATGTTCGAGGTTCAATTACTGGTTTGTTATAAAATCGTTGGAAAGTTTTCTCCGTTGACCATCCTGCTGTCTTGAGGATTTGGTCCATAGGAACATCAAACTTCATAGCTGTCGATGTAGCTGCAGCCCTGGTGGAGTGAGATTTTAAAATGTTAGTGTCGACTCCAGCTTTTATTAGGACCTGTTTTAGCCATCTTGAGATGGTCTGGACTGTCACTTTTTTGTGTGGCTGTTTGTAGCTGATTAAAAGTGCCATTTCTTTGCCTCTGATGATCTTTGTATACTCCATATAAAATAGTGAGTTACAATACAGAGACGATCATCTGTTGGGTAGGCCCCGAATTCTATTTTTAGCCCTGCTGATCCCTGTCTGTTTGACTAATTCATAGATGTGAAAAGTTAAATTCCCAGATGAAATAGTCATGTTGTCCAGCCTTAGTTTCTGTAGCGACTGGACCCTTTGTGCCGTGACCAAGGCCATCAGCATGACTGTTTTCATAGTCAGTTTCTGTAAGGACAGAGCTGTAGGTGGAGACCAGTTTCTTAACATGGTCAGTACAATGCTCACATCCCATATTTGGGAGTACCTGGTTCTTGGGGGATTAGCATTAAAATGCCTCTCATGAGTTTGGTTACCAGGGGGTGTGTCCCAACAGAATGCCGCTCAGTTCCTTACCATAGGTATGTTGACAGAGCACTTCTGGTGCAGTTGATGGCACTATAACTGAGCCCCTCATCGTAATGGAGGCTTGCCAGGAATTCCAGAACAGACGGGATGTTCATAGATCTGTGGATGAGGTTATTGTTGTGACAGTACTTTTCCCATTTCTTGATGTACACCAAGTACGGTTTTTTTGGTGGACTGTCTGTGGGCCGATGCAATCATATCCACTGTTCGGTCCGTCAGTCCCAGGTGTAGGAGAGGTGCTTTCAAACTCTACAAATTAATTGGTTTGTATAAATATGACATGGGTGACTTTCCCTTGTTACGGGATGAACCAATAAATTAGGTCAATGATGGATGGTGATGCAGGGTTCTAATACCATGTTGAGTATCACTGGGAACCATGGTTGAGTAGGCCAATCGGGTACTATCAAAATACCCGACGCAGAGTCTTGCTGTATTTTTCTTAATACCTGACTGATGAGGCAGAAAGGAGGGAATGCATAAATAAACAATTTCTCCCAATGCAGCAAAAATGCATCTGTAGCCACTGCCCCAGGGTCTGGTTCCCATGAAACATAATTTGATAACTGGTGATTGAGCCTGGATGCGAAAAGATCGATATCTGGTGTTCCATACCATGATCTCTCTGGATACACCATTACCAAATTGTGTTGGCCAGATTGTCACATGATGTCAATTTGTTTCCACCCATATGGTTGATATATGCTACCACGGTGGTGTTGTTAAATTGTCTGTTGGTAGCTTCATTGGTCTGTCAAAATGACCACCATTAATTTTGAGTGCTCTTATTTTCGCTCTCTGTAAATTTCGATAATGTAAAGGTCCGAATTGTGTGACTGGAAATGCAGCCATTATCTTGTCAATTATTCTTGCTACCAGTCTGATGGTAGGTTTAGTGATGTCAATGATTTTGCTGCAAGCCTCTATTAAGGCTGTAACCTTTTCTTTCGGCAAAGTCACTGACATGTGAACTGAGTTAATGGTGAACCCCAGATAATCCATTTTGGTTGAAGGCGTTAATTTAGACGGATGATAAACCCCAGTTATTCAAATAATTGTTTTGTGGCTGTTACCGCTTGTTTAGCCAATTCCAAAGTTTTGCCCACAATAAGTATGTCATCTAGATATGCCATTACCATGTGTTTTTGTTTCCGCAGAAACGCTAGGGCTGGTTTCAAAATTTTAGTGAACAGCCTGGGGGCTGATGTTAGCCCATTAGGTAGTGCTCGGTAGCATCTTGAAATGAATATATTGTACGAAAGTATTTAAATTAGTCAAATCGATGATGATGCGGCAACCACCATCTTTCTTGTTTTTGATAAAGATGTTGGACACGAATTCCTGTGATTCGTGTTGGGTTTTCTCAATTTCTCCTTTTATATGAAGCCGCTGTAGTTCAGCATGTGCTTTTGATTTTTCTATGCCTAAGCACGAACATTCTGTTTGGTACATGCTGAACTGGAGGGTTATGTTTTTGTATAACTTCGATGGTATAACCCTGGATACTGCTTAAAATATGTGTCGGTAGTTAACTTATTCCATGCATCCAGATAGAAGTGTAATCTCCCACCAACCTCCATGCTCCCTTCAATTCGTAAGGAACCAGACCCACCTACCTCCATGGTTACCAGTGGTAGGTTTGTTACTTTTTCAGCATCCTCCGTGGACGTTGAGGCGCTGGTGTCTGGGTCTGTGGTTGGGTTGGTGTTGGGGGTTTGCGCATTTTCCAAGAAGGCCGGTCTGGGCTATGGCCTAAAAAAGACCGATGTTGCGTGTACCTGGCCTTCGAGCTTTCACCAGTTTGTCTTGCCCGACTGGTGGGTGCGTAGGGGTGCTGTTTCTGACCGAAGTAGTTTTTAGACGTTGCTTTAATGAGCCCCATGGTTTTAGCCTCTTCGTCAAGTTCTTTGACCTGTTTGGATAAGTCCCCTCCAAATAGTAGTATTGGTGGTTTGGAGGTTCCAGGTTTGCAGAGGCCTGCAAATTTGGGGTCTAAAGCCGGTTGGGTAGCACTCTTCCTAATACTATTTAACTCGTATTGGGAGTTGCAAAATAAAGCCAGTGCATCTTGGTGATCTTGAGTCATGCCTTGTTTATTCAATGTGCGGGCGAAAGCCATAATTCCCGCTGTTAGGACTTTCAGAACTTTTTGTATCTGATCGATGCCCCGACATGTTTCCAAATGCACTGGTTGACACTGGGAACATTCAGTGATTTGCAGTTCCATGGTGGTAAGTGTCTTGCTGTGGTGTCCAATAATGCCTATCCTTGTCGCTGATTGAATGACATGTAGTCAATACTTGCAGCTATTTTAGGTTCCAGGTTTTGGCCAGTTTGGTCGGGTTGAATAAACTGGGAAACCATATCCAACAGGTTTTTGTTTTCTTGCACCCCATGCGCACTAGGGGTATGTTCTGCACACCCCTCTTCACGGTCAGCCCAGAATTGACCCCCCGTACTTCCCTCTGATGAGGGAGAAACACTGTGCACCCCTACAAGAGGTACTGCTGTAGGACTTACTAGCTGCCCACTGTGACTAGTCTCCATCTCCCGGAGCCTGCCACTTTGGAGTATTTCCTCCAACAGCCGCTCCAACTGGCTCTTATGCTCTCAGGCACAGGCCACTCGCGGCTGCTCCTGTTCCTGCAGCCGCTCCAACCGGCCCCAATGCTCACGGGCACTGGCCGCTCACGGCTGTTCAAAGTCTGTCTGTTTTTTGCTTCGCTTTACCGCCCGGCCGTGGTGTAGATTCGGCCAGTGCGGGAGCGAAGTCAGGCACAGCTGTTCCCATTACGGGAGATTGGCGTGCCGTTGGCTGCTGCTGCTGGCTGCCCGCAACTCCGCGGTTCTCCCCCGCCAGCTTTTTCACAACCTTCGTGTTTCTCATGGATCTGTCCATGCCTCCACCTGTAAAGTAAGTGGGAAGAACGCAGTCTTCTTACCTGCTGTTCCCGGCTTTTAAATTCTGCCGCTAAGGGGAACATTGTTCCCCCTGCTGAGACTCGTTACAATGCGTGTAGCAATATGGCACGCATGCGTCCTAGCGGGGTTCTTCACGTAGTCACTCACATGACTCCGAAGTAAAATTAGGAAGCTCTTGAATAACATTTCATTCTTCTATATGTCAGACCATTTCTAGTTATTTTTTGTATCCCATTGAATACTCCTGCACTATGGAAGAATTATCATATTTCTGATACAGTATATAGTGTTTAACCACATTCTAGTCCTTCCTCAACAACCCCCCCCCCCCCTCCCCATCTTCCTCCTCCTCCTCATTTCCCTCATCCTCCTCCCCTCACTCCCATTCCCTGCCCCAGCACCTACTCAGGTCGTAGAGCAGCGCTAGGGCCTGGAACTCGGCCTGGTTCTCGTACTCAGCCCGGCCTTGAATCCAGGCTTGTCCTTGGTTTCAGCGGCGGCTTTTTGTTCGGCCCTGGGCTCGGCTCTGACTCCAGCTCGGCTCCAGCCAGGGCCCGCGGCACCACCCTCGCCACCAGATGTCGGATGTCGTACGCCGGCAGTGGCCGCCACACGAGTGCGTTGGAGTGCCCCTCCCTCCCGGAGTGTCTCGTACTGCCTTGCGAGTCGATTGTGACATCACTCTGGGTTTTTTTTTCCCCGAAATGGGCGAGTTTTTGGCTTTTCTTTAAACTTCAAACTTCAAATATAGGTGGGAATGTGACGGGAAGATGTGTGTAGAATGTGTGAAATTGGGAAGACTGGCCTAGCATTTGGAAAAAAATAGGAAAATAGAAATTGGCACACACACACATACAGCCACAAACAAGACAACGAGTTTTAGTAATAGTATTGATAGATATACAGTAAATTTCTAAGTTTCCAGTTAAGTATGGTTGGAGTCCAGGAAATGTCTCCTATCATTGCTTTTTTGTAAATAGATAATTGTAACCTCAGTGCAAAGGTATTCTGTGGATGTACAGATGATACCTTTAAAAATATATACTTTTTAAAAATACATACAATTGGTGTTCATTATTTGTTTCATGTGAAAATATTGCAGGGCTGAAATGTATTGAGAGTTAAAAGAAAACATTTTTTTCACATGTTTTTGAAAGGCAACAAATTGCTTGTGGAATTTCTGCCGAGTAATTTGCCCATTGAGATCAAGATCATGATCCCTCTCAGTTTCCTAGACCATGTTGTTGGAGGATGGACAGGCCCGCGGTGGGTGCAGGAGGTCAGTCAAGGACAATGAGGGACCATTGGAACTACATTCAACATTATGTAACTTTGTCGCCATCCTATCAATAGCGACTCTTTGCATACTCTGTGTATGGTACGCAAAACAAAGAGTTTCACTGTGCTAATAAAATATCATTCATTCATTCATCATTGCTGACATGTGACACCTCATAGCTTGTTGCTCACTACTGAATTGTAGTATTGTACTGCACAAACTGTCAAACACAAGGAGACTTTTTGCAGTGCGAGAACTGTACAACATATCATCAGGAATACTGTGCTGCAAGGACATGTCAACCTTGTAACTGAGGTTTGCAATCTTCATGCACCATTTACAAAGTGAAAGTGACATAACAATGTCACACCTTTAAAAGACAGAACCTCAATATTTGTGTTTTGTGTGTCAAGATCTTACAGGTTAAATAGTGGTTTCATTATATATCTCTTAATTTAGCATACACTCTTAACTGTTCACTGGTTAATTGCCACGGTAATTGTTCAAACCACTACCATTCTGATTTATTTTTTTTCCTTGGCCTTTGACAGAATTCAACCTGTTTTCATTGTGCACCTAATCTCTGCTCTTTTAAATAAAACAATTCTGTTAGTCCTAGTTATCCACACTAAAACACTTATGCAATGATTTCTACCTCTTCAAGTCTTTATCACATTATTTGTCCCATAATCACTCCTTTTCGCTTTACACCATTATCCCTTTTGTTTCATTTGCTCCTTTGCCCTTAACACAATCATAGATCTTCCATTTACCCTTGTTCCTTGTACCTTCTGAAGATTCCATCAGGGACTATACTGGAAGTTGGACAGTTTTATATTGGACAATTTTTTACATTTATCAAGCCAATTAATTACCCTACCCTAAAGAAAATGGGTATGGAAAATAATGGAAGGATACTATCTTTTAGTGACTAAAGCCCAGAGTTAAAGTCATATTTATGTTATTTAACACACTGTGTAGGCCACGGGAAGCATGAAAATGTGCCAGGCAACGTATAGGCTGGATATATGAAAGTTTTGCCAGGATTTGTGAATTTGTGACTGGCTAGGCAGCTAAGAGGAGTTTAATTGAGATGTAAAAAGTTATGAGTCCTAGACTGAATGAACAAAAAGATTATTTCCCTCAACAAAGTTGTCAATAAGAAGTTGAAGCAGGAGCAGGCTCTCCACCGTGAAGCTGCTTTGTAATTGAATAAGATCATGGATAATATTGTTCAGTTTGGAGAAATAGGTACTGAGATACAGCTTGGAAACAGGCCCATAGACCCACCAAATCCATGCTAACCAACGATCACCCATACACTAGTTCCATGTTAGAAGATAGTTTTGCAGATTTATTTACACAGTTTACAGAAGCCAACTAAACTACAATCCTGCATATCTTTGGAATGTGTGAGGAAATCTGAGCACCTAAAAAAAACCCCACGCAGTCACAGGGAGAATGTATAAACTCCATACAGATCTAACCCAGGTTTCTGGCGGTGTAAGACAGCAACTTTACCACTGCGCAGCACCACTTTCCCGTGATGCCCTTTTATTGGCGAATTCCAAAGATTCAAGGCCCCTATGAAAAATCATCTCACTTCCATTTCGCAAATAGAGATGGTGACACCCCGGAAGGAGGACAAATCATCGCGGCACTTGCTATTTCATCCCTGGATGTAGAGCAATCTAAAAATACCTCCATCTCAAAATGCACATTGTTAATATTTACATTGCTATTTTTACTTTTAAGAAATAATTGCACTGGAAATGTGGGGAACTTGGGCTTCATATTGCAGGGCTTTCAGCACCTGTGCACAATACCCTGATCTACATAAACAACAGCCACGGATCATTCAATGTCAAAAAGCCTTTGATTATCTTAAAGGCTCATGCATATCTATTTCCTGTTGTGCTATCATGACTTCTGCATCCTGCAGTGCATTTGCAAATCGGTTCAAGTTGAAAGGAAAGGAAGAATGACAGGTTGATTCCTTAGAGACTTGCTCCACGCAACAATAGTGGCTGGCGACATGAACTGACACTCCGGTAAAACAACAGATGAAACTTTTCCTTAAAGCAGAGATGCTTGAAACCAGAGGGCACAAGTTGAAGATACAGAGTAGAAGGTTTAGAGGGGGTTTGAGAAACATTTTTTTCACCCCGATGGTGTCAGGATCTGGAACACGCTGGCTGAAGGGATGCTGGAGATAGAAAATCTCGCAACGTTTCAGATGTGGACTTGATATGCTGGAAATGGGATTAATATGAATGAATGCCTCATGTTTGGACTGGATATGGTAGGCCAAATGTCCAACGTCTGTGCTGAATGCTTCTAGAACTCTGTATTCCATTGGTAGACATTAGATTTCAAATAATAGTTCAGAGTTTTTAAGATACTTAACAGAGAAACTATCAAATTGGTACAGTATGCACACAGCGGGTATTAATTCAATGCAAGAGGCCCACACATTACACTGCTGTGTTCCCATGATTTGATTGAGAGATTCTATTTGGCTGCAATGCAATGCTTCTCAAATTGTTTGATATTTCAGTGATACGTAGAATACACATGTAACAGCAATAAACAAATTTAAAAAAAATATGGGTAGATTTAATATCTCTATTTAAGCTCTATTTGATTTTTTTTAAATCAGTCTGTCACTGCGCTCTTTGTTTTCCAGTCATATACTCACAGGCCCTAACCTATGAACTTTAAGAGCATAGGAATATAGAAACATGGGAGCAAGAATAGACCATTTAGTCCAAACTATCCCATCATTTAGTGTCATCATGTCTGATCTGTCCCAGGTCTCATCTTCTCTTCTGCACCAGTTCTCCTTAACCCTTAATTGCCTGATTTCTCAAAAAATATTTTCAATACCTGTAACGATTAAGCTTCCACGACCCTCAAATTCCAATGTCGTTTGTCCATTTCATCCACAAGACCCATTTCATCCACAGATGTTGCCTGACATGATGAATTACTCCAGCATTTTTTGCTTTGCTCAAGATTTCAGCATCTGCAGTACCCTTTGTTTCCTCCTGGGTGGACAATCCAGAGATTTTCCATGTTCTGTGGAAATAAGTTCCTACACAGCTTGGTTTTACATGACTGACCCGGGTCTTGTATCTAAAATAAGAGCTCTATCAGTTTCTGCACTGCTTATGTGAACCCATCTCCTCCCTACAAGTGCACATTGACATTCCTATAGCAAAGAATCAGTTGCGGTGTGCAGAGGGTGCCTGTAAAGGCTGGTAATTGGTGGTGAGCTTAGTGCAAGCACCGAGGCTGAGATGTGTGGTTCAGGACTGCACCCTGGCTGGCAGAGTAAATGTTGGTCATGGCAGTCACTGCTCATGAATTGATAGATTCCCTGGATCTGCAATCTCTCTCATCACCTCTTTTTGAATATGATGGAAGCTGATATTCCCTCACTTGTGTCACGCTGTAGCCAGTGGTCGTAAAGGTCATTTAATCCTTTTTGACTAGTGTCTACCATAGAGTACCACTGGGTGGCGCCAGCAACGGCTGCCTCGCCAACAGTCTGTCTGTCCCTTCCTTCTTTGATGTTTGATAGTATGTTTGATAGTTTAGCTTGTTTAGCTTGTTTTATGTAGGGGGGGGGGGGGGGGGGTTGGGGAAACTTTTTTAAATCTCTTACCTCGAAGGAGTTTTTTTTCCGTATCATATCTCCGTCCGCACTGCAGCCTAACATCAAGGAGTTGGCGGCCTTTACTGGAGACCGACTTCGGGAGCTCCAGCCGTGGGAACCTGCAGACTTAACATTGCGGAGCTCGCGGTCTCTGGTTAGAGACCGACTTCGGGAGCTCCAAGATGCAGGAGCTTCGACCACCCCAATGCGGGAGCTTCGATTGCCCCAACTGCGCATGGTCCGACTGCCCCAACCGCGGGAGAATAAGGAGGAAGTAAATTAGATGATATTGCCTTCCATCACAGTGAGGAACGTGGTGAATCCGCTGTGGTGGATGTTTATGTTAACTTTTATGTAGTTGTGTGCCTTGTTGCTTTAATTTAGAATGGCTGTACGGTAATTCAAATTTCACTGTACCTTAATTGGTACATGTGACAATAAACTGGCCTTGAAACTTTGAGTAATCCTCAAATTGGAGATTTCAAATCTTCAACTTGAGGATTACTCTATGGTAAAAAACACAAGGGTAGACACTGTTTATAAAGATATAAATACATGTCATTTCAGAATTAATTTAGAAACATAGAAACATAGAAATTAGGTGCAGGAGTAGGCCATTCGGCCCTTCGAGCCTGCACTGCCATTCAATATGATCATGGCTGATCATCCAACTCAGTATCCCATACCTGCCTTCTCTCCATACCCTCTGATCCCCTTGGCCACAAGGGCCACATCTAACTCCCTCTTAAATATAGCCAATGAACTGGCCTCAACTACCCTCTGTGGCAGAGAGTTCCAGAGATTCACCACTCTCTGTGTGAAAAAAGTTCTCCTCATCTCGGTTTTAAAGGATTTCCCCCTTATCCTTAAGCTGTGACCTCTTGTCCTGGACTTCCCCAACATCGGGAACAATCTTCCTGCATCTAGCCTGTCCAACCCCTTAAGAATTTTGTAAGTTTCTATAAGATCCCCTCTCAATCTCCTAAATTCTAGAGAGTATAAACCAAGTCTATCCAGTCTTTCTTCATAAGACAGTCCTGACATCCCAGGAATCAGTCTGGTGAACCTTCTCTGCACTCCCTCTATGGCAATAATGTCCTTCCTCAGATTTGGAGACCAAAACTGCACGCAATACTCCAGGTGTGGTCTCACCAAGACCCTGTACAACTGCAGTAGGACCTCCCTGCTCCTATACTCAAATCCTCTTGCTATGAAAGCCAACATACCATTCGCTTTCTTTACTGCCTGCTGCACCTGCATGCCTACCTTCAATGACTGGTGTACCATGACACCCAGGTCTCGCTGCATCTCCCCCTTTCCCAATCGGCCACCATTTAGATAATAATCTGCTTTCCCGTTTTTGCCAAAAAATGGATAACCTCACATTTATCCACATTATACTGCATCTGCCAAACATTTGCCCACTCACCCAGCCTATCCAAGTCACCTTGCAGTCTCCTAGCATCCTCCTCACACCTAACACTGCCCCCCAGCTTAGTGTCATCCGCAAACTTGGAGATATTGCCTTCATAGATATTTGATAGATGTTGTCTCTTAGTAAAAAAAATAGAATAATCCATGATGTATACTTACCAGAAGTAGAGATGATAGTCTTTGCCCAACTCTAGGACTGTGTCCCAGTTCGATTAGTTATCAAAATACTGCTCTGTAGTTTGCAGCCATGTGAAAACCTCATAATGGTGGCACAGTAGTAGAGTTGCTGCCTTACAGCGCCAGAGATCTGGGTTCAATCCTGATTAAGGGTGCTGTCTGTACGGAGTTTACATGTTCTCCCTGTGATCATGTGGGTTTTCTCCAGGTGCTCCGGTTTCCTCCCACATTCCAAAGATAGGTTTGTAAGTTAATTGGCTTCAATAAATTGTCCCTGATGTGTAGGATAGAACAGGTGTATGAGTGATTGTTGGGCAGAGTGGACTCAGTGGTTCGAAGGGCCTGTTTCCACACTGTATCTCCAAAACTAAAAACAAACATACATACCCTGTATGTCAGTCCTTCCAGTATACAGAAAGCCAATTCATATTATTTAGCTATTGGGGAAACTATTTCAAAGACGGTTGTAAAGAGACAGTACTGTAGATCAAGGCAACTAGGCCTCATCCGTTCGAAATATGGATCACCTGCTGATGAAGCCGTTATCCATTATGTTTGTCCAAGTTATTTTCCCATTCTATCTTATGCTAGATATACATAGGATAAACATACCCAAAAGTTTAATTGGGTTTTACACTATGCCGCTCTTGAATAATGGCCTGGTATTTTTAGTTTATTTCTTTCAATTTTCTGGTGACAATTGGTTTAGCTTTTCATCATAGTTAAGGCGACTGAAAAATAAAAAAATCTTGAAATTGTAGTTTGTACAGTCAACCTTTCAGAACTGACCTGATGCCCAAATTCCATGAACCGGGCAGGAATATTGCTTTTCATCTCATTCCAGCTCAGTAATATAATATGGTTTATAGATTTGACTTAGGGACCAGGTTTTCTGCCAGTCAATACCTTAATTGCCAAAATGATACAAACTGGACAATAAGCAGAAAGCTGCAGCTGAATATTCTGTGACTTTATTTTTAATATTATTTTCTGTGCACACCAGAAATCACTACATTGATTGTCAACCTATTGCTTAATCATCTGTATTTAAGAAAAGCAATTTGCACATGGCTATCATATCTGACTAGTCTGTTTGATGTGACTAATGTAGTAGAATGTATTTGCATTGCTTAAATGTAATTCCATAAGGCATTTGATAAAATATCTTGTAGGAGATACAGACAGCACACGGAGTCGGGATTGAACCCGAGTCTCCGGTGCTGCGAGCACTGTAAGGCAGCAGCTCTACCGCTGCATCACCATGCCGCCCAGTTAAAGCTTGTAAAATAAAAAAATGCATTATTGACTTGGCTAGGAAATTGGTTGAGCAGCAGAAACAGACAATTGATACAGATCCTCCACTTGGCAGAAAGTAATTAGCCAGATTTTATAATAGTTAGTCACAACTAGTCATCATATTTAGATGTGGCTTATGGTTCTAAAGAAAGCAACATATTTAAATTTTCAGATGATATCATTGAAAACAATGTAGAGGAATAGAGTGGTAAAGATTAAATTAAACAACAGAATTAATAGATGGAGAAAATTGTGGCATGCATTTCAATGTAGTTAGATGTGAGGTCCACCATTTTGAACATAAAATGGAAAGAACACAATTTGTTCAACAGAGTAAAAACCTGAAGGCAGCAGATCTCAATTATATGTAGATCCCCATGTATACCAATCATTGAAGTACTATGCACAGGTATAAAAAAAAGTCATCAAAAGATGAAAGTAACCCTGGCCTTTATATTTGGAATAAAGGAGACCAAAATGATGGATATACATGCCCAATCCTCGAGAAGAAAAAGAGTCATTTACTTGTTCATTAATCAGTGTCTTTAATATGAATTCTGTTTATTTTTTATTAATTCTAATTAGAATGCAACTGAAATATTGGGAGCAGTTTTGGGCAACACACTATTCCAATGAAATATTAGCTTTGGAGAGAGAATAACAGTGATACATGATATAAGGGCTTGACAATTAAATTAATAGGAAGGATAGTACAAACTAAAATTACTTTCCATAGCCCTTGAGAGAGCAAAAAGCCTAGAAATGCAATCTTGAATAAAGACATATGCTAAAATGACATGGAAGAGCAAACCCATGCTAGTAGGAGCATTTACTACAAAGAATGGGTGTTAGAATATAAGAATTAAGAGTTGGAGTTGGCGAGTGGAAACTTCAAACCCTAAGTGCTGCTCAATAAGATTAAAGCTGATCTGATTTAGTTTAGTTAAGTTCAGAGATACAGCATGGAAACAGGTCATGTGGCCAACTGAGTCCGGGCCGACCAGTGATCACTTGTACATTAGTTCTATTCTACATACCGCGGGCAATTTGCAGAAGCCAATTAATTGGCAAACTTGCATGTCTTTGGCATGTGGGAGAAACTGGAGCACCCGGAGAAAACCCACTCGGCCACAGGGAGAAAGTACAAACTTTTACATACAGTATCCATAGTCAGGATCAAACCTGGGTCTCTGGCATTACAAGGCAGCAACTCTAAACATGCACCACTGTGCCGCCCTATAGCATTTCTGAACAACCATACTTTCCTACATTTCTATAAATGTCGATTACCCTGTAGGCAAAACTTCAATCTCTTTCAGTATTGAATAATAATGACGCAGAATGCATAGCTCTCTATAGCAAATTCTTAAGAGAAGGGCCTTCTGAGGTAACTTGACACTTTCATTAAAACTGCATCCGTATAGCACAGATGCAGCAATTCCATCCTACCCTTGTGCAAAATCCATTGCACAACACAAGGTATTGTGCGCATGTGCAGATTTTTGAGTGACTGCACACATTAATCCCTAACCTGCATTGAGCTATGATTGAAATAATTGCAGTGTACTGGTGTCCTTTGTGCATATTAAGTGCACAGAAATATTTTACACAAACTAATTTCAAGGATTATTGCTGGTGGTTGAAGTTAGTAGCACAAGGATGTGGAGGCTAGGTTTATTATTGTAATATGTTTCGGTTTATGATTGTAACATGTACTAAAGTTTAGTGAAACATTTTCTTTTGCATACCCCCCCAATTAAATTAGATAATACTATGCATGAATATAATCAAACCAAACTCAAGTACATTTGGAAGAGTGAAGAGAAAGATAAATCCATCCTGTTACTACTAGCAACCATCCTGTTGCCTTAAGGTTCGGTGCTCGGCCCATTGCTGTTTGTGGTTTATATCAACAATTTGGATGAGAATGTGCAAGGCAGGACTAGTAAGTTTGCAGATGACATTAAATTGGTAGGTATTGTAGATAGTGAAGATGGTTATCAAAGGTTACAGCAGGATCTTGATCAGTCGGGCAAGTGGGCACTGGAATGGTTCATGGAGTTTAATACAGAGAAGTGCAAGATGGTAAATTTTGGGAAGTCTAATCAGGGCAGGACCAGTAAATGGCAGGGCTCTGGGGAGTGTTGTAGAGCAGAGGGATCTAGGAGTGCGGGTACATAGTTTCTTGGGGACATCGCAGGTAGATAAGGTGGTCAATAAGGCTTTTGGCACATTGGCCTTAATCAATCATGGTATTGAGTATCGAAGTTGGAATGTTATGTTATAGCTCTACACAGCATTGGCACTGCTCTAGGAAAGATGTTGTTAAGGTGGAAAGATTGCAGAGAAGATTGATTAGAATGTCGCCAGGACTTGAGCACCTGAGTTATAGAGAGAATTTGGCCAGGCTAGGACTGTATTCCTTGGAGCGAAGGAGGATGAAAGGTGATCTTACAGACGTGCATAAGATCTTGATGGAAATAGATAGATGCAGTATAGGTAGAGTAGTATTTTACCCAGAGCATGGGGAATTAAGAACCAGAGGACATATTTGAAGTGAGAGGGGAAAGATTTAATAGGAATTTGAGAGGCTGAGCCGTCTGTACTTTTTGAGAAGGCTCTGCTCTTTCAACATCTGCAGTAAGATACTGCAGATGTTCTATCAATCGATGGTGGCCAGGGCCATCTTCTTTGCTATCGTGTGCTTGGGTAGCAGGGCGAAGGCCGCGGACGCCAACAGAACACAAGCTCATCAGGAAGGCTGATTCCATTCTGGGGGTGGAGTTGGATTCACTGGAGATGGTTTTGGAGGGGAGGATGCTCCTCAAACTGCAAAACTGCAACATCTTGGACAATACAGTTCACCCCTTCCATGACACACTGGTCAACCAGAGGAGCATCCTCAGCAAATTAATGGTTCCACCAAGATGCAGCACTGAACACCACAGGAGATCCTTTTTCTCTATGGCTAACAAACAGAACAACTCCTCCCCCTTCTGTCGTGGGGTAGATTGACTCCCCTTCCCCAGGTACATGGATACGAAAGGTTTAATGGGATATGGGCCAAACACAGGCAGGAGGGACTAGTGTAGATGGGGCATCTTGGTCAGCATGGGCAAGCTAATTGAAGGATTGTTCAGAAATCTGAAGGGGGAGAAGGTTTTCCTGCGTCTGGTGGTGCACACTTTCAAGCTTCTGTTTCTTTTGCCGAATGGGAGCCTGCTGGGAAAAGTCTGATTATGTTGGCTGCTTTCCAGTGTCACCGTAATGTGTAGATGGAATCAATGGTGAAGAGTGTGCTCTGTTTGTCTTGAAAATAGAGCCATGAATTTTGAAATCACGTACAAACTTACACTGGTGGAAATTTTAAATTCACTTGGAATTAATGCAATATTAATTACATTGCAATTGAAAGAGCTTCAATTTTAACCTATGATCTCAACTAATGACTGAACTTTAAGGAGGTAAATAATCTTCTACTTTTCCCACATTTTATACTCAGAGAAGAAAACATCTGGGTACAGGTAGCACAGCCCTTTGCTTTGCTTTTTGTCTACATCGGAATCTGAGGACATGTGTATTGTGCTTAAATTTGTGACTCGTTATGATACATTCTAATGAACTGCAATGATTGTTACCTATTCCCGAAAATGGCTTAAAGAGTGCAAATAAAAGTTTTCACTTATTTTATATATTTCAGACTGAAGGAATACCAAGCAGAATTATTTGCAACCAAGTAAATTCCAGTAGATTTCCATGCAACTGCACCTAATAACATTGAAATAAGTGGAATGAAAAGGAGAGAAATATATAAAAAGGATTTCAATACAAAATGCCCATTTTCAGTGTAAATAAGATCTATATTACCATTATTGAGTTAAAAGGACATCTGCATCCTGGAAAAGCATTTGACAAACCTTGTTTTGTTTCAGATCCGTTGTGTGTTGTTCTTGAGATAATGATGTTGTGCAATGGAGTTCATGCTGTATTTTGACACTTCACTCATCCTGCCTTCATCCTAAAAGAAAACAAAATCAGGTCAGAAACATTATATCATAAAATTGTATTCACTTACACCTGAAAGTGTAGCTGGAAAATTCCTGCACCCAGTTACCTGTAGATATACAATAGCTTCTTGTCATGTGATACTCTGGAAACATGAACACAAAGGTGCAATTGTCAAACTTGTTTTAGTTGATCAGATAGTAGGAACTTCGAACAAAGGAGCAGTGTACTTTTATCATTTGAGACTTGTCGGGCTTGATGATTTGCATTTTTCAGGAAGATTGGACAATATTACCATGATCTTCTCAAGCCACATAATTTTAGGAATGCAACAATTCAGTTTGTGTGTCGTGAACCTGTGAAATTTAATGTTGAAGCCTATGATCGGGTAGGTGGCGCCGTACTGTATGGGTATGATTGCCCAGCCTGCAGCTGTCTGTTTTTTCACCACTTTTTTAAATTTTTAGTGAGTTAAAGTGTTTTAGTTTTGGAGGTTTAGTGTTTTTTATGTGTGGGTTGGGGGAGGGGAAGGGGGGAAACTGTGCTTCAGGGTCCCTACCTGGTCAGAGAGGCGGCTTTGCTCCGAGCAGCACCTTCGACCCATCCTCGCCTCCTACCATCGGGGTCTGGAGCGGCGTTTCCTGACGGGACCGGCCAGAACCTCGGCTTCAGCAGCGACACAGCGCTGGGGCGCTATCGCGGAGCAGAGCGGGTGATGCCTTGCCCGGGTCACCGCGCTGGAACTCCGGTAAAAACATCGCGGGGCTGCGGGGCTGTGGAGCGGCCAGCTGCGGGCAACGGCGCTGAACTTTACATTGGGAGCCTGGGATCTCTCGCAGAGATCGCCAGTGGTGGAGTTCCATCCAGCGCGGCCTGTCGACTTTGGAAGCCGCGGTCTCGAATAAGGAAGCAGCCGTTCCAGGTATCCCAAGCCGCTGCGAGGATTCTCCCGACGCCGGAGCGCCATCATCCGGCGAGAAGGGCCTGGAACATCGGGCCTCCATAAAGGCGACTGCGGAGGCCTCAATAAGCCCGACTATAGGTGGACATGAGGATGGGGACTGGACTTTGTGCCTTCCCTCATAATGGGGAACCATTGTGGGGGGGATGTTTTTATGTTTACATTTCTTTATTATTGTTATGGTATTATTTTTAATGTGCTGCAATGGCAATCCACATTTCACTATACCAATTGGTGTATGTGAGTAATAAAGAACCTTTGAACCTTTGATCAGGTGTTTCATAAACTATCAAAATTATATTTCAACATCTTCAAAATAGGTTTCATATGTATCACAACAATAAAGTTATAAACTGGGTACTTTCCAGTCATGTGCAACATTCAATTTGTCATTTGTAATTGAATTTAATGAACATTAATATCAATTCAAGCGTGTAAATTGCACAACTGCATTAAATACAATTTACAGAAGAGAAACATGTTGCTTGATTGATATAAGCTTTGAGGGTTCATGTCTCACCCGAGTCTCTCTCACATAAATTACATTTTCTGTACATTTTTATTCCTTTCTTCCCTCAACGCATATATAGTTAGTATTTAAATGCAAACACTCATTGCTCCACCCACTACAAATAATACCAGTTTCTGCAATTTTATCATTCTTTAGATGAGATATTTTTCCAGATCCGTTTTAATGTGTCGTGACACATGAGTATCTCTTGAAAAAAATGGTCTTAAGGTGGAAAAATAGTGCAACCTGATTCCTGAAATTGAGTTCTACTAAAACAAATTAATGCTCTATTGAGCATTTAATGCTAAATGACTGAGGATCAATTGCTAATGTTTTGCTTTTTGTTTTAAACATCAGATTTTCTCAATGTGGGCATACATTGTAGCTTATTGGATACTATGTATGAGTACATTACTCCAGAGGGATTCATTTTGCATCTGGACCAGTTCATCATCAATTTGAAAGATTAACATTATTTTTTTCTCTCTATTTTTCCATGGATGCTGTCTGGTGGGTATTTCCTACAATTTATTTTTGTTATTTCAGATTTCCAGCATCTTCAACACTTATTTTCAAACAGCTTCCATGTGGTCTTGGGATATTTGTAAGGTCTAATTGCACTGACAATATAGACTTCAAAATTCAAAAATACTTTAAAACTTGCACAGAATGTGTTTTACATACAATTTAGGAATTAAAAGTAAAACAATTTATTTTCTAATCCAATTCTTCATTCCATTGTCATGTTTGACTTTGGGCAACATAGCCAAGCCTTCAGTAAGACCTTGTAGAAACAAGGAATTGTAGGTTGTGATTTACCAAAAAAAAGGCACAAATTGCTGGATTAACATAGCAGGTCAGACAACAACTCTGGAGAAAATGGATAGGCAACATCGAGTCAGGGCCCTTCTGCAGGCTGGTAATATGTTGAATGCCTGTTGAATAATCACAGATAGTTGAATGTAGTAGGATAATTAAGCATTGCCAATTTTCTGCCATGTAGCCCACAATAGGAAAATTAGCTCTTAATTGGCAATGGTGTTCAGAGATGAACTGCAGAGATAATTGGGATAACAACCAGTACAAAGGCACTAGATTTACTTTGCTATTTGCATCCAGTGCAGTTTATGGAATGCTTGGTGCTGACACCATGAGGATAACTTTAACATTCTCCAAGTCCCTGACCCTTGACAGGGAAATGAGCATTATAGCACCATGGATGATTTATTAAAATGAATAAAAATACATAATGCAACTCTAACGTGCCATGTAGAAGCTGCCTAGCAGCTGACGTTATGTTGTAATCTATAAATCAGGCAAACAGGTGCTAATCTAAATGCAATGGGTGCATTTACCAGGGAGGAAGTGAGTGCTTTTTAGAGTATCGCTTATCAGACTGAAAACAATAACTACTTTGCTATCCCGCCTTTCCCCAACCTCCATCAAACAGAAAAATAATGCATCCGAGCCTTAGATTTTTGAGATGAATACTGTTGATCCACACTGCTATTGAGTAGCCTGTTAATCTGGCCAGATTTATGTTATTTAGTTTAGGTTAGTTTAGAGATACAGCACAGAAACAGGCCCTTTGGCCCACGCTGATCAGCGATCCTTGCACACTAACACTGTCCTACACACAACGAGGACAAGTTACAATTACACCAATCCAATTAACCTAGAAACCTATATATCTTTGGAGTGTGGGAGGAAACCAGAGATCTCGGAGAAAACCCACGCAGTTCACAGGGAGAACGTATAAATTCCGTACAAGCAGCACCTGTAGTTAGGATCAAATCCGGTCTCTGACGCAGTAAGGCAGCAACTCTACAGCTGCACCATCATGTTATTTCCAACAATTTAATTTGTAAGAAATACAATACAATCTTTACTAAATATCCAGCCATAGGACAGATTTACTAACGTGACTAAACTATAATCAACAAAACTGCATGGGCATGATTTTTCACTATTGTGCCTGCATTGCTGGTTTCTGTGAATTTATTCCTGAAATCACATCGACAAATGGGGGAAAATATGTTTAAAAAGATCACCCATACCATGATTCTGAGTAATCAGTAACAGTAGCAATTAAAATGACAATGCATACTTCAAAATCAGATGTATTAATTTAATCAGATCAATATATGTTTTATCCATTTTATTTCTGTCTTGTGGGGTTACAATAATTCCACAATGAAAGGGATAGATTGTCTCTAACCGGGAGCAGTGTTGCTGGAATTACTATAGCAGTGTATGGAGCACCCTGGACCAGGCTGGAAATAACACCTTTATCCGAAGCTAAACACAAAGTGTGTAGTAACTCAGCTGGTCAGGCAGCAGCTGTCAATGAAATGGACAGGTGGGTCAGGACCAATTTTCAGGCAGATTACAGTGGCAGAGGAGGAAGCTGGAAAACAGGCTTTTATCTGAGATACAGATGATCGGAGATCTCAGAACAATGGAACATCTCAGATCGACATAAAATGCTGGAGCAACTCAGCGGGTCAAGCAGAAAACGTATAGGTGATGTTTTGGATGGAGAACCTTCTTCAGACATGGCTACGATGGAACATCAAGGGAAGAAGCAAAGGAGAACCCGGCGTGGGGGGACTGCCATGGGGGAGAGGAGAAGGGGTGGGGGGGGAAGAACAAAGAGGAAACTGGCGGGGGGGGGGGGGGGGAATTAGTAACTTTGTAAGTGGCCTGTATTGGCAACTATTTGTATACCTTGGCAAGTAAAGAATTTCACTGTGACTTGTCACATGTGATAATAAAGTATTCAATTCAATATCTCCCCCATTGAAATTGACAATAACTAGACAAGCCAAAGATGCTGACTGCAAATCTAATATTTTTGAAATGTTAGAACTGCACAGGTCATAGAGATTATAATGATCACACAACAAACTCGACATAATCTATATTTTTAAGAATCACTGGTCATCTTATTGAAATTTAATAGATTCTCAGGATGTATGACAGATAGATTTCAAGAGGTTTCCACGAATCTCAAATAAGGAGAATGGCTACAAGGCTTTAAAACCAGAGGTGTAAAGGAACCGTTTCTAACACGGGGGAGTGAATCAGTTGAAAGTAATAGAGGACAGAGTTATCTAAAGAGAAAGTAGATATATTTTTCAAAGATCAAGACATTGACAGATATATTTTTCAAAAGGTCAGAGGGTGGTGAACCTGCGGAATTCTTTGCCATAGAAGGCTGCGAAGGTCAAGTCAGTAGATATTTTTTAAGGCAGAGATAGATAGTTCTGGATTAGTTCAGGTGTCAGGGATTTTGGGGAGAAGGCAAGAGAATGCAGTTAAGAGGGAGAGATAGATCAGCCATGAATGAATAGCAGAGTAGACGATGGGCCTAAATCTACTCCTATCACTTATGACCTTATGATCAGGGAATTGACATGGCAGTATCATTGCCTCACTATTGCAGCTTTGAAGTATGTAGGATAAGCAGTGCCAATCCTTGTGCAATGGTTGTTTGACACCAATGCGTGTTTGACCTCAAACATGAGTGCAGCAACCCAACAAAGACCATGCACTATGATAGAGATTTAGAATACAGCGTTTAGCAATAGAAAAGAATCCTCCTCTTTCCCCTCCCAACCTCATTGCTGATTGGCACTTGGAGGAAGTGAAGACTGTGGAAATTAACTGTCATCTGAGATTTCGATGTTGCCGAGGTTTGTAAATATGCAGCTGAAGATGTAGCCAAATTTTAGCCAGATGGAATTGGGAGATTCGTTCGAGTTTGCAGTCTGGCCAGGAGGATAAGGAGGAGCCTGCAAACATCAGTTACATTCCAGAAGATGGAGGATTAAGATGGGGAAAAGGGCCTCAGTGAAGACCCAATCATCCAAGAGACAATGCAGCTATTTTCCCACATCTGCCTCAGCTTCGACTGACTGTCGTTAGTAGGTGAATGGCAATGTGGGACAAGATGCAAGGCTCATGATGTAACTGATGACTGTATGGCGTTAGATGATATATTCATTGACATGACCTCTAGTGGGATGCTACACATTCTCTTGTAACACAAGCCAATTTCATTAAGGTTTAAATCCTTGCATTGACCTTAACTGCTGCCTAGAATAGAAAATCTCTTTATTGTCATTGCACATGGTACAACGGAATTTAAAAAGTCAATCCCACGGTGCGATTCACAAGAGCAATTTTAAATATATAAGAAAAGGTAAAAACATATAACCATATAACAATTACAGCACGGAAACAGGCCATCTCGACCCTTCTAGTCCATGCCGAACACATAATCTCCCCTAGTTCCATATACCTGCGCTCAGACCATGCATATATGTGCATATAAAAAAAATAAAAAAAATTACAGATAAATAACAATAGCAGCTGAGGTAGAACCATTCAGTTGAATGTGAGTGTTATTTCTTATTTTGCATTGTTAAGTTCACGTATGGCTATGGGGTAGAAGCTGTCTCTGAGTCTGTTTGTGTGAGTTTTGAAAGACCTGTACCGTCTGCCAGAGGGCAGCAGGTGGAACAGGTTGTGTCCAGGGTGGAAGGGTCCTTCAGGATGTTGGCTGCCCTGCCAAGGCAGCGAGAGCTGAAGATGTCCTTCAGGGAGGGCAGTGGGCAGCCAGTGATTTTTTGTGCGGTGTTGATGACCCTTTGAAGGGCTCTCCTGTTCGCTGCAGAGCAGCTGGCACACCATGTGGTTATACAGTACACCAGCACACTCTCGATGGAGCAGTGGTAGAAGGACACCAGCAGCTTCTCCTCCAGGTTGTTTTTCCTGAGGATCCTCAGAAAGTAGAGTCGCTGCTGGGCCTTCTTGACTGCTGTGGTGGTGTTTGTAGTCCAGGAGAGATCTTCCGTAATTTGTGTGCCCAGGAATCTGAAGTCTGAGACCCTTTCCACACAGTCCCCATTGATGAATAGGGGTTTGGGGGCTGCACTGTTCTTACGGAAGTTTATGATAATTTCCTTTGTTTTTGTGGTGTTTAGGATGAGGTTGTTGTCTGAACACCATGCTGCCAGTCTTTGGACTTCCTCCCTGTAGGCTGTCTCATCTCCTCCTGAGATACGTCCAACCACAGTCGTGTCGTCCGCAAACTTGACGATGGTGTTGGTGGAGTGGGCGGGGGCACAATCGTGGGTATAGAGGGCGTAGAGGAGGGGAACTCAACACACAGCCCTGTGGGGAGCCGGTGCTGAGTGTGATGGGGGTGGAGAGGTGATGGCCCAGTCTGACGGTCTGGGGGCGGTTAGACAGAAAGTCCTTGATCCAGAGGCAGATGGGTTGGGAGAGTCCTAAATCCATGAGTTTGGTGACCAGTCTGCTGGGGATGATGGTATTGAAGGCGGAGCTAAAGTCAATGAAAAGCATCCTCACATAGCTCCCCTGGTGTTCGAGGTGGGTCAGTGCAGTGTGAAGAGCAGTGGCGATGGCATCCTCAGTGGACCTATTTGCTCTGTAGGCAAACTGGTGTGGATCGAAGGTGGGCGGGAGGCTGGCTTTGATGTGCTGCTGGACCAGCCTCTCGAAACACTTCATGATGACTGGTGTGAGAGCGACCGGTCGGTAGTCGTTAAGGCCGCTGATAACAGGCTTTTTTGGTAGTGGGATGATTGTGGCAGACTTCAGGCACGGTGGGATGATGGATTTGGACAGGGACAGGTTGAAGATTTTCGTGAAGACCTCGGAGAGCTGGTCTGCACATTCCTTCAGAACCCTTCCTGCCACGCCATCCGGGCCGGCAGCCTTCCTCGGGTTCACCGCCCTGAGCACCCGCCTCACTTCATGCTCCTGCACAGTGAGGGTGTAGTTGTTGTTGTTAGGGGCTGGTGGGAGAATGGTGACAAACTCTTCTGGTTCTGCCTCGAAGCGAGCAAAGAAGCAGTTCAGCTCCTCTGCCAGTGAGGCATCGCCGTCGGCCGTCGTGCTGTTGCTGGGCTTGTAGTTGGTGATGTGCTGGATGCCCTGCCACACCCACCATGGATCGTTGTTGTTAAAGTGGTCCTCTATCTTCCTCTTGTGGGCCGCTTTGGCATCCCTGATGCCTTTCTTCAGGTTGGCTCTAGCAGCGCTGTACAGGGCTCTGTCGCCAGACCTGAAGGCGGTGTTGCGGTCCTTGAGGAGAGTTTGGACCTCTTTTGTCATCCACGGCTTCTGGTTGGGGTACACCCGGATGAGTTTGTCGATGGTGACGTTGTCAACACAGTTCTGGATGTAAAAGAGTACCGTGGATGTGTACTCCTCCAAGTCCTGATTTCCAAAAATGTCCCAGTTTGTCCTCACAAAGCAGTCCTGTAGCTGTGAGGAAGCTCCTTCAGGCCAAGTTTTAACAGTCCTGGTGGTGGGTTGAGCTTTTCTCCTGAGGGGGGTGTATGCTGGTGCTAAGTGAATGGATAGGTGATCCGACTGGCCTAAGTGTGGTAGTGGTGTGGCTCTAAACCCCTTCTTGATGTTTGAGTAGGCCTTGTCTAATGTATTTTCTCCCCTGGTTGCACATTTGATGTGTTGTTCAAACTTGGGGATAACTGATTTTAAGTCTGCGTGATTGAAATCACCAGCTATGATATGGGCTGCTCTGAGGTAGGTGTTCTCTTGTTTGCTGATAGCGCTATGGAGGTAGCCTAGGGCTATGCTAGCATTTGCATCCGGTAGAATATACACAGCTGTAACTATGACCACGGTAAACTCACGTGGAAGGTAGAAAGGCCTGCATCTAACTATCAGGTACTCCAACTCAGCAGAACAGTGTGTCTATGATTGTGGTATTTGTGCACCAGTTGTTGTGAACGTAGATGCATAACCCCCCTCCTTTGCTCTTGCTCGGAGTCTTTGTTTCTATCCCAGCGAAACGCTGTGCGGCCTGCTAGCTCAATGGCTCCGTCCGGTACAAGTGCGCGTAGCCACGTCTCTGTTATTAGCAGAATGCAACTGTCCGCGATTAATTTATTTGCGGCGACCTGTAGTCTTAGTTCGTCCATTTTGTTGGTGATAGATCTGGCGTTGGTGAGAATGATGCTGGGTAGCGGTGGTTTATGTGGTTGTTGCCTTAGCCTAGCGAGTAGTCCGGACCGGCGACCACGCTTTTGCTTCCTGTGCCTCCTCCGTCTCCGGCGTTTGCTGGGGCCGACAACAATCCACGGAGAGCCCGGTGTCCTGGCTATCTCCTCCGGTATGTTGCGTGAATGCAGAAAAACACACTTAACTGCCTGTTTACACTGTAATCCGATAATCAGAAGATCCTGTCGGCTGAAGGTGAGATTCGCATGACAAAACGTAACATTGTCAAACAGACATACAAACAAAAACACACAAAAAAAGCACCGAAAGGGAGAGCTTTGAGCCGCTGCGACTATGCGCGCCGCCATCTACTCCCACTGTTGTGTGACTGTAAGTCAAAAACATTTCTCTTCTCAAACTCACCCACCTTGAGTTCAAAAGGTAACTTCCTGGAAGAGATGCCAGGAAACTGAACTGCCTGCTGCTGCCCATGTTCTGCCAAGTCTTCCAGGAAGTTGTTGAGCCATCTAGATTGTCTTCCAGCACCAAATTCAGCCTAACGGCACTCTCCCTTTCTGGGTGCAGGCATGCCTTTAATCATCGCTTGAAAGCCATTCACAAGGTTGGGCCGACATGTTTAAACAGCAAGACAACAAACTGCATGGTTACCACTGCCCGCTTGTGAAGTCACATAAAATGAGATTGTGGCACAACATCTTTAAACATTCTTCATCAAGTCAAACATGTGCATTTTGTGGTGGACGTTGCAATCTCAATGCCCACTTTAAATGAAATCAGAGTTAATCACCAATCTCTTTTATTGCTCGCTGTCAAAGGTTAGACATTAGTCAAAACTCCAGAATCCCCTCCTCTCCTTTGAATAGCGCATATTCACCTGAGAGGTAGTATGAAGTCTGTGCAAGTCCTTGGAATGCGACTTTAAACCACACCCTGTGGCAAAGACAAGCCTGACACCTGCAGCTCAAGTTGAGCAAAAAAACATTTTCAAGTTGCTATTAACGCTTCAAATTTAAAACTTCTGATTTATTTCTAACAGCTTTTAAGCCAGTTCATAAATCTGAATGGCACATCCACACAAGCAATGATTATGCATGATATCTGGCCAACCATGTCGTAAAAACCCCCTGATGTATTTGGCATTGGTGTGTCATTTCCTCTGTTTTCCATATCATTTCCTGACTTGCCTATTCACTGCCAGCACTTCCAACAGAAAATTCTACAGGGTGTTTTGATCTCCACATATGAATTTACATTATATGCTGCCAGCAAAATATGGTCTGGAATAAGAATGCAAATATGTAAGATTAATCTTAGATTCTATTCATATGGTTTACATTTATCAATACTGGACTTAGAAATAAAATAACTTCCAACTACATTGCACCCAATAACATTCTCTGGATGAACTTTGCATGATATAATCTGCTTTTGGCTGTGTTGCTTGAGGCAAGGATATTATCTAGGGCATTGTGAAGTTCTTCCCCATGAATATTACCATGGGATTTTATTTACATTCAACTTTTTAGTTTAAAGTAATTTTATATGAGATCGTCATCTCCAAGTTACTGATCTTGAACCGGATGTTCAATTAGATAATTGTGATGTTCTCAGGAAACGTCATCTAACAGTGGAGTATAATCACTAAGTCAAAAAACTGAGAAACTAGGGCGCACTGTGGAAATCGGAGCAATCAATTGAGGCAAACATTTCAGCTTTGGGAAGTCATTAAACTGAGGCTATTTGCTGAGAAACATTCCAAAGATTCATCTGAAGAAAAGAAGAGCAATCAATGTGGTAATTAATAATTGTATAACATTGCTAAAAGATATTGGCATATGATTTCTAGACAGTATCTCACTGCACCCCTATCCGCTCACTCTGCAGTTACAGACAGGTACAATAACAATATTTAAGAGACATTTGGACATGTGCATGGATAAGAAAGGTTTAGAGGGATATGGGCAAAACACAGGCAAATGGCACTTGCATGGACGAGTTGGACAGAAGGGCTTGTTTCTGTACTGCGTTACTCTATGGTTCTGTGATTCTATGCAGTTTCCATTTGAAACAATGACAACCATTTAGCTTTAAATGGAAGATTAAGAAATTTGAACTTCTGAAATGTTGAAGGCTGATAGAAATATGTAAAATTATGTGAGGTATAGATATGGTAGATAGTCAGAGTCTTTTCCCAGGTTAGAAATGTCAAATACTGGAGGGTACAGCTCTAAAATGAGAGATGGAAAGTTTAAAAGGATATTTACAAAGCAAGTTTTTATTTACATAGCGGTAGCCTTGAATATGCTGCCAGGAGAAACAGTGGAAGCAGATATGATGGAAGCATTTAAGAGATCTTTAGATGGACACATGAGCAGACAGGGCTTTGAGAGGTGTAGACCATATCTAGGCAGGTTGAGGTTTAATTCTCATGTCACAGGCCTTGCATAAAATATAGGATTCACTTTTGACCCTTTTACTTCCATGAGAATGACACTCATTGTTTAAAATTACAGGTATTGTTTGAAATGATTGTTATCACGCTAGGGCAGAGAAAGATGATGATCGTTTTGTTAGTAAAACATCGACTGAAGACTGAATTGGACAAACAGCACCTCATATTCTGCATGGGCTGCTTCTAACCCAACATTATGAACAAATAATTCTCTTAAATGCAACCCCCCACACATCACCCGATCTTTCCACAGCTCCTCTCATCCTGGTGTACACATTTCTACCAACATCTCCAACCATCCTAGTCACCCGGCTTTGTTCCCCATCTTTGTAAACTGATGTCCCGTCCCAGAAGCCAACAATTTCCATTTATACCCCCCTCTTTTCCCTTCCCCCTGTCCCCTTTCACTCCTCCTCTTCTTTCCTTATCCAACACTCATTTGTCTCCTTTGAACCTTTAGTCTTATGTACCTACACCACCCATATGCCAATTAACCCCCACCTATTACTTGCCAGACTTTGTCACACCCACTCCTCCCTTATCCAGCTGCCTCCCCCCTACTCCTCTCAGTCTGAGGATGGGCTCTTACCTAAAACATCATCTATCCATTCGCTCCAAAGATGCTGCTTGTCCCGTCGAATTCCTCCAGCACATTGTTTTTTTGCTAAATGATTAATATTGTACCTTCAGCAATGCAGCAAAATAAATCTCGTCACTGAAGTTTCTATTCTGTTAAGCAGCTGCCCAAACCTCTCCAACATCCAATCAGTACTTAATACTAACCAGCCTCCTGACAAGAATACTGAGAGGAAGCTGCCATTTCTATATGGTGAATGAGTGGATGACTGAAATGTTCCATCGATACACGGTGATTTTCATAATGGAAAAACCATAATGAGGATTTTTGGGTGATTTTCACGTCAAGAAAGGTGACTAACATCAAACATCATTGCGTGAGTATGAAAATCTGGATCCATTTAAAGTAAGTTGAAGGAAGAAACGGGTACATCCTTGAAGCTGAGGGAAACAATAAGCTACCCTGGCCAATGTTTTTGTCCATGGCTATCTCCATTGCTAGACTGAGGCCACACATAAGCTGAAGGAACATCGCCTCATATTCCGCTTGAGTAGCTGCAGCCCGATGGTAGGAACATTGAATTCTCCAATTTCAAGTAATAATTCCCCGAACCACTATCTTTTCCATCTGGCAACAAGACACCAGCTTCAAAAGAATTCACACAGAGGGCCTTTATTCCTTCACACAGTGCCGGTATTCTCAACACCTGTGGAATGGTTTCAACCACTGGAGATTTCTATCTAATATTTACACCAAATCTTATCACTTAGGAATGTAGAAGCATGGTGGGGCAAACGTTGCTGAAACAAAGTCAATGAATGAGGAAATTGTCACAGTAGTCAAAACATCCTCCGAGAGATCCCAAATAAATAAAAAAGATAATAAAATAGGCATTACAATGTTCCGTATCTACATATACATTATATACAATAGGTTTCCCAGTATAAAGGTTCAATAAAAAAGAGGAATTTCTTTTGTCAGAGGGTTGTGAATCTGTGGAATTCATTACCACAGACAGCTGTGGAGGCCAAATCATTGGGTATTTTTCAGGTGCAGATGGACAGTTTCTTGATTAGGGGTGTCAGGGTTTATGGGGAGAAGGCAGGAGAATGGGGATAAGAGGGAAAGATAGATCAGCCATGATTGAATGGCAAAGACGATGGGCCAAGTGGCATAATTCTGCTCCTATAACTTATGAACTTATAAAACTCTATAATTTTGTACAAATTCTTACGGTCTCCACCAATGGTTTGGCAAGAGCCCCAGTGAAATCCAGAGACATAATTTAGTGAGAGCCAAATGTTGCATTTCCTATGGTCTAGAACATATCAACATTAAACCAGGAATAATTTGGATTTGATGGAGTATATTCTTTGGAAACATGTTATTGCAAGATTAAAAGTTGATGTCTGTTCGACATGTGAAGGCAGAATTGTGCTCAATACTATTGTGGTGAAGGTATTGATGCCCACACAGTGGATGCTTGATGAAGGAACTGTGAAAAGGCTTATTGTACATCGATCAGCTTTCATGTTATTGCAGTCACTTTGGAGCCAAATGCACCTGCACTTTAATATTGCATGTCTGCACATACATTCAGCGGCACCTCCTTATCAGTGCTATTTCATAACTTCTTTCATATTTAAAACTTAAACTTATTGCTTAAAAGCTGCCATTCTACAGGGGTCGGTGCTGGGGCCGCTACTCTTCATGTTGTACATTAATGATTTGGATGAGGGAATTGAAGGCCAAGTTTGCAGATGATGCAAAAATAGATGGTAGTGTAGAGAAAGCAGGGACTCTGCAGAAGAACTTGGACAGGTTGGGAGAGTGGGCAGAGAAGTGGCAGATGGAATATAGTGTAGCAAAGTGTGGAGTCATGTATTTTGGTATTTTATTTTGAGATACTCGGCTTACTAAGAAGAGATATTTCTGGATCTGACTTTTCCTTTAAGCTTGGTGATATGTGCTTTGTAGGTCATAGATCGATCAATAGTTACACCGAGATAGACTGGATTGTCACAGCGCTCCAATCTGACTCAATTCCATGTGATCTTCAACCTTCGATTAGCATACTTGTTCTTCAAGTGGAAGGCGCAGACTTGGGTTTTAGATGGATTGGCTCTCAGATGATTCTCGTTGTAGTATGAGGACAGGTTGACTAAAGCCTCACATAGAGTAGCTTCTGCCTCGAGGATGTCAGCACTTTGGGTTGTAACACATGGGTCATCTGCATAAATGAAACTCCTGGTGTTTGGATGAATAGGTTGGTTGTTAACATAGATATTGAACAAGGTGGATGCCAGTACACTTCCTTGAGGGAGGATGTTTTTCTGCCAGCGTCAGCAACTTTTCTTTCCTGACAGCTCGACAAAGAAGTGTCTGTTTTCGACCAGTCTTCACCAGGTTGGTTAGATGCAAGTTGTGTGTCATATGTATTTTGGTAGTAAGAATAAAGGCATAGGCATAGGCAAAGGGATTTGGGAGTGCTGGTGCAGGATTCCCAAAAAGTTAATTTGCAAGTCAGATTGGTAGCAAGGAAGGTAAACACAATGCTAGCAGTTATTTCAAGAGGGGTAGAACACAAAAAAACAGGGATGTAATGTTGAGGCTCTATAAGGCGTTGGTCAGGCCGCATTTGGAGTATTGTGAACAATTTTGGGCACCGTATCTGAGGAATAATGTGCTAGCTCTTGAGGAGGTTAACAAGAATAATCCCAGGAATTAGTGTGTTAACATTTGATGAGTGTTTGATGGCATGTGGCCTGAACTCGCTGGAGTTTAGAAGGATTATAGGGGATCTCATTGAAACTTACTGAATAGTGAATGGCTTGGATAGAGTAGATGTGGAGAGGATGTTTCCACTAGAAACATAGAAACATAGAAAATAGGTGCAGGAGTAGGCCATTCGGCCCTTCGAGCCTGCCGCCATTCAATATGATCATGGCTGATCATCCAACTCAGTATCCCGTACCTGCCTTCTCTCCATACCCCCCGATCCCTTTAGCCACAAGGGCCACATCTAACTCCCTCTTAAATATAGCCTTCAACTACCTTCCGTGGCAGAGAGTTCCAGAGATTCACCACTCTCTGTGTGAAAAATGTTTTTCTCATCTCAGTCCTAAAGGATTTCCCCTCTATCCTTAAGCTGTGACCCCTTGCCCTGGACTTCCCCCAACATCGGGAACAATCTTCCTGCATCTAGCCTGTCCAACCCCTTAAGAATTTTGTAAGTTTCTATATGATCCCCCCTCAATCTCCTAGACTCTCTCACGTGGGAGAGTCTAGGACTAGAGGTCATAGCATCAGAAATAAAGGACATTCCTTTAGGAAGGATATGAGGTTGATTTTCTTTAGTCAGATGGTGGTGAATCTGTGGAATTCTTTGCCACAGAAGGCTGTGGAAGCCGTCAATGGATATTTTCAAGGCAGAGATAGATAGATTCTTGATTAGTATGGGTGTCAGGGATTATGGGGAAAAGGCAGGAGAATGGGGCTAGAAGGGAGAGATAGATCAGCCATGATTGACTGGTGGAGCAGACTTGATGGGCCGAAAAATAAAATTCAGATTCAACATGTCTCCAGAGACTCTTACAAACTTCTATAGATGCATTATTGAAAGCATACTGTCAAGTTGCTATGGAAACAGCTCTGCAAAAAAGGCCGTAATAAATTGCAGTGTGTTGCAGATATAGCCCAAAACATCACACATAACCAGAAAACCCACCATTGACTCAATTTACACTTTAAGCCCCTGTCCCACGATGCGAGTTTACCCAAGAGCTCCCCGGGTTTAAAAAAAAAAATCAAACCGGTGGTATTCTACGAACTCCTACGACCTTCCACAAGTATGTTCATGAGCTCCTACGAGTAAAAAGTAACAATTTTTTCATCTGTATTTTTTTTACTCGTGGACATTTTACACAGTGTTGAAAAAACTTCACGAGTAAAACAATACTCGTGTTGAAAAAAATTGTTACTTTTTACTTTAGGGCCTGTCCCGCTTCGCGATTTTGCCAGCGTCATATCAGTGTCGCCAAAAGATTTTTAACATTTCAAATCCAGCGGCCACAAAAAATGTTGCGACACTTGAAAAAACACAACGCGTCATATGTCATCACGCCGCGTCGCACATTATTATGTCACGCCGCTTGTTCTGCTCTGATACTTATGACCTTCATTTACTCTTGGTGTTGCATCATTACAGTCGGTTACAGTGTATAATATGCCAGTTGCCAAAGATCTTTTTCACAAGCTAGGTTTAAGTTCAGGTTTAGGATTATTATTTAAGAAGGAACTGCAGATGCTGGAAAATCGAACGTACACAAAAATGCTGGAGAAACTCAACGGGTGGAGCAGCATCTATGGAGCAAAGGAGATAGGCAACGTTTCGGGCCGAAACCCTTCTTCAGACAATTATTATTGTTACCTGTGCTGAAGTATAATGTAAAGCTGACACAGAGTGCTGGAGTAACTGGAGTAACTCAACAGGATCAAGCAGGATCTCTGGAGAACATGGACAGGTAACATTTTGGGTAAGGAAATCAAAATCTGCAGTTCCTTGTACCTATAGTGAAAACTTTTAAATGTTGGTTTATTTTTGTCACGTGTACCAAGGTACAGCAAAAAGGTTTGTTTTGCATGCTATATAAACAGATCAGATACACAATATAAATACAATCAAGTCAGATTTCAAGTACAATAAATAAAGGGTGCAGAATACAGAATATATTCCTCAGCATTGTAGCGTATCAGTACCATAGATAAAGTCTCAAGGGGGAGAGGTGAATGCGACATTACCTTAGTTCATGAAAAGAGGAGAATAAACTGTTCCCGAGTCTCCTCGTGTATGCATTCACGCTTCGCTACCTTCTGCCGGATGTTGGAGGGGAGATGGAGGAATGACGAGGTGGGACATCTTTGATTACATTGGCTGCTTTTCAAAATGTAAGTGTAAATTAAGTTTAAATTGAGTCAATGGTGGGTTTTCTGGTCATGTGTGATGTTTTGGGCTATATCTGCAACATTCTGCAATTTATTGCAGTCTTTCTTGCAGAGCTGTTCCCAAAGCAACCTGACAGGATGCTTTCAAGAGTGAATCTATAGAAGTTCTGGAGACATGTTGAATTTCCTTAGTCTCCCCCAAAAGAAGAGCTTAACGTTTCTGCAAAATTGGGTTCAATTCAGAGCAGGAATTTCACCTGGAGTACAGCATGACACACAGATTGCCCATTCCAAAACATCCTTGAATATCAGCTTAAAACTCATCTTCTACTCGATTAGTTTAGTTTAGAGATACACTGCGGAAACAGACCCTTCGGCCCACCGAGTCCGCACTGACCCCACATACCAACACTATCCTGCACAAACAAGGGACAATTTACAATTATACCAAGCCAATTAACCTACAAACCTGTACATCTTTGGAGTATGGGAGGAAATTGAAGATCTCAGAGAAAACCCATGCAGGTCACGGGGAGAACGTACAAACTCCGTACAGACAAGCACCCATACTCAGGATCTTTGGTGCTGTAAGGCAGTAGCTCTACCGCTCTGCACACAAATACTTCCAGATAACTATGCTGATGTACCGTAATGGGGTGTGGGGGGAACGGGGGTGTATTCTTGACAGACCTGTGGAATGGATGTTTGGATTTACTGGTGGTTTCAGGTTTTGACAAATCAGCTTGGATGAGGTGGAATCATTGCAAACATCTTGTGCACAGTCACACCTACATTATCAGATCTCAGTGAGGAGTATGGATGACACAAGGCCTTAACAGTTGTCTACAGTCTCCATATCGTGCATACATTGCATTCCTCTCTGCTTTCTTTAGGCCTGCCACTTCTTCCCTTCCAGCCAGCTTTAGGAATGGTGACAGATATTCAACAATATTTTTAGACTTAAATTTTAACTCACTTAATGCCCATTCATATTTTCTAATTTTCCCAGCTGCTCGCTAACACGGGATATTCTGCTCATCCCGTATCATGTGTCAGGAAAGGCATCCAAATGATTTGCAGGATCCTCACAAGCTCTTGCGAGGTCAGCTGTCTGCCCTGCAAATCATGTCTTGTGCACAACCTTCTGAAGAAGGGTCTTGACCCAAACCGTCACCCGTTCCTTCTCTCCAGAGATGCTGCCTGTCCCGTTGAGTTACTCCAGGTTTTTGTGTTTGTCTTTTGTGCAATCAGCCTGATAGCTTAATACAATGCTCAATGATTCAGACAAATTTCTCTCTCTGCCTTTCAGGGAACTTGTGAAACTGATGTTCCATCAGGAAGTAGTTCTTTAAGTGCCAACAGAAATAGGCACCTAGATTAGTCTGAGAAACTTGTACAAGTTGGCGCCAGAGCATGGCGACTCTCTATGTGCTCTTCCCACAGGAGGATCACTATCATCTAATACATTTGACTTGTGTTTGCCTTGACTGTGTTGACGCATATCATTATCTGTACCTCAGTACTCATGACCATAACAGACCTAAACCTAACCATAATAAAATATATTCAAACAGACGAGTTCAGTATCTACCTAGCACCAGTATAAATCGAATATTTTTGTGTTCAGGCTCAGATACAAGGCTTTTATTTGAAGAATCTAATTTTCTTTTGGGCTCAGTGATCTCTGAAGTGATCTTCTAATTATAAATATAGCTGCTCCCTGACTTCAGTAGTGGTTATGTCTCGCAAACCCTTGCGCAAGTCGGATGTCATGCAAGTCAGAAATAAAAGTGCTGCTGCACATGTGTAAATTTACGATTCGACGCGGTGACTGCATGGGAGCTCAGACATGGACTTCACAGGAGACCACCGACTCGGAGACCACTTGATAACTCCGAGGCATAGACCACGTGGGAACTCCGATGTGGAAACTACGTGAGAGTTCCAATGGAGAGAACACATTGGAGCTCCGAGGCAGAGAACATGTGGGCATCAGTGGGCTTGAAAAATTGCAGATGCAAGTGCAAGTTTATGTAATTCACCTATTACATAAATCGGATGGTGCCTGCATTAAACCTTAACTAGGTGACACAAGAAACTGTAGATGCTGGAATTTTGAGCAGAAACAAACTACTGGATAAACTCAGTGGGTCAGGAAGCATCTGCAGACCAGATTATATTTTGGGTGGGAACTCTTCTTCAGAATGAAGAAGTAGGATCCTAACCCAAAATGTTGCCTGTCCATTTCCTGTCACAGATGATGCCTGACCCATTGAGTTCTTACAGTGGTTTGCTTTTTGCTTCAACCTTCACCAGACAGGGTAATTTTTAATTGATTATTAATTGAAAATAAAGAGGAAAAATCAACACGAACAAATGTACATATAACAATGAACGGATAATTGGTTTCATGGAAGGAAGTAGAGGGTGATTGTTGAAGGTTGTTTTTCAGACTGGAGGCCTATGCTAGTAGTGTGCCTCAAGGTTTGACACTGGGCAGTTTGTGGTTTATATCAACGATTTGAATGAGAATGTATTGGCATGTTTTGTAAGTTTACAGTGACAATAAAGTGGTTAATATCGTAGATAATGGGTAATATTGAAGATAGTTATAAAAAATTACAGCAGATCTTGATCAGCAAGTGGGCTGTGGAATGGTTAATTAAATTTAAATTTGAGATAAGTATGATATGTTGACATTTGGAAAGTCAAACTAGGCAGAGCCTTCACAGTGAATGGCAGTGCAGAGGGATCAAGGAGTGCAGGTTACAGAGCAGAGGGATCTAGGAGTGCAGCGACATACATCCTTAAAAGTGGCATCACAGGTTGATAGTTTGGTCAAGGAGGCTTTCAGTGCACCGGCCTCCATCAATCAGTGTATTGAGTCTAGTAGTTGGGATGTTATGTTACAATTGTACAGGATGTTAGTGAGGCCACCTTGAGTATTGTGTTCAGTTTTGCTGTGAGTAGGATGCTGTTAAGCTGGAAAGAGTGCAGAGAAGATTTACGAGGATGTTACCAAAACTTGAAGGCCTGAGCAATAGGGAGAGGCTGGGCATCTAAGGTGCATTTTAAAAATATTTGGACAGATATGTGCATAGGAATGGTTTAGAGAGATTTGTGCAGATGGGACTAGCCGAGATGAAACATCTTTGTGGGTATGGACTAGTTGGGCCAAATGGTCCATTTCCTTACTGCATGACTAATAAGAGTATTCAATATCATCAGTAAATGGAAATATCAAAACAAATAGTAGAGTGGATAAGGGAGAACCAGTGGATGTGTTATATCTGGACTTTCAGAAGGCTTTCGACAAGGTCCCACGTAAGAGATTAGTATACAAACTTAAAGCACACGGTATTGGGGGTTCAGTATTGATGTGGATAGACAACTGGCTGGCAGACAGGAAGCAAAGAGTAGGAGTAAATGAGTCCTTTTCAGAATGGCAGGCAGTGACTAATGGGGTACCGCAAGGCTCAGTGCTGGGACCCCAGCTATTTACATATATATTAATGATTTGGACGAGGGAATTGAATGCAACATCTCCAAGTTTGCGGATGACACAAAGCTGGGGGGCAGTGTTAGCTGTGAGGAGGATGCTAGGAGGCTGCAAGGTGACTTGGATAGGCTGGGTGAGTGGGCAAATGCATGGCAGATGCAGTATAATGTGGATAAATGTGAGGTTATCCACTTTGGTGACAAAAACAGGAAAGTAGACTATTATCTGAATGGTGGCCGATTAAGAAAAGGGGAGATGCAACGAGACCTGGGTGTCATGGTACACCAATCATTGAAAGTAGGCATGCAGGTGCAGCAGGCAGTGAAGAAAGCGAATGGTATGTTAGCATTCATAGCAAAAGGATTTGAGTATAGGAGAAGGGAGGTACTACTGCAGTTGTACAGGGTCTTGGTGAGACCACACCAGGAGTATTGCGTACAGTTTTGGTCTCCTAATCTGAGGAAGGACATTCTTGCCATAGAGGGAGTGCAGAGAAGGTTCACCAGAATGATTCCTGGGATGTCAGGACTTTCATATGAAGAAAGACTGGATAGACTCGGCTTGTACTCGCTAGAATTTAGAAGATTGAGGGGGGATCTTATAGAAATTTACAAAATTCTTAAGAGGTTGGACAGGCTAGATGCAGGAAGATTGTTCCCGATGTTGGAGAAGTCCAGAACAAGGGGTCAGTTTAAGGATAAGTGGGAAATCTTTTAAGACCGAGATGAGAAAAACATTTTTTTCATACACCGAATCTGTGAAATTTTCTGCCACGGAAGGTAGTTGAGGCCAGTTCATTGGCTATATTTAAGAGGGAGTTAGATGTGGCCCTTGTGGAAAAAGGGATCAGGGGGTATGGAGAGAAGGCAGGTACGGGATACTGAGTTGGATGATCAGCCATGATCATATTGAATGGCGGTGCAGGCTCAAAGGGCCGAATGGCCTACTCCTGCACCTATTTTCTATGTTTGTTTGTTTCTATGTAAATCTGTGCTGACCAACAATACACCAGTGGTGGTGGCCCGTCTGTAACGATGATGGCGGGTTGTGCAGTCTCAATTCTGGTGAGTTCTGATATGGCTCATGAGTCAGAGAAGAGGGCTGCACAAGAACCTGTGCATGAATGAGTTTAAGGTGGAGAAGCTGTTGCACTTTAACAACCCCACCCTCTCGGCCCCAGAAGTCAGAGTCCAGTGGTATGAAAAATCAGTTTTTTAAGCTGACAAATGACAGTTTAGGTGGTCATTTAAGACGGCTTGCATGACACGTGCGATAATGTGCTCGGACGAAGTGCGTAGTTACCAGTCGGAATTATGCTCAAGGAAGCATTCACATATTATTTCTGCTTCAAATAAAGTCACAAACTCAACATATACACCAATCAAGACATGATATATACCACAATGACATGCAGCAAAATTACAATACAGTATCTCAACTGTTTTTACACATTGCAATGAATGCAATTTCTATTATTTCTTTCCACTTCCAAACAAAAATGTGGTTGGATTATTCAACGTATAATCAACCTTGGTGAGAACAAGCGCAGGCTTGGCAATCGCTTTGCACAACACTTCCACTCAGTTTGCAATAACCAACCTGATCTCCCAGTGGCTCAACACTTCAACTCCCCTTCCCATTCTGAATCTGACCTTTCTGTCCAGGGCCTCCTCCATGGCTAGAGTGCAGCCCATCGCATATTGGAGGAGCAGCACCTCATATTTGCTTGGGTAATTTACACCCCAGCGGTATGAACATTGGCTTCTCTAATTTCAGGTAGTCCTTGCTTTCTCCCTCCTTCCCCTCCCATTCCCAGCTCTCCCACAACCTACTGTCTCCGCCTCTTCCTTTCTTTTTCGTGCCCCCCCCCCCCCCCCCGCCCCTCCCGCCCGACATGAGTCTGAACAAGGATCTCGACCGGAAACGTCGTCCATTCCTTTGCTCCAGAGATGCTGCCTCGCCTGCTGATTTTCTCCAGCTCTTTTGTCTACTAATGGGATCCCACCACTGACCACATGTTCCCATCTCCTCCCCTGTTGGTTTTCCGCAGAGACCACTCCCTCCATAACTCCCTGGTCAATTCACCCCTTCGCACCCAAACCACCCTCCTCTCCTGGCACTTTCCCTTGTTGATTTACCTCCCCCCTTGACTCCATTCAAGGACCCAAGCAGTCTTCCCAGGTGCGGCAGAGATCCAGCTGCACCTCCTCCAACCTCATCTATTGCATCCACTGCTCTAGGTGTCAGCTGTTCTACATCGGTGAGACCAAGCGTAGGCTTGGCGATCGCTTCGCCCAACACATCCGCTCGGTCCGCAATAAACAACCTGATCTCCCGGTGGCTCAGCACTTCAACTCCCCCTCCCATTCCGAATCCGACCTTTCTGTCCTGTGCCTCTTCCATGGCCAGAGTGAAGCCCACCGTAAATTGGAGGAGCAGCACCTCATATTTTGCTTGGGCAGTTTGCACCCCAGCGGTATGAACATTGACTTCTTCAATTTCAGGTAGTCCCTGCTTTCTCCTTCCCTTCCCAGCTCTCCCTCAGCCCACTGTCTCCGCCTCTTCCTTTCTTCTTCCCATCCCCCCCACCCTCACATCAGTCTGAAGAAGGGTCTCGACCCGAAACGTCGCCTATTTCCTTCACTCCATAGATGCTGCCTCAATCGCTGAGTTTCTCCAGCATTTTTGGCTACCCATTCACACAAGTTCTGTTATCCCACTTTCCTCACCCACTCCCTGCACATTAGGGGCAATTTTACAGAAACACGTTAACCTACAAAGCCAATGTGTCTTTGGGATGTGGGAGGAAACCCACACGCTTGCAGGGTGAATGTGCAAATTCAACACAGGCAGTGCCCGAGGACAGGATCGAACACAGATCTCTGGCGTGTGAGGCAGCAAGTCTACCAGCTGTGCCACTATATTTTGTTTTCCAACACACAAAAAATTATACATTGATAACTTTGGTTACTAAAAAACTGAAAATATCAATTTTCAGTTTAAATCTCCAAGTGATGCTATGTCCCCCTTTACAGTTACTGTATGTTTTAATTCAGTTCAAGACAATGGGGTAGTACATTGGCCATAAAGTTGCTGCCTAAAAGTGCCAGACCCGGAATTGATCCTGAATATGGTGCTGTCTGTATGGATTTTGCTCCTTTTCCCTTTGATCGCTTGGGTTTTCTCCGGGTGCTCTTGTTTCCTTCCACATTCCAAAGGCGTGCAGGAACCTATTTCAGACCCAACCCAAAATGTAATATTTTGATTTTGTTCAGAGATTATGTCTGACCTGTTGAGTTACTCCACCTTTGTGTCTATCTTCAGCATCTGCAGTTCCTGCCTAAACACACGATACTGTACAATAGAACTTTATTAATCCCAGGAGGGAAATTGTGTGTGTGTGTGTGTGTGTGTGTATATATTATACACACACACACATATATACATATATATAGTTATATATAAATATACACCGTTTTGTTTTCTCGTTTATAACATTGTTTACAGAATACTATGTTTACATATTCTGTTGTGCTGCTGCATGTAAGGACATCATTGTTCTAACTGGGATGTGAGAGAATAAAACACTCTTGTCTCACTCGGCTAATGTGTGGGATAGAACTAGTGTACGGGTGATCGGTAGTTGGCGTGGACTTGATGGGCCAAAGGGCCTGTTTCCACGCTGTATCTTTAAATTAAACTAAAAACACTAAAACCAGAGGGTCTAAAGAAGGGTTTCTACCCGAAACGTCACCCAATATCTTCTATCCAGAGCTACTGGTTGCTCCATGGAGTTCCCCCGCACAATTAAAGCATGGAATAGTCTTCACCCTACCATAGTTACCCAAACAGACGCAACTAAATATAAGGTACCTCTTTTTTCCCCCAAGAACCATTAAATAAACAGATAAAATGCAATATTGTTCAGCCCTCCACCACCTCCAATTTAAATTCCATTTAGAATATTTATGGAGGACCAGGAAACCAGAAGCAAGAGTTACTCCAGGGAGTTACTCCAGATCCAGGGTCCGGGAGTGATTCTGCGTTGGTTTTAAGCGGTCGCGGCGAGGCGGCAACCGAACAGCAATGGTGGCCAGATCTCCCACAATTTAAAGCGAGGGAGAAAGTGCCCAGCGCCGACCAGTTGCAGTAGCAGTGCGCATGCGCAGGACGGCCGATTATGTTGTGGCCGTGGTTGTGTGCATGTGCAGGGGGAGGATGTGCTGGCCGGAGCAGTGCACATGTGCAAGGAGGCCTGCCGTGTCGGCAGATGAGGAGCGAGCGGAGAGCGGAGACCCGGACATGGATACGGATGGGACGCAGACGCAGACGCAGACACGCCCAGATTTGAACGGCTGCAATACCACTGGAAATTGGAAACCGAATCTCTCAGAGGTTTTTTACAGAAATACACAGAGGAACATATACCAAGAGAGTCATAATTTAGGAAAAATTATGTAGACAGCAACTTCAACATTGTTGTGCAGAAAATTAGAGATTAAGTTGCTTGAAACAAAATATGGATCTCAATAGACAGGACAACAGATGCTGTGGGGAGACAGGTTGCCAATGTGATTGGAGGCAGGAGGCAGGTACACTGGAGGCAGGTCAACCAGGGTATTTGTTGACATCGGAAGTATTGGAGAAGTCAAACAGCTCAACAGCTCAGTTGTTTACATCTTCACTTGCTGTACTTTGGCCAGAAGGTATAAAACATGAGAATGTTCTTCTGTTTGTGACTAATGCAACTCCGTAAATGAAAAAAGCTGCTCGTGCTCTTCAGGTTTTATTCCCCAAAATGTTGCATTTGACATGCTTAGCTCAAGGACTTCATAGAATTGCCAAGTACATACGTAATTTGTTTCCAAATGTCGATCGCCTAGTTTCCAATGTCAAGAAAATCTTCCTCAAAGCGCCGTCACGTGTGCAGTTGTTCAAGGAATTGGCACCCGAGATTCCGCTACCTCCTCAACCTATTTTGACTAGGTGGGATACATGGCTCTCTGCTGTACTCTACTCTGCTGCAATTTTTTTAAAGATAAAAATCGTCAACTGTTTTGAAGAAGAATCTGCTTTAGTCAGGATCGTCAGTGAAATCATGCAGAAAAAGTTCCTCCACTGCGATCTTGTGTTTATTGCTTCCAATTTTGTAAACTTCCCACAAGCTATTACTTCCCTTGAGAAACGTGGCGAAACATTGATGAATAACTTGCAGGTTTGTAAACAAAGTAACTGACGATATTCGTAAAGTTCCTGGCGATGTAGGTAAAGACATACAAGGAAAATGTGAGAGTAATTTTAGATAACAAAGATCTTGAAGAAATAGAAAACATAACTAAACTTCTCAAAGGTAGTTGTAATGGACATGATATCGACATGAATATAGAGTCGGTAGCTTGTTTCTGGTATGCAGTGACCTCTGCTGAAGCATATTCTGTCTGACAGACGGTATAGTTTAACACCAGATAATTTGAAAATAATGCTAGTGCCTGAACATCCCGGCACTATTCATCAGTGCGTTTAATCTGCTCTGAATAGTTATATTATTTTATTTCATGAAAGAGTGTGAGCTGCACAAGCCAAAATAAACTAGGTTATTACTATATGGTTACAATCACTAAAAAACATTTCACAGCCTACTATGAGGGTCTTCATCAAATACTTAATAAAGATCCATGTAGACAACATGAATTTTCTAGCGTCACAGATCAATGTACACGATGTTGGGTAGTGCACTGAAACTTCTTTTCCTCTTTTCTATTTCTTCTACAACAATAATGACTTAATTTTATATATACACATACACACACATACATATTCAACCTGTCATACCCTCATCGACTGGCTGAGTCTGCATATATTCCTCTAAAAGCCTTCCTGCATCGACCTCACAGCTCACACTGCCACCCAGTCCAGCATCATCAGTACGCTTGGATATTATCTCCCATCGCAAACATTGATATAGATGAACATCCACAGCCCCAGCATTGATCCCAATGACAGACCATTAGACATGGCATCCCAATCCAAACATAGGCCTTTTTTCTGTCTGTTAGTCCTATCTAAATCTCAATCGTTATATTATCCAAACTCACATATTCTAATTTCGTCCTCAAGTTTTTTACGTATATAAGCAAATATGGCAGGCGATTTATGCACAGGAATGACATGCAATTTTAGAAAAGAGAAAATGATGACATAATCTGTTTTTATTGATCTTGACTAAAGGTCATTACATCGACCAGGATATCAATCACATCAACAGCAGTAGGAAATATCAAGGCAGGTGTTATGATAAAAATATTCTAGTGGAGAGACGCAATAGATGAAGATGTGTAAGTATTCAAATCCTTCAAAATTCAAATACATTGTGAACAAACCATATAAACAGACTTGATAAAGCATCGCACATTCAAGCAGCTGTTCTCATTAATTGGTCACCAGAGCTTAAGTATTGTTTTACATTTAGCTTGTTTTAGGAGTGATTTTAGTGGTTTTACAACTCCCAGATTTTGTTTTAAAGTTGCTCAGTTCAATTGTCTTTAGCCACATGTGGGATTTTATCCTATCCTGTTGTGTGGTAACAAGATGGGTTTGGATCAGTCACATGTTTTAAGTTCTGTACTTGTCCTGACTGAGCATTTGGGGTAAAATTGGGCAACATTGACGTACCTTTTATTTTTCATTTGCATTTAAAAAATAATAAATTATCAGTGTGAAACATTTTTGCTGTTAGTTTTCCTAAAAGCACCATTCAACCCCCTGTGTTCAAGACCCACAGCGAAATCTTCGGCTTTTCGGAGATCGTGGACACACCGAGCACTTCAATAGAAATGGTCTCCGCGATTTGGTCAACTGTGTTTTGCGCTTTCTTGCCCTTTTGCCTGGAGATGTCCTTTTCGGTAACAGGCATAATAAATGGACTTGATATACAGGCACTCACGGTGATGATGAGCAGACGAGCTGCACCGGTAGCAGGGTTTCGATCCTCCCCCCACAGGGGGACGGCTCTTCAGAAACCGTTCCACCTTCTCCGGATTAGCTCTGGGTCGATCAAGTGGTTTCTGGCGTTGCGGACGAGTCTGAAAAAGTGTGGGTCTTTTTATTGGTGGCTTGATGTAATGAATGGTGTGCCTCAGGGATGCTGCCCGATCTCAATTCTTTACAATTTATTTTATTGATTTTGATGAAGGGACTGAGGGATTAAGTGCCGAATGCATGCAAGTTACTGATTGGCCTTTCCACAATATTTCTCCAATCATACCGACTAACTTTGACATCCTTAGCCTTCAGTCCAGGGATATTTATCAGCATGTTCCCACCACATTTAAAATTGTCTCGGCATGGCATCTTCAGTCATTCTGTTACATATATCCAGGAATTCCACAAGAGCTCCCACAGATTGGAAAGTAGCCAATGCATGTCACTTTCTTTTCTAAGGGAGAAGAGACAAAAAAGGGAAACAACCTGAGAAAACAGAATGGCGATTGCTGGAATCTACTAATTTGGAAGTGGTTACAGGACACTTGGAAAACAATGATAGGGCCAGATGATGCCAACATGGTTTTTGTGTTGGTAACTGGAAAAATAGATACAAGACAAGCCAGTTGAAATGGTCTATTGCTAATACTGAATTCAGTCTCATCTGATCTTTCACAAAAAGTGATGGGTTGATCCTGGGTATATAATTATTCTTAATGGGAGTAGAATGACATGGGTGTATTTGTTGATGTATGGTACATTGATAAAGTGATTTGTTCCGATCCTGTAGCCTCTGGAACAACTGGCCTATGCCATTCAAATAGCCATTACACGCTACTTTTAAATACACTAAGTTCTGGTTGTTAGTCAAATGTATTGTAAAAAAAATGTATTGATGAAAGAATGGGACGATTGGGTTTGTATTCACCGGAGTTCAGAAGGATGAGAGGATATCTTGTAGAAACATAAAATTCTTAAGGGATTGGACAGGCCAGATGCAGTAAAAAGGTTCCCCATGTTGGGGGAGTCCCGAACCAGGGGTCACAGTTAAAGAATAAGGGGCAAGCCATTTAGGACTGAGATAAGGAAAAAAGTTTTCACCCAGAGAGTTGCAAATCTGTGGAATTCTCTACCACTGAAGGCAGTGGAGGACAATTCACTGGATGTTTTCAAAAAAGCTGGATTTAGCTCTTAGGGCTAACGGAATCAAGGGATATGGGGGGGATAGCAGGAACGGGGTACTGATTTTGGTTGATTAGCCATGATCTTGAATGGCAGTGTTGACTCGTAGGGCCGAGTGGTCCACACCTATTTTCTATGCTAAATCCTCAGGAGAAGACAGAGAGCATGGTATCCATTATTGCCGATTAGCCATTAAAACAGAGTAAGGGATTACAGAATAATAACATTGCACAGGTAGTAGAAATAAATAAATGCAGATGCTGGTTAATACACAAAAGGGCACAAAGTGCTGGAGTGAATATAGGTCAGGCAGCATCTCTGGAGAATATGGATAGGTGACATTCAGGTCAAGACCCTTCTTCAGACTCTCGATCTGGTACTGGGCCTGGAATCCAGGTGAGTTGACGGCCCCAGCCTGCTGATGGCGGTGCAGAGGCAAGGACCGGCGGAGTCATTGGGCAGCTGAAGTGTAGGTAAGAGTCGGCAAAGGCAAGTGCGGCCTGGAAGCGGCCGAGGAGGTTGACAGTGGCAGCAGTAGGTCCAGCCTGGATTGCGGTTTGTGTCGGGGATGGCGCAGCAGCCCAGCCAGGCGGTGAAGTTCGGCACGACTAGTCTGGAAGCGGCTGGAGTGGTGGCGCAGGGTCTTCAGTGATCCTGGCCTCAGTGGTGAACGTTGGCACTGCATCTCCTGGCACCGCTGTGGGTCTTGGCCTCTTGACAGTCTGGTGAGCACCTTGATCCAGTCATGGGTCTCAATCTAAAACGTCATCTATCAATGTTCTCCAGAGATGTTACCTGACCTACCGAGTTATTCCAGTACTATGTGTTCTTCATCATTGCACAAGTGTTGATCGAAGCAATTGCTTGTCAATTTCAAAGGCATTAATAGTGTAACGAGCAGCCTGCATTCTTAAAGTGGTGGCTGAATACTGTGGGCATGCTCCATCCGCTATAACCTAATCCAATATAAAGAGATTTGTGATCACAAGGGTTTTTAATGTATTTCTATTTGATTTGTTTTACTTTTCTTTTAAAATTGAGAGATTTACTTTAGTGGATATATTTAGAAATCCAAAAATGACAAATTCCCCTTGCTGCCATTAACAATGGCATATTAAAAAACAAGCTGAATAGGGAAGGTGCAACAGATGCAACAAAATAACATGCTGAAAACTTATTTATGTGGTATTTCTACACAGATGTCGTTCCAAAAATGAGCTTTCCATACATATTCTACCAAGGTTTCTTAGTTTACATTTACAGTCATCTACGCATCAATTCTCATCTGCAAGATTTTGTGGCAACTCCTTGGCCTTTGGTATGTGTGCAAATTATCCATGGTTTTTTGTTAACTGTGGCTCCACAAGGTCCAAAGCACGTCTGGTGATCAGTTATCCGCTTTCACAAAAATAAATCAGTTTGCATGTTATCTTTGCAACGCACTGTATTCCACGATATTCCAAACATAGTCACTGAAAACGTCGCACAAATAATACACTTTTGACCCTCTTCATGTATGACTTCTTTGACAAACACATTTAAAATGCAAGTTGTCTCCATAGAGACATCGCCTTTCCAGCTATTATTTTTGTTTCTAGACCATTAACCTTTCATCAACGTTCTTTAGTTCCTCTTCATATGTTATCTATATAAAATAGCCCCAAGCCATTCACGTAGCTATGTAACATGTCATGAAACACTGGGTTCTGTGACTAGAAGGTCATTTGTTTCCACTACTTTCAAGAAAAAGAATAACGTTAAGTATGTAGAATTATTGTGTAAACAGTTAATTTACAATATGAAAAATAATCTTGCAGAACAAAATGTCAAATTGTACAAACTATCTGCAAATATTGTATTGAACAAATGCAATAGTTTTTCATTATGTTTTAATACTCGGGTTTTATTTAGTAGAGTATTATTTTCACGTTTGTTATTTTGGTGAATTATTTTTGTAACTCGACCAACCGCTGGGGCGAAATGTAAAATATAAATATCTCCATTGGTTTCCACGATATTGCTCAGTAATTCATGTTTGAGAAGAGCACCCCATTCTGCATAATGTCAGAAGATGTAAACTTGTAAAGTTTCCACTGGGTTGGAATTGATCTTTGGCAAAATGTTAGGCACCAAATGCTTCTTAGTTAATTGATACTAATTAACATTAGTACATGGACATTCTAGGGATTGGTGGATTCTTGGGCTGGCAGCTCAGTCACTCAGGGCTGGCAGCTCAGTCACTCTGGGTTGGTGGGGGGGGGGGGGGGGGGGGGGACTGTGTGGAGAGATAGGGGGTCTATCCTGTCAAACAGGGGCTGAAGGGAGGTAGAAACAAGTCTCAGTTGTTAATTTAAACAAATCTAATGAAACAACTAATTTCATTTCCATTTCCATTTCAAGCACAGGGCAGGCCAAACAACTAATTTTATTTCATTCGGGGCTAACAAATAATTTATTACAAGCACATTGTAAACTCACACAGTCAGTAGACCCACAGTTCAGTAGACCCACAGTTCAGTAGACCCACAGTTCAGTAGACCCACAGCATAGGATCACAGTTGTGGACTCACTCACAATCTTCCAGAGTGACTGACATGTCCAGCCTCTGGGGTTTTATACTCCTGCCCCCCCATCCAGAAGGGGCGTTACCTTCATCATGGCGATTGATAGATGAGAGGACCAATCAGCTGAACTCACAATTTTTAAAACATTCATAAGTTTTTTTATTTTTCAGCGATCAGAAAAAACCTTGGGGTGGCTGGAGCGGAGGAGGACTGTGAGTAAGATGGTGAAAAAAAAATCAGTGATATAGGGTAATGTTTTTTCTAAAATGTATCTACAATGTAGACAGGAAGTGTTCAAGATGAGACTTTTAGTATAATAATAGATATATTGGCTCCAGGTATCTATTGCTAATGATGGTTTGGATTAAATTGGCTGGTATACACCATGAGAAATCAGATTTAGTTATTATCATCGCAGGTACAGTAAAGCACTGTTTTGCCTGTTCAGGCAAATCATACCAAACAAGAGAGACACAAACAACTGGAGTTACTCAGTGGGCAGGCAGCATCTCTGGAGAGAAGGAACAGGTGAGGTTTTGGGTCAAGACCCTTCTTCAGTGAGTCAGGGGAGAGGGAAATGATGGATATGAAACGTCACCTATTCCTTCTCTCCAGAGATGTTGCCTGTCCTGATGAGTTACTCCAGCATTTTTTGTCTTTCTACTTCGAATGACAGTTTGGATTCAATTGGCTGGTAAACATGAAAACACAGATTTGGTTTATTATTATCGCATGTACTGAGTTACAGTAAAGAACTGTTTTGCCTGCGGTCCAGGCAAATCATACCATCCAAGAGTACAATCAACCTACATGAGTACAACAGGTTGATCGGGAATACATCCTTAACTCGATCGATGATGGCAGGTTCTTTCAATACAGAGAACGCATTGTAGAGGGCTAAAGGTAGGAGAACGCAAGTCCACCATGCCCACCTGCAGCTCAGTCTCACCACAGCTGGTACTGCTCTGCCTGGACTTGTGTCCTTCTCCTAATATTGCTGCTCAGCAAGGTGTTGATGACCTAATCCGCCCTTTCTCACAGGGATTTGTGTAACAGTGCAATTAGGTAAAGTAGAAAAGTATTAACGGTTCAGTACGAGACAGGCCCTCACCCGAAACCCAATGCCCATTGGCTCCATAGATGCTGCCTGACCAGCTGAGCAACACCTGCACTATTCATATGCACCACTTCCGGTTCCTTTACCAGAGAAGTGTGTTACACCATCCTTCAGTTGTAGTTGTAGACTCATGGAAGCAGATAGCACTGAAACAGGCCCTTTCACCCAACTCCTCCAAGATGCCCATCTACACCAGTGCCACTTGCCTGCAATCCCCACCCGGTGGCGCCATCAGCGATGGCAGCCTCACCAACGGTCTGTCAGTCTGTCTTTTCATATTTTTTGTTATTTTTATTGCGTTTGAAGTTTGTATTAATGTTCTCTGGTTTGTTTTGTGTGGGTGGTGGGGGTCAAGGGAAACTGTTTTTCAATCTCTTACCTTGCCAGAGATGCAATTGTTTTCTTAACATATTTAAAATACCAGAGTAAAAGAAGATTCAACGAAATAATCCTCACCGCACAAAAAATGCATTCTTGCTTTCCAACCACTTATTGCTGCAAATCTACATTCTCCTACCCAACACAAATGGCGGATCCCCATCTAGTAGATCAGCTGAAACTGCGTATCTCCGTTGCAACCAAATATCCAAAGCTTTCCCACAAAAAGCAGTTACAACAAAGTCATTAAAAGGTTAGAATTTTTTTTTTTTTTCATTTTCTTGAAGTTAGAACATAGCAATTAGATTTTTACAAAATAATTTACATTTTGAAGTATATCTAAATTAAGTTTCTTGGATGCGGCCTTATTTGATTACAGCTAACTTAATGTGGCATTCCAACATGAAAAGGTTCCCCAACCCTGAACTACACCAATATCTTATACAACTGCAACAAACTATCTTTTCTCAAACAAGAATTATGCAGAGACAGATCAACATATTGATTTCATTTTTAAATTGACAATAGATTATATCTCTCTTTCCACAAAACTGCCAACATGTTAAAGGCTAAATACCAGGAAAATTCATTTGGTATTTTTGCAGATACCACAACCTTATTCATTTGTCAACTCTCTATTTTGATCATTTACACGTTTCTCAAGTTTCTGAATAATTTATGGGCCTGTCCCACTTATGCAACTTTTTTGGCGACTACTGGCACCTTTCATATGTCGCTGCAGGTCGCCGAAATTTTTCAACATGTTGAAAATCCAGCGGCAACCAGAAAAACGCTACAACACTTTTGACGTCCGAGGAGACTACTCACAAGGCGATGGCATCTTCCATAGATTTTGTTTTCCTGTGTGCAATTTGCAAGGGGTTGAGACTGTCTGCAAGGCAGCTGCTGATGTGTGCCACTACCAATCTTTCCATGCACTTCATTACATTCAATATTGGAGCTCTGGGTGGTAATCATTGAGATAGGTCACTTTACTTTCCTTGATGACTGGTATGATCGAGGTTTCCTTGAAGCATTTGGGGAAAGTAGACTGTTGAAGTGAGATAGTGAAGAAGTCCACAAAGTCCGCGGCCAGTTAATTGGTGAACAATGCCAAAATCCATCCAGGCACTTCACCCGGAGTCAGGCCAATTTTCAAGAGTTCACACCTGTGAAAGTAGATATAATTCCTACAACCGAGATATATAGAACAAACCCTATATTTCACCAAGGACTCAAGCCTCGGCAAAGCTTTTTTGGCCTGTTAAAAAGTAGCATAAAAGGCTTTGAGATTATCCGGTTGAGGTGCATTTTTGTCAGTGATCACTCTTGATTTAGACATAGTCTGTGATGATATTCAGATTGCTGACACAATTTCCTTTCTTTTGATTGAATTTAGAAGACATTTGAACAGGTACATGGTTAGGAAAAGTTAAGAGGGATATGGGCAAAACTCAGGTAAATTGTCTAGCTTAGATGGAGCATCTTGTTAGACATGGATGAGTTGAGTTAAGGGCCTGTTTCCACATTGTCCGAATTGATGACTATGACTCTTCAAGTGGGTTCAAGTGTGATTGAAAATTAGATACAATATGCTGCAAATTGAGGGGGTGGGGTGCAGTGAGGGCTGGAATCCTATTATTACAGCCACATCTAGAGCTTGCAAAATAGAGAGGTCTCTTCTATGGGAAAGCTTCCATTCATATCTAGAATCCATCCCTTAATCATTAATTGTTGCCAGGAGCTGCTTTGGGAAGTCATCACATCATCTAGTAGTGACTGGCAGCTTCAGGCAAAAGGCAAACTAATCTATATCTAATTACTAAAATTCTCATCTTGACCTCTTCCAGTCTGTCTCTAGTGTGTACGATATAACTAGTGTATAGGTAATCATTGGCCAATATGGACGGTGGATCGAAGAGCCCGTTTCCACGTTGTGGCCTAAAATAAAATAAACTCTCCCCGTCTGTTGCTTCTTCAATTGCATTTTGCATAATTATTTTAAATTCAGAGCATTGCGTCTCATTTTTCAAAAGATGGCAAGGTCTGGCTACTGTGTCCAATGGTCTTTACAATGTTTAGTTTCCTGGCATTTGTAGTTTTTACCAATTATTTCTAAGCAACTAAAGAATCTTGGTGACAATGTTCAGCTGGGACAGATTCTTTATATGGCGTAATTATCCTCTGAGATTATTACAGTGTGTTGCTTTTCCTAAAGTCAGCAATGTGGGAAGAATCATTAGGCAGTTGTTAGGATTGTGTCTCCGGTTCATGCTGGTCTCTGCATGTGCTGATCAACGATAACATTTTAGAAGTTTAGATGAGTTGTGAATGTGGAGAAATTATTTAATTTATGTAATAGCAACTGATTAAGGATCAAAAGCAGCTCTTGGTCCCTCAGGCAAAATTAATCATCAGTTTGTGATGATAGTTGTAACTGCAACAATGGAACAAAGCACGAATCATCAGTTCTGCGAATGAACACCGTAAATTGCGAGCTTCATCCCTCCAGTAATGAATTAATAGTAAATCTTGTTGAAAAACAAGCCTTAATAAACCACAGCAAATTTAATGATAAAAACAAAATGTGTTTGGATTAATAGATAGAAAAGATTTAGATGGATAAGGGGCAAATGTGGACAGGTGGGGCTATTGGAAATTGGGCATCCTGGTTGTAGATAGTAAGCATTTCTGCCAAGTTTCCCCTCATTTCTTTTACTGAGAGAACCGGTCACCATTTTTAATCTTCATGGGGACTTAATTACTTTTCCATAAATAATGTAGAATCATATTTAAGCTAAACCCAAATTAACAGGTTTCCATTGAGAGTTGAATCTGAATTATAATTTCTATTTAATTGTATTATTTCTGTGCTTTGAACATTGTGGGCTGAAGGGCATGTTCCTATGGTGTACTGCCCTATGTTTTGCATGGGAAATAGATAAACTGATGGTGATAAGCATCAGAATTAAAATGTTGAGTATTTGGCTATTATTGATTTTTATATTTATATTAGTTTTATATTTATTGAGCACATTTAAAAGTTACTAGACTAAGTGGGACCTATTGGGTCCCAGTCACACGGGAGGCCTGGTCCCCCAATGGGTGGTGTGGGTGTAAATAGCTCGTTCTAAGCTCCCCCCCAGTCTAGTTTCAGTCAATAAAATACTGAATCAAGCACTTGAGCAACTAAACTTTATTTTGATTAACACAACATAAATTCCCCTACACAATACCTAAGCAACGCGGGTTCGATCCTTGTATCTGCTTGGCCAAGCCCTTCTAGCCTCGTGCAAGCAGACACTCCAAAAGGTTACAGGTAGCTGAAATGTTTAGTCATTGTTTATGGATGAAGAAGAGAACATTGTATTGTGAGCAGCAATACTGTGTAGGGTGGAGACATCTAGGGGGGTGATAGCAACAACACAATGGCTACCAGTTCTGGAATAAGTAGGGAGAAACAGGTCAACTTGAAAAACTCTGTCAGTGGATACCAAGGGGGAATGATAACTATATTTTTTAATACTATATTTAACACATTTTCTATCAGATGTAATGAGCAAGGTAATCTCTTCTGCTACAAAGATAATTTTTGTTTTAGTAAATGGAAACTGCGTCCCTGAACCTAACAAACAAACATTAATTATCTTATAATCACATAAAACACCACATGGAAACTGGTAATGATGCTGTCCTGGAAAATAGCAATTTTAAAAAAAAAAATCACCATTTTGCAAAAATGTAGACAGTCATTATTTTACTGAAATGACCAGCTGTCTTTATTTACACACACACTAAATAGAAGTTCCCGTAGAAAATCCATTTAACAGAAATTTTATTTTTTCGTCATGGATGGAAGACCCAGTTTGTTTATAAACAAAAGCTGAGCCATGCCATTTGTCCCCTCGAGTCTTATCTTTCCATAAGATCATGGCTGACGCTGATCATGGCAGCTCCACTTCCTGCCTGTCCCCTTGCTTACATTATAGAGCAAATATCTATCCATCATGACTTTGAATAATGTTCAATAAATCAGTCCCTGCAGCTTCATGTGATATTTCTAAAGAGACAGGATGTAGAATACTTGGATTTTTTTTTTAAAAACACCTTTGATAAGGTACCTCATCATAAGGCTAGTTGGAAACAATAAGCCCAAGGTGTGGGAGAAAACATTTAAATCTGGATAGGAGATTGGCTATCTAATAGAAAACAGTGTAAACATGTATGCATAGGAAATGTGTGGGAAGAAACTGCAGATGCTGGTTTACATCAAAGATAGACACAAAATGCAAGTGCAACTCAGGTCAGGCACATATCTGCAGAAAAGGAATAAGTGATGTATCGGGTCGAAACCAGTCTGAAGAAGGGTTTCAACCTGAAACTTCGCCCATTCCATTTCTCCAGAGATGTTGCCTGACCCACTGAGTTACTCCAGCATTTTGTGTCTATAAATGTATATGCATCTTTTTTTGGAAGACAAAATGAAACCAGCATATAATGTGCCACAGGGATTGGGGCCTGGATATCTGCAGTTTTTTTTTCTCATAACACAGAAACAGTGAGTTGTCAGTAAGTAGGTTGACAAGATGGCTTCAGGAACCTGCAAAGAGTATGGATAGGTTAAGTGAATCGGCAAAGGTCTGAACAATTGAAGGCAGTCTGAGATATATTATCACAAACTGGGCAATGCTAATAGGAACAACATTGACTATCCTTGAGAAAGTAGTGGCAAACAAACGCTTTGAGCCCTTGCAGTCCAAAAGGTGATGGTATTCCAACAGTGCAGAAGGGAGGAGGGAAAGGAAGTCCAAGGTTTAAATCCAGCAACAATGAAGGACTGACAATATACCTTCAGGTCAGGACGGCGTGAGACTTGGCTGAGAACCTGCAGGTGGTGGTCGAACATGGAGCATAGAACAGTACACCACGGGAACAGGCCCTTCGGCCCACAATGTCTTTGCCTTCTTCTTTCATGCCCTTCTTCCATGTTTCAAATGTTGACATCACTGTCATCGTCCATCCTGAAAAGGACACAAGCTTCCGGCAACAATCAGTGGGAGCCATCAGCTATTGCAATAGATGATAGTGGTAGCAGAATTAGCTCAGGAACCAACCACTGAAGTCAGGCTAACCAGCCTGTAATTTACTTTCATTTGCCTCATTCCCTTCTTAAACAGTGGAGTTCCATTTGCAATTTTCCATTCCTGACCATCGATTCTTGAAAGATCACTAATCATGCCTCCACAATCTCTACAGCTACCCGTTTCAGAGCCCCATGGTGTAGTACATCTGGTCCAGGTGACTTATCCACCTTCAGTCCTTTCAACTTCCCAAGCACCTTCTCCTTAGTAACAGTGAATGCACTCCCTTCTGCCTTCTGTCTCACTCGAATTTCTGGAATGATGCTGGTATGAAGACTATGAAAAAAATATATTCAGTTTGTCTGCCATTTCTTTGTTTCCCATTACTACTTCTCCAGCATCATTTTCCATTGGTCCAATATGCAATCTTGCCAGTTATACTTTTTATATATCTTTACTGCCATTTTACACATTTTCACAAATTCTTTCAAGCTGTCATTTGATCCTTAATGAGATCACAAAAATTATAAATTTTACTTCAAAGTTTATTATGATGAGCATGTTATGTCACTTTGAATCTGCTTAACCTTCACCATGCTGTGAAATTCAATTGAGAATTAAGTTTGGACAGGTAACATACAACTACTCTGATGTAATCTTACAGTGCATTGAATTTGCATGGCTGTAACGTGTAAATAATTGTTGCAAGATGTTGTTTAATAGGTTTTCAGGCAGTTGCCTGGACTACAAAGGAACAACTTATCTGAATATTTAATGTTTTTGAAAAACAAATTATCCATTCACCTCTTTGATGGCATTAAAGCTGAAAATATGTTTGCATGTTAATGATTGGCACTCTGCACGTGTTCTATTTTTACTTGGCCAAAAATACAAAATAAATAGCTCAAATGAAATTAGCCGTGTTCACTTAGCAGAAGGTTAGAGGTTGTTTGGGCACATACTCTTTCTCACTATCAAGAAGAAATTTTAAGTCGCCTTAAATTAAAAACACAAGCCCCAAGACAAATCTACAAAATAGTCCAATGTGCAAATTAAGAGATAGTATCATAACTCCTGTTGTAACATAGTTGGTGGAAGGCCTCTGTAAGTGTGTAACAGGTGACAGGAATATTTCTTTCATCAGAAACAATTGGGGTAATTCTGAAGAAACAAGGAAATGCAGATGCCGATTTATTAAAAAACACAAATTGTTGTAGTAACACAGCGGGTCAGGCAGTATCCCTGGAGAACATGGATAGGTGACGGTTCAGGTCGGGACCATTCCAAGTGTCCCTGGAGAACATGAACTAGGGACGTTTCATGTCAGAAGTGTCCTAAGCCTAAATGTCACCTATGCATGTTCTCCGAGGATGCTGCCCAACCTGCTGAATTACTCCAGCACGTTGTATCTTTTTTTGGTAGTTTTAACTTTGATTCTAAATGTAAATAGGCACCATTAGATGGTTGTTTGGTATTTATCTCTCTCTCTCTCCACTTGAAGAAAATAAAAAAGAGAGAATTACCTTTAACGTGTTTTTTCAAAAATTCTGGCAAGAAATTGTAACACATGAAAATCACAATGATTTATAATGCAATTACACACTGCAAGTCATTAAATATTGTTCTAAATTATTTGTCACTGGCGAGTCATGAAAATCGTTCTTGCCAAATATTTGGTACAATAAACGTGGAAAATTAAAGTTCCCTGTTGACATTAATCACAAAATCAGTCATGTTCATAATTTAGCATACATTATACATGATAAACAATGGTTTTACTATCCCTGAATTTGAATTTCAACTACAATAAATCATCTTGTCCTTCCAATTGTAAAGCTCACAGAAGAAGAGTCAATATTTGACACAGCACATGCTCAGAATCAATTATCTTTGTGCTAAACAATCACAATTTATCCACAGCAAATATCCGTCTCAATAAATCCTCATTTAGTACATGGAATATCCTGTCATGTGAATGAAAATTTTATTTATATTAATACATAACACATTATATTACCCCTTACATTCAAAGGTGCAGCACAGATGGTGGAGGGTGTATGGAATGAGCTGCTAGAAGATGTAGTTAGTTGCGGCAGGTACCATAACAACATTTAAATGCATATTTGGACAAGTACATGGATAGAAAAGGTTTAGATGGATATGGGGCAAATGTGGACAGGAGGGTCTCGTGTAAATTGGGCAAGTTAGGCCGAAGGCCCTGTTTTTGTGCTGTATGATTTGTGCTATGACCATCCTTTGAGGACTACATAGTGCCATCCTGTTCAAAGTTCGTTGATAATTTCCTTAATTTCAAAACATCAAAATCTACTTATACTGGAGCTATATTTTAAAATCATAATTTTCTATCCCGTTATCTATTCAAATGGTTCTCTGAATGTCTTCAATACATTTCTCCTTGCCAAGGCTGCGTGAGGTGTAAATGGAGTCAATGGAAGGGAGGTTGGTAACCGTCAATGGAAGGGAGGTTGGTTTGTGTGAATGGTCTACAATTCACTGCAATTTCTTGTGCTCCATCCAAGACCGCATTGACCACCAGGGATGCCATACGATTGGCAGCCCTGCCAACGGTCTGTTTTGTCATCTTTTCAAAAATATTTTAATGCATTTTATAAGTCCGTGTAATTGTTCTCCAGTTTGTTTTATGGGGGAGGGTGGAAACGCTTGTTTCTTACCTTGCCGGAGACACGATATTTTCCGGGTCGCGTCTCCGATCGCTCTGTGGCATATCATCGATAGAGCTAGAGGCCTGCTTGGACTGACCTTGGGCCCCACCGCGGGCGCGGACTTAACATCGGAGCCGATCCCTTGCCTGGGATCACTCCAACCGCGGCCTGCGGACTTACCTTCAAGAGCTCGCAATGGGGAAAGGCTAGTCGGGAGCTCCAATGAATGCAGAGGCTCGACTAGCCCAAATCGCCCGGCTCGATGAAGCCGACATCCCCCCCGATGCAGGAGCTGGATCGCCCCGGCGTGGAGGGCCCAAAACGCCGACGGCTATGGGAGTCAAGTTCGGCCTGTCAACGGAGGACACCAGGCCCCCGACTGCGGGAGAGCAAAGGGAACGGATTTAACTTTTTTTTCCGCCTTCCATCACAGTGAGGAATGTGGAGAAATCACTGTGCTGGATGTTTATGTTAAAATGCGTTTTGTGTGTTCTGTTGCTTTTTAGTTGTATTACTGACTTGGCAAATGAAATCCCTCGTATGTTGCAAAACATACTTGGCTAATAAAGTATTATTGTGATCGACTCCATCTACACTTCACACTGCCTCGGCAAGGTCACCAGCATAAGCAAGGATGAGTCACACCTTGGCCACTCCCTCTACTCCCCTCTCCCATCAGGCAAAAGGTATAGAAGTGTGAAAACATACACCTCCAGAAGAAGGGTTTCGGCCTGAAACGTTACCCATTTCCTTTGCTCCATAGATGCTGCTGCACCCGCTGAGTTCCTCCAGCATTTTTGTGTACCCTCCAGATTAAAGGATTGTTTCTTCCCAGGTGTTATCAAGCAACTGAACCATCCCATCAACTACTGGAGAGCAGTCCTGAGCTATTATTTACCTCAGTGGAGACCCTCAGACTATCTTTGATCAGACTTTACTGGACATTATCTTGCACTAAACATTACTCGCATTATTCCCTTTATCATGTATCTAAACACTGTGGATGGTCGACAATAGTCATGTATTGCCTTTCTACAGACCGATTAGCACACAAAAGCTTTTCACTGTACCTCGGTACACATTACAATAAAGTAAACTCAAAATAAGGAATAATTTCTCTGGACTCTTTTGGATTGGCCCGTCTGTCCAATAAATGACATATTGAATCTATAATCCACCTCTTCTAGTGCATCATTAATGCTTTAAAAAAATTTAATAATTTGAAGCAGTACCTGTTTTTGTCAAGATGCTGGAAACAATCCCAGTGGGATATCCTTCCAGGCCTTAAATAGTCACAGTCAGATTGTGCAGGAAATGGCCATCAAGCATCTATTTAAACTAATCACAGTTTTTATTCTCACTGCAACGAGACTCAGTTACCGACATAACTTTTTCACATCAAATATTTCTGTCCAAACCAGAATGCAATTACATATGCCCATATCCAAAGCAAAAGGAAAGTCTGTTCCAACACTATTTATCTCAGTTTTTTAAATGATGCAACTTCACACCCGATCAGAGGCAGTGTCATCAACAATTAATAATGGTCCTGCATCAATGGTGTCCCGTCCCATTTCTAATGCCATTATCAAAGGCTCCAGAAGCTTTGCAAAATGGTGTGGCTCATAGCTAATCCATCATATGCCAGAAGAGAAAAGGAACATCACCAGTATTAGATCATAAAGCCATAAGTGATAAAGCATAATTAGGCCACTAAGTCTATCTAGTCTACTCCACCATTCAATCATGTCTGATCTATCTCTTCCACTCAACCCCATTCTCCTGCCTTCGCCCTATATCCCCTGACACCCGTACTAATCAAGAATCTATCTGTCTTGGTCTTAAAAATATCCATTGATTTAGCCTCCGCAGCAAAGAATTGCACAGATTCACCACCCTCTGACTAAAGTTGCCCCTCAAGTTCCTATTAAATAATTCCCCAGTCATCTTAACCCATGTCCTCGAGTTCTTGATTCCCTCAACCCAAGGAAAAAGTCTTAGTGCATTCTCCCTATCTATTCCCCTCATGATTTTATACTGATCCTGACCTTGGAGGCTGTCACTGCGGAGTTTGCATGTTCCCCCAGTGAAATCATGAAGCTCAGAAAATTAACACTGGGATCAGCCACTTTGGTTTCAGTAGTTCAGTAATTGTACCTTTTAGTTTTAAAACTAAACTAAGGTTTGTAAATTTACTGTAAATGGGACATATCTTGGAATGTTCATGTAATAGCTGCAAAATATAACTTGCGTAAGGCTAGAAATAAACACCCAAACACTATTGATTCATTGCTCGTAAGCAACTGAGAAAATATAGTTCTTTAATTATTAACCTTCACTGTAGAAAGCATTTTATCAGAACGCACCGCAGCATGGTTTGGAACAGCTACAAAGACCACAAGAAATTGCTGAGAGTTGTGGACATAGCCATCATTGTGGACATCACGTAAACCAACCTCCCACGGCAATGCCACGGCATAATCAGCAACCAGTCCCACTCTTCTCCCCTCACCCATCTGGCAAGAGGTACAGATGTTTGAAAACGCATACCTCCAGATCAGGCACGTGCCATGAGTAATTACTCAAGGTAGGCAGTCAGTCGGCTTTTTTTAAAATCTTAAACTTAAATTTAAAATGCGCAGATTGTCCGTAAAAATTAAAAAAGTAACAATTCAAATTGCCCAAGGCTTCTAAATCTCCTTAATTTTTTAATTACTGAATGGGTGGGGGATGGAGAATGAAGGCAGATGGAGAGATGGTGGGAAAAGCAAGAGCACACCGGGACAATTGAATCAATTGTCATCTTATTGAATGACAATACTAATTCAAGGGACCAATTGGAGGGAGAGTTCCTTTCACAGCGTGTGGAGAGTCTGTGCCAGGGGTTAAAGATGCGGGGAGGGCAGGAGTGTTGAGAAGGAGGGGGTCGGAGATCAGGTCAGTAACTCACTCACTGCTGCGCAGCGCTCTGGGCACTGACAGCAGAACTGGCCACCACTACCCGGGGAAGGAAGTAGCTCGGGTGACTGCGAGTGGCCGCCGGGACGCGACAGCAGAACCGGCCACCATTCAGCGCCTTGTGCCGGCCCGCTCACCTCTGGCAATGCTCTCCGTCTGAACACCTCTTACCTGCTGCTCATGTCAGCCTCTTCCCGCAAATCCTTAAATTCCCACAGCCGAGTAACCTCAATTGGTCCCTTGATCGCACTGTCGGAATTTAAGGATTTGCGGGAAGCAGCTGACATGAGCGAGGCCGGCGAGCGGCAGGATAGAGGTTTTCAGATGGGGAGCACTGCCAGAGGTGAGCTGGGGCCGGTAGAAGGGGCTGCCCGGTCCCAGCCGCCACACGCAGCCACCTGAGCTAATTCACTCCCCGGCCACAATGCGGTGGCTCCGTGCCCGGAGCATCGCAAGTGGATTACTGGCCCCGATCCCCTCCTTCACAACGCTCCCCGCAACTTTACCCCGGGCCAGACTCCTCAAACGCTGTGAAAGAGCTCTCCCCCCACCCTGGGAAATACGGTATTTAAAAACATATAGCACCAAGAAATGTACTTACCACATTATTGGTACACGAACTCCATTCTTCTCTCTTTGTTTCCCAAGATACTCTTAAAATAATGACAATCCATATTTTAAAAACCCGCCAAGAAACTAACGCTGCGCATGCGCAGTAGGCTGCTGCATCTGCACAGTGCTGCAAAGGCAGAATTTCAGTTGCCTTCAGCTCCCCTCGTCATTGACGGCTTGAAGCAGTGCTGAACGCACGTGGGCTCCACAGACCTTCGCGTGTTACAAGTGCTGCGGTCGAAAGGCACAGAGAATTATGCCTACCTAAGAGATCGATCTCTTAGATGGGCATAATTCTCCCATACCTTTACTATTTATATTTAATAATTACGATTTCATAATTTTAGTCAGGGTAGGCAGTGCCTGCCTTGCTTATCCTGACAGCACATGCCTGCTCCAGATTCAGAGAAGGTTCCTTCCCAGCTGTTATCAGGCAATGGATCTGTCCTCTCATCAACTAGATGCGGTCCTGAACTACCATCTATCTCATTGGAGACCTTTGAATTATTTTTAAATTGGACTTCATCAGACTTTATCTTACCCTAAATGTTGTATTATTTACTCTTCATCTGTACACTTTGGAGTTGATTCTAATCATGTATAACCTTTTCTTTGACTGGATAGCACACAACAAAAGCTTTTCACTGTACGCGAGAATAACAAATTTAAATGTACCAAACCTTTAATCTGGCTTGTAAGTAGTATTTAACACAGCAGTACTTAACCATATTATAGCTTGAGCAGAAGATTTTACTGACCAGGGAGGTTTGTATTCCTAAGAGTGGGTCTCTTTCTAACATTATTATCAAATTACAGAGTTTTACATGCATCATCCTCACAGATAACTCAATTTTCAATTACCTATTCATGCAAACCAAAATGTGTATGATATATCCTGTAATTTACCTAAATTATGGTGTGCTGTGGAATTAAGTTCATTAAGAACAGGCTTCGTCGTCTACAGATTTTCAAAATTTGGCATCAGCAGCAAGTGAAATCTGTGGTCCATGTACATAAACAATGTGGAATTCAACAAGGAAAGATGAGAGACCAACACTCGTGCTCTCTTATCATGCCATCCCAGACGGGACATAATCATTTAAATGGGAAAAATACGCAAAGTGCTGGAGTAACTCAGCAGGTCAGGCAGCATTTCTGGAGAACATGGATAGGTGACATTTCAGGTCAAGACTCTTCTTCAGACTCAGATAGGGGATGTTTCGGGTAGAGACCATTCTTCAGATTGATATGTAGCATTTCAAGCCGAGACCCTTCTTCAGACCCATGGCACACAGGGGACATGGAGAATTTATAATCTCCCATTTCATTTCCAAACACTGGACACCCAAGAAAAGGACATGGTGAAATAAAACATTTTTAAAAAGACTCGGCCTCAGTAATATCCTCTTAATCCTCTCCATCCTGATTTGCAACTTAACTAATTTATTTTCTTTTTTTCCCTAATTCTGACGAATAGTCTTCAACCTAAAACATTAACTCGTTTCTCTTTCCACAGATGCACCTTGACCTAGTAACTGTTTTCAGTATTTTCAGTTTCATTTCTCCATTGTTGGTCCTTTACTAACTGAAAGCACAAATTAAAGGGAGGAGTGAAGAGGAGCATTCAGTCACTAATCTTAACAGGTTCACCGGACTTGGATCTCTCCACCAAACTCTGGAGAAATGCCACTGGTGCCATATCCACAAAATCCTCCTCATGGACATATGGCCTCATACATCAGATTCCCCCTACAGCATCAGTTCCACATTGAAGCATTGATCACACTCAACAAACTTCAATGGTGAACATACCACCTGCACTGCTAAAGGCAAACATGTGACCTTGCATCCCATTACAGTAAGAGAATTTCAAGACTAAGAGAAAACCAAGAACAGCCCTAAAACCACCTTCTAAAGATGCATGGGATAGCTCAAACTAGCGAGGAAGTCTTAGAAAAGCATCAGCACCTTGACATGAATACATGAAGTGAGAGGGCAAACAGCATAAGAAGCATGCAGCCATCCACACAGCCCATTTACTGTCCCCACCAAATTGCAACCATCCCACTAGTAGTATATGTGGATCACAATGCATCAATTTGTGTGTCGAGCAGATTTAGCAGATTCAGCATGAAATTCCATGGAAATGAATTCTAGATTTTTAAAGTACCAGCTCTGCAACAATGATCATGTATTGGTATATTTAAAGAGAACTAGACCAAGTCACACAGGAGGCATGGTCCCCAACACAATCCATTCCCCAATGCAATATTCCATCATGGTGTGGGAGAGGGGTGGTGTAGAGGAGGGGGGGGGTGGGGGTGGGGAGCTGTATTTATAATCACTATATGTATGATGTGTATATGATCTTCATGTGAACATGAACACTCATTGCTCCCTGGTATATATGAAATAATCCAATTGGAATCCGATTTAACTATTAGTAATCCCACTTTCCTAAACCTGGCCCATATCCCTTCCGGCATCAGGATGACATCAGGTTCGGTAGTCACAACATCGACACTTGAAGTAGGGTCAACTTACATATATATCGTATTTACAGTTGTAATAAAGTCCAGGACCACATGGGGGCACTGTACCACACCATCAGGGCACATGTGTGGTGAGGCTGGTGATCTTGGTGTTGTCCCAGCACCTCAGTCCTGGTCTTGGAAGCAGGAGGCATGGTGATCTCAGGCTTCTCCCTGTAGTTCACCCTTGCCCCAAGAGGTGTCACTGGCGATCTCAGGTTTGCACTTGAAGAGGCGACGCTGGTGGTCTCTGGGTTATCCTGGCTGCTCAGTCTACGCCTCTGCATCTCTAATTGTCCATCAACAGGAGTAGGCACGAGCATCTCAGGCTTGCCCTGGCCACTCAGTCTTCCGCTCAGTGGAGGCATTGGCTGTCAAGGGCCTCTTCCCAGCAGCCCAGTCTTGACTGGTTTGCCCCCAGTGACGTAGCCTTGTTCAAACCTACACCATGGGAACACAAAGAGATGCACCTCTCTGGTGAGAATGCCTGAGTTTTATAGGGAGTGGGCTGACGAGGTTCAGGTGGTCAAACCATTATCAGCTACTTGGACCCAGCTGTTATCAATGATGCTGGGGATTGGCCTCTCCTCACCTGTCAGCCAGTGAGGGGTGTTGTCATACCCTCTCGCCCATTCCTATCTTGTAATCTTCTCGTGAAACATTGTTGTATGCTTTTGGCTGATGGCATTAGCTCCAGCAAGCCAAATGGAAGCACTCGATTCAACTGAACTGTGAACTCCCCTCTGTTCACTTGGTTGCAGCAGAGTCTCCCACATCTTCAACCCATTACCAGATGTGGATACAACTGCAGCATTGCTGGTAAGCTAAGCTTCAGTTTAAAGGAAATTATGTTCAGCTGCGACATGTGCAAAGGAAAACTGAGCCTCTCAGAAAAAGCATTGCTTACTTTAAAATTAATGTGTACAAATTGCAACAGATGTGGAAACAAATGCAAGCAAACCTAGTGCAAAATAGCTATTAAAATAATTCTTGTGATCTGTCCAATGATACATTTTGATAAATGAATTGTGCAAAGGGGTACCAATCCATGCAGACCTGAAACTTTCCATGTTTAATCATAAAACCCATTTTTTTTAATCTGGAACATTATGTAGGAAGGGTGGGGGGGGGACAATAGCTGCATCCAGGATGTGTGGGCAAGAGAGGTCTAATTTTCTCATTTCTTTACAATATCTGATAGAAATCCTGCACATGTGCATCATAGCTGAAAAAAATGTTCAAATGTCATTTTCTCAGCGTCCTGCACTGGGACAGAATGGGTGTTACCTTGCTAAACATAGAGCCTATTGACATTTGAATTTACCTTAATGAAAGAATAAGGGAGGAGGAGTCTGAATCCAGGACGAGGCTCAGAATAGTGACTGATGGGGGAAGTCAGATTATCCACATTATCAAATGATGGACTCCACAGCTCATTAAAATGAGCTGAAATGACCACTGGCCTAGTATGATAGAGTCATAGAGTGATACAGTATGGAGACTGTCCCATCGGCCCAACTTGCCCACACCGGCCAACATGTCCCAGCAACACTAGTCCCACCTGCCTGGTCCATATCCCTCCAAATTTGTCCTAGCCACGTACCTGTCTAAACTGTTTCTTAAACATTGGGATGGTCCCAGCCTCAACAACCTCCTCTGGCAGCTTGTTCCATATACCCACCACCCTTTGTGGAAGTCCTGGACCTCTACTTTTTTGCTGTGCCCTTCCAGCACATTCATGACTTTTGTGCCAAAAGTGGCAGAAATAAATTTCTGGCCCTGTATTCCCAAGAGAGAAAGACAATGTTTTATGAGACCAAAATTTGAAAGATTCTAATGTTGAAAATCAGGAAAATTAAAATGCCCTATTTAAACTTTAATGTGATGAAGTTTATTTCATTTATTTATATATTGTATTCATGAAAATCTAAATAATTATGGAACTCTGCAGAAGAGTCAATGTGAAGTAACTTATCCCATGGAACCTTAGCAGCACGGTGGCGCAGCGGTAAAGTTGCAGCCTTACAGTGCCAGAGACACAAGTTCAATCCTGACCACAAGTGCTTATCTGTACGGAGTTTGTACTTTCTCCCCGTGACCCGCGTGCGTTTTCTCCAGGATCTCCGGTCCCCCCCCCCACTTCACAGGTTTATAGCGTTAGTGTGCAAGGATCGCTGGTCAGCACGGACTCAGTGGGTCAAAGGGCCTGTTTCAAAGCTGTATCTAAACTAAACTAAACCAGTTATGATGATATGCTCATGATTCATTATAATTTCTGAGTACTTTAAAATGTTAAGCCAAGCAGAACAGTGAGTTCTGAATATGTACTGTAAAATTTAACATTAGGCAAGGCAAGGCAAGTTTATTTGTATAGCACCATTCGTGCAAACAGCAATTCAAGGTGCTTTACAGGAAAGAAAAAATAAAATAGTCAATAATTAGATCACTTTTCAGGAATTTTACAACCAAGTAAACAACCAAGAGTCCTTTCCTAAGTGAAATCAATGAACGTGCAGATGGACATAATAAACAATATGAATGACTATTTTTTGCAAATCTTAACACATCCTCTTCAAACAAAGGAATCCTGGTATTCTCAAATGACAGAATAGATTTTATTCCTGACAACAGATGGCGTCACTACCTCTGGGACATTTGCTCAATGTTTAGTTTAGAGATACAATATGGAAACAAGTCCTTTTTGGCTCACTGAGTCCACAACAACCACTGATCAACCGTTCACACTATTTCAACTCCACTTTCTCATCTGCTCCCTAAACAGTAGGGGCAATTTGTAGTAATTCTGGTGAGCCTTCAAGCCTGCATGTCTTTGAAATGTGGGAAGGAACCAGAGGACCTGGAGGAAACCCACGTGGTCACAGTTAGAACTTGCAAACTCCACACAGATACCACCCGAGGTCATGACCAAACCTGGATCTTTGGCACTGTGAGGCAGCAGCTCTACTAGTTGTGCCATTGGGCCAACCTGTTCTGTGATGTTATTTGGCCTCTTGGTCTCTCCTTCAGACCAGAAGCTTAGTGGGAATAGCTTTCAAATTATAAGAAATGGGAGCTAATAATAGGCTAAGTGGTCTCTAAAGCCTGCTCCATTATTTAAGAACATCTTTTTGTTGCCAGAATATCTATTTTCTCTAAAGGTTTGTCAATATTTATGGGGAAGATCCAGGAAAGTGGAGCTGAGGTCAAGATCAGTTCTGAGCAAAATATATTCAATAACTCCACTGTCATGGACAATTTCAAAGATTCAAGACCTTTAATGAGAACAAATATATTCCCTTCTCTGTCTTAAATGGGCATCCATTAATGTAATACTATAACCCCTTCTAGATCCTGGCCTCCAGTTCTGTCTGTGTGGAGTTTGCATGTTCTCCCAGTGACCACATGGATTTTCCCCAAGGTCTCTGGCTTCCTCCTACATCCCTAACATGGGATGGGTGCAGTAAATTGCCACTGGTGGAGGGTGATGGCAAGAGAAGCAGAATGTGTTAATGGGCATATTAGAGTGAATAGGAAAGTGAGGGAGGAATAGAATTAAGGAGCAAAATACAAAGTGCTGGAAGAACTCTGTGCATCTGTGGAGTGAATGGATAGGTAGCATTTCAGGTTGGGACCTTCCTTCAGACAGAATTAATGGGGTTGCTCTGAGAGCCACATTGAATTCATGGGTTGAACAACTTCCCTCTGTTAGAGAAATATATGAGTATTCTAGATTCCCTCATCAGTGGAAATACATCTTATTAGGCCTTTTCAGGTGTATTATGTGGGGGTAGAGGGGGGTGTGTGGGGGAACTTTTTTTAAATCTCATTCCACCATGGAAATGTGATATTTTCTTTATTGTAGTTCCGTCCTAACATCGTGGAGCTGGGGGCCTCTCGCTGGGGATCGATCGACCTTGGGACCTCCAACTGTGGGAGCCTGCAGACTTTAACATTGTGGAGCTCGTAGTCCCTGGTTAGGGATTGGCTTCGGGAGCTCCAAGCTGCAGAAACTTCGACCGCACCGATCACGGGAGCTTCGACCACCCCAACATGGGAGCTTCGATCGCTGGTTGAGGGAGCTTCAATCGCCCCAACTGCGGATAGTTCGACTGGCCCGACCGTGGGAGAAAAAGGAGGATAGAAGATAAGACTTTATTGCCTTCCCTCACAGTGAGGAATGTGGAGGAAGAGCTGTGGTAGATGTTTATGATAACAAATTTTGTGCTTGCATGTTTTGTTGCTTTCTTGGTATGACTATGGCAAATCAAATTCCTCATATGATTTATATACTTGTTTTGTTTTCATACTTGGCTAATAAAATCGATTACAATTACAATAAAGTCTATTACAATTACAATTACACATTTTAATAAGATTACCACACACTCTTCTAAACTCCATTCATCTCAAATCTCTAGTTGAAAATGAAATTGAGGCCAGCCTGAACGCATGCACATGTGCTCGTGTCACCTGTACACTACAGCCTGAATTCTGCCTGGCCATCAGACCTGGAGTGCTAGTAATGTAAGTCGCATAGTTTTCCATTGGTCCTGAAGGTTGTTCCACTCTGGAAAAAAAAGCTAATTTGAGGTGAGTTGGACGCTACTTGGACGTGAAAGACTAGGAGAACTCTTGGGGAGACAATAATGCCCTACTGAATACCTGTCCGCATTGAGATTGGATCAACTTGTCATATGTAGACAAGTTGGTTATTATTCTATCAATATTTGATTCTAATATTATAGCTTGCATGCCTTATTGTAAGATGGAAATACATTTCTACAGACAGCCAAATTTGTGAAGGATTCTCTACAGACCTTCCTGATTGATGAGGGACAAAGACCCTCAAAAACTCTGATTGATTAGGCATTTGAGATGTTAAAAAGGGCATGTATAGAGATTGATACCATTCCCTTATTTCTCCTGGGATTGTCGCACAGTGAAGCTCACATCCACTTGCCTCACTATCCACACTGTGCTCTCGGGAACTGCCTTTCAGCCATTGGAGCAGGGGGTAGAGAAAGATGCCGACAATTACTTGCTCTGTGGCAGACAACTGAGAGATCATCCTGCTGTCGTGTATTAATGTCCATGCCAAGACCCTGGAAATTCCGAATAGCTCCCCATGTCAGGAGATACTTCTCAATAAAGACAGACATCAATGATGAAATTATCACGTCTTCTGCATGCCAGCACAGCCTTTGCCATCTGAAACCTCAAATCCAACAAAACCACAAAGTCCACCAGACAGCGCTGTTCCTTGCACTCCCACACACATCATAGACATGGGATATCTACACGAGGCATCTTAAAGCATGGAGAGGTATTCCACACATGACTCTACAAAGTCCATCAATCCTCTGGCAACATATCCATGTCAGCATCCTCTCCAGATATCCCCAACATTGAGGTCTTACTTACGATCAGTTGTTCCCAATAGTTAATCCATAATGTTCGCATGCTGGACAACTGATACCCAAAACAGTCACACTGAGCTCTGCCACAGCTTGAGTTAAACAGGTGGACTGAGGAAACGATTCACACACATTTTGAAAGATTCCTTGAAAAGGTGTAACATCCCCACTGACTCATGGGAATGCCTGACCCATGCCCAGGAAAATGGAGAAATAGCATTCAGGATGGTATTTTGAATCTTAAATATTTTTGTCAGCAACACATAGAACTCGGCATATTCAGTGGGATGAACACGCCATCTCCCAACACTACCCGCCCCATCAAATTCTTCCACTCCCACCAGTGTCAGGGTCTGTAGGTTGCATCAACTACCACCACAGAACTCACAGAATTGGAGAGGAAACAGCTATCCTCACCCCAAGCTGGACACAAAAAGCTGGTGTAACTCAGTGGGACAGGCAACATCTCTGGAGAAAAGGAATAAGTGACGTTTTGGATTGAGACCCTTCTTCAGACAGAGAGTCAGAAAGGGAAACAAAAGATAAAGACGGTGGTATAGAGAGATATAGAACAAATGAATGAAAGATATGCAAAATGTAACAATGATCAATGAAAGGTGGGGCCCACAATGGTTAAATGAAGTCTGTGGGCTAGGTGGTAATGAGATATACAGACAGTGAAACTCAACAGAACGACAGTGAAACGAGTACGACGACAAGTGTGGGAGTGGGACGAAGAAGGAGGGGATGCAAGGGTTACTTGAAGTTAGAGAAATCAAAATTCATACCCCAAGGAACTGCAATATGAAAAATAATTATTTTTCAATGCTGCATTGGGAATGCATTACAATGATAATTGCTGAACAGAGCAAGTCCATCTGCTCCAAATGCAGGTGGATTTGCACTTAGCAAACTGCAAGCAGCATCTGTACGAACAATTATCAGAATCTATGTATTTTCCCTGTTATTTGAGAGTATGATAGCTTGTTATTGAAGGGCCATTACAACAAAGATGATGTGAAAGGTTTGGTTTCATTTGCTGGAAGAATTGGTGTATGAGGTTCCCTGTAATGCGTTGTTTTTTACAATAGTCATTGATTCTTAGGCCTTTTCTTTCTATGATTGTAGTTTATCTTGCCAGTTTACACAATGTTAGGGATTCACAGGGTTGGTACTACAGAAGCCTCTAGATTTAGCTGGTTGGCTAAATTGCTGATATGAAACATCAGTTTCTGTTCCATTGCTTCCATGCGATCCATGACAGGAGCAGAGAAGAAGGAATGACTGAGGTTGAACAAGACTGATTATGTTAGCTTCTTTTCTGAGGCAACGTGAAGTGTAGTGTAGATAGGGTCAATGGAAGGGAGTCTGATCTGTGTGATAAACCGGGCTTCATCTATAACTCTCTGAAATTTCTTGTGGTCTTAGGCAGAGCTGTTCCCAAACCAAGCTTTAACACAACCCGACGGCATGCTATCCATGGTGCAGATGTAGAAGTTTGTAAGACTCATTTGAGATATTTGGATAGATGCATGGATAGAAAAGATTGAGAGGGATATGGGCCAAACATAGGCAAATAGGTTAGCATAGATAGGCCATCTTGGTTGGCATGGACAAGTTGGGCAAAGGCCCTGTTTCCATGACTCCCTGACATACCGTTAGTTCACCTGCCATGTCTGGAAGAGTGTCAAACTTTGCTTACTGATAAGCCAGAACTTGAAGATCTGAGTAGATCTTAGATCCTCCAAGGATATTACTCATAGTTAGTTAGTAGTTTGTATTCATAGTTAGTAGCTTTGCAACAGCTGCTCATTAGCGGGGTGGAACCGATTCCTGTTCCTATAAGGTGCAGGCTGACCCTGGAATGCAGTAAATGAAATACAAGTCAATATCAGTCCGAGTTCCTGGGAATGCAACAACTGTAGTCAATCCCACCAGCTCTGGTGACCAACAATAGTCATGGAATGTAGAAATGTTATTTTGCGGATCATCCCCACTCCAAGTCATGACAACTGGTTCTAATGGAATCCAAAATGAGCATCAGGGACCAGGATATTGATCGGCTGCTTTGATGATATTTACGGCAACTCTTTACTTCAGATTACTGGGATTGAGAGAAAGCCCTTGCTGCTATTAGAGAGATGCATAACATTTTACTGTGCATAGGACGTATCCAGGCAATTCTCCACATTATCGCATGGATTCCAAGATCCATCGGAACAGCTTGGCTAAGGAAGCAACATTCCCTGGTGCCTGTTATTAAGATCAAGAAAGTTTCATTACTTGATTTATAAAAATAACATTGTTTCCATGATTTAAAAAAATACAATCAATGTGTTCCATTGGGGATATCTGTGCCTTAATTACAGATATGAAATACTGACATTTCCTTGGATATTCATCATTGATATTTGGCATCTGTTTTCTATCAATGCCTGAATTAATGTTGCTTCTATGGGAATAGTACATCAGTGAATGGACTGAATTGTTGGTTTTCATATCTGGAAGCGGAGAATCTGAATGACATAAGGTTTTTTTTTTCCCCGAAGCAAGTTGATTAATAGGAATGCAAGTCTCAGTTTCATGTTCATAGAAACATAGAAACATAGAAATTAGGTGCAGGAGTAGGCCATTCGGCCCTTCGAGCCTGCACCGCCATTCAATATGATCATGGCTGATCATCCAACTCAGTATCCCGTACCTGCCTGCTTTCTCCATACCCCCTGATCCCCTTAGCCACAAGGGCCACATCTAACTCCCTCTTAAATATAGCCAATGAACTGGCCTCAACTACCCTCTGTGGCAGAGAGTTCCAGAGATTCACCACTCTCTGTGTGAAAAAAGTTCTCCTCATCTCGGTTTTAAAGGATTTCCCCCTTATCCTTAAGCTGTGACCCCTTGTCCTGGACTTCCCTAACATTGGGAACTATCTTCCTGCATCTAGCCTGTCCAACCCCTGTTCGTAATGCGTTTGTTAGGGAAATAAAATAGGCAAGTTCATAGACAGTGACAAACATTTGTATTTACATAGAATATAGAACAAATAAGAATGCAGCAAAGAAATAGGCCCACGATGTCTAAAGAAAACACAATGCCCACTTAAACTAATCTCCTCTGCCTGCACATGCTCCACGTCCCTCCATTCCTTGCATATACATGTGTCTACCTGAAAGCCTCTTAAACACCACTGTTGAATCTGCTGCCACCCCTGGCATTGTGCTCCAAGCAGCTACCACTCTCAATGTAGAATAACTTGCCCTGCACATCTTCTTAAACTTCTCCCTTTGACCTTAGAGCTCTGCCCTCTGGTATAAACTTCTTTTCATCTGACACCCCAGAGAAAACAATATCAGTTAGTTGGGTTCCATGCAAAATATCACCTATCCATTCACTCCACAGATGCTGCCTAACCTGCCTATTTACCCAAGCACTTTGTATCATTCATATTAAGCATTAGCGTCACAGCTTATGGTTTGTTTCAAGAATGCGTTAATAACGTATGAATAAATATGAAAATGCAGACATAAATGAGTAATGTTTTGAAAAATTACTATTGCAATCTACCAAAGCTCATTTTACTAAACAAATCTATTGTGTATACGTGCCAACAAAGGGTGAACTTGAAAATAAAAAAAACAGGGATCAGAGGAAGTGGAAAGTGAAGTTTCAAGAGAGAGTATTGCTGTCAAGGAGCTGAGGAAAGTTGTAGTTCTTGACCAAGTAAACAAAATGTTCTTTGATAAAGCACCAAATGACGTGGAGGATGAAATGGAACTTTGGACCAGGGCCCGAGAAACAAAACAAGAATCATTGTGTTGTGGGGCAAAATCATGTAACGCATGTACTATGCATGGTTTCAAGTATAGTCTTAGGGCATTAAATGATCAAAAAACTGAGTAGTGCAGCAACTCGGCATGTCAGGTAGCAGATGTGCAAAGAATAGACAGACAATGTTTCCAGCAAGTACCCTTCTTCAGACTGATTCTTGTCATTAAATGATGTTGGGTACATATGTTATTTTATCTTAATAAAGCAAAACAGATCACATGATCAAAAGAAGAGAAATAGCTCTTTGCGAAATTAAAACCCAAGCCTAAATCTAAACATTCAAAGGTTGCTCTAACATGCACTTCATTAATGTAAGAAAAAAGAATATATTGAAATGCATAAACAATTCCGTTTCAAGACACATATCTATTTAAAACATATTGGGAGACCAGTTAAGATAGCTTCTGACTGACCATCATGGGAATGGGCCAATGGGAAATTGAGCTTATGAATTAAATTGTACAGTAAATTGGAAACTTATATTTTTTTATTGTCCAGTTTATTTTACTAAGTACATAACATTTTAAAAGTGCACTCAAAACTAACCTTAACCATAAATGAATATTATACTAAATATTGGTCAAAGTAAATAGAAAGTACGAAGTGATGTGCCTGTACATGTATACTGTTGACATTGAAAGCAGCTAAATAAAAATTTGGCCCATTCTCAGAAAAGTTATTTGTCCTGAGGGAAGACATAACACTTCGTCCAAGATTTCCTCGCTCTCATGAAAGCGGTGGGTATCCATGACACTGAGCCAGTGAGTGTTATTTACAGCAGATTTGATTCAGATTATGTTCCTTTCCCATCAGAAAGGAAGCGTAAATGAAAATATTTTTAAATACTTCCATGCTGGAAATGTGAAACAAAAGCAAATATTGCTAGAAACACTAAGCAGTCCAGGTAGCATCTGCACTAAGAGAAATAGACTCAATGTTTCAAGTTGAAGATCCTTCATCAAAACTTGCAAAGTGACAAAAGAAGCCTCTGAAACTGCAGGAGGGATGTGGGAGTATAGGATGACAATGGAGATATCTCAGAGAGGGTAAAAACAGAGTGCTTTTTTATCACTTCCAAAACGGCAGAAAGTCTTTCTTATTAATCAAGTAAGAATTAGAATTAACTTGGGTCGAGGGCAATGCCATAAGTAAATCTACTGATTTGTTCCCTTTTGATGAAAGCACCGCAACTTGTACTATGCCCATCACAAATTTATCACCTTTGCTAGCCCTTGCTGTCTCCTCCCCTTCTTTAACCCTCGAGCTGTCTCCTCCCATCCCCCCGCCCTCGGGCTCCTCCTCCTCCCCCTTTTCCTTCCTTCTCCCCTCCCACCCCCCATCAGTCTGAAGAAGGGTTTTGGCCCGAAACGTCGCCTATTTTCTTTGCTCCATAGATGCTGCTGCACCCGCTGAGTTTCTCCAGCAATTTTGTGTACCTTCGATCTTCCAGCATCTGCAGTTCCTTCTTGAACACAAATTTATCAGTTCCTTTCACCTTCATGGTGTGTTGTATCAGGAAGGTGGGAGGTGTCATCAAGGATGCCAGCCATCCAGACCATTAATTTTCTCGCTTCTAACTTCTCGAAGAAGGTGCAGGAGCGTGAAACCCCAGATATCTAAACTTAAGTACAGCTTCTTCCCTACTGCTATAAAACTCCTGAAATCATCTCTTTCACAACCCCTTCCCGAAGATACGGCCATATTCTCTCATTCTTAACCCTACCTCATTCAGTTATTCTGCTATTGGACCCTAATATTCTTTGAACTATTTTGGATTGCACTGCAAACTCACACTATTTTGTTGTTTTGCACATTATTACGTTCATTGTTGTATTTATTATGACTGTATAATTTAAAACACCAAGCTCTGATGCACATCTTGGTAAATAACAAGTGAAACCATGGAAGCACAGTCGTGAGGTCTTTGTGTAGCTCTCATCACACAGATCCCATTTTAGCATACAATTCCCCGTGCAAAACACCACACAATATATATATTTTGCTATATTGCAATATATATATATTGTGTGTACATATACTAGACTAGACTAAGTGTGGCCCGTTGGGTCCCTGTCACACAGGAGGCTTGGTCCCCCAACGCAATATTCCACCACTCACCCATAGCTCCCAACTGCACAGGCGCAGCTCATTTCCCCTCATCCCTAGCACTTTCTCCCCCTCCTCTTCACCCTCACTCCTCTCTCTCCTCTCTTCCTCCCCTCCCCTTCCCAAAACAGTTGTGGCACGTGTTATTCAACATTCACTTGAACAAGCAGATAGCTGCTCTGTCATCAAACAGGATTGTTGCACTGTAATCCTAGACCTGGCTAAAATACACAGTGCACTGACTCAGAGGCAAGAATGCTCACACTGAACTATGCAGGTACAAGATGACCAGAGTAATCTATTGCCAAACGTGTTCTCGGCAGAGTTTTCCCTGTGGTTACAAGTATCTGGTATTTAGACACGGAAATCACTGGGCTCTGGAATAATCTTTGTCTTGCAAAACAAACATCTACGAAGTGAAAATTCAGGCAATTTAAACCACTGATCTTAAGTTGCGTTGCCAGAAATGTCAAAAGTATTAATTTATCTGGCTGGATCTCAGATATGTATTGTTTTTGTTGAAAGAATATGAGATTCTAAATCTGCCATAAAACATATTCATTTGATTGTTTGTGAATATATCGGAATGTTTACCTTGAGGCCCAATATTTTTGTAAGATAGCAAATATAGGAAATTTAGTTTAGTTTAGTTAGAGATACTGCGCGAAACAGACCCTTCGGTCCACCGAGTCTGCACTGACCAGTGATCCCCGCACATTAACACTATCCTACACACACTAGGGACAATTTTATAATTATACCAAGCTAATTAAACTACAAACCAGTACGCCTTTGGAGTGTGGGAGGAAACCGAAGAGGAAATCGGAGAAAACCCATGCGGTCACGGGGAGAACGTACAAACTCCAGATTCTCAAAGCTGCCACAGCCAGACTTAAAACAGATTTTATCCACGAGTAGTTGCTCTACTCAACAGCCAAAAATCTGTAGCCTCCCTTTGATCTGGTATTTTGTTGGTTCACATGCTTGATCAATGGTGTTTTATCATTAATGTCTTATTATTATTAATGTTTAGTGTTTTCTGAGTCATTCGTAACTGTCACTGTATGTCATGTTGTTACTTGTGGGCGGAGCACCAAGGCAAATTCCTTGTATGTGAATACTTGGCCAATAAACTTACTTACTTACTTACTTACACTCCATATAGACAGCACCCATCGTGGGGATCGAAGCCAAGTCTACGGCACTGTAAGCGCTGTAAGGCATCAACTCTACCGCCGCGCCACTGTGCCACTCTCAAAATGTTAACATATTTGTTTAATATATGATGCTTGAGAAAATAATGCCTACAAATTTTATTGTAGTGTTGGTGCGGCAGTAGCCAATGAAAATAATGCCCACTTTCAGAGACTTCTGTTTCCTCCCTCACCAACTAATCCACCCCAGTGCTGAAACACAGGCTTCACTGTGTTCACATGAGGTCATTTCTGCTGAATTAACTGCTAAAACAAAAGCATAGCAGGCAAGACATTATAATCTAATTTAATGGGAATTACTTATGGGGTGATTCAGACCTCCCTCATACATAAACACAGGCAAGTTCATTCCATACCGGAAGTAATGGTAGAATCTTTCTTCAATTAAGAAGACCAGAGTCTAGCTTCTAAATGTCATGCTGCAGCTGTACAAGCCAAGCAACTGGGAATCAGTTCTGACTCATTCCCTTACTTTTCTTTTAATCATCGATGTAAATGAGCTGACTTGAAAATACTTTTCTTTTCCCTTCTCCAATTCTAATAAGATTCAAGTTAAAGTTCCAATCAGTTCAGTCGACAGCATTTCAACGGTGCACTATACTTTGACTGTGACGTCAACACGTTCTTCTATGAGAAAACCACAGTATGGATTTTTCATGTTTCAGTATTTAAATTAGAAGTTTAACATTATGCACAGGATTGAAGTAGTTGATTAAAAGTGATGTCGGAAAGGAGTACGTTTCATTTTCAGGAACGAAATATCCATATAACCTACCCATAAACCACATTTCAAGTCCAGAAATTGGACTAGTTGGACTAAATTGAACTCAAGTCATGAGTTGGCAAGGACTAATGAAGGATTAGTGTAAATGGGAGGTACACAAAAAAAGCTGGAGAAACTCAGCGGGTGCAGCAGCATCTATGGAGCGAAGGAAATAGGCAACGTTTCGGGCCGAAACCCTTCTTCTTAGTGTAAATGGGTGTTTGATGGTCAGTGCACACTTGATAAGCTAAAGAGCCCAGTGCTCTAGGACTCCAGGATTCCATGACTCTGACTTTGTGTTAGGTCACCATACATGTTTCATGGCCTGCCACCAGAATTACAGCAGGAACCGCTAAAGACTTCTGTGACCCAAATTGTTTATCCACTATGAGCATCCCGAACAAAACTAAATTGGAAAAATGTGGCCAGTGACAATATTCATTTCACTACCACCCTGGAGCTTCTGCCCCCAGTTTAGACTTTAGAGATACATTGTGGAAACAGAGCCTTCATCCTTCAAAGTCCACGCCGACCAGTGTTCACCCCATACACTAACATTATCCAACCCACCAGGGACAAATTACAATCTACCGAAACTAATTAACCTACAAACCTGTACGTCTGGTCACATGACCCAGTTTTCTTGAGAGCAGCCCAGTGAAACAACTCAAAATACTATAGTATATTAAAACGCTGTGTTAATGGAATTTGTTCTTCAGTGTACTAAATAAATGTATTGCAGTTAACATCAGCTTTGTTTTTAAGTGAGATTTCATATTAATAGCTCCATTATTATGTGTGGAAAAAACACTGAAAAAAAACCCCAGATTCACTGGCATTGTCCTTAATTATAGAGATTTTAATTTTAACTATAAATTTTAAGCAAAGTGATTGATATGCAAAGGAGTTGGATCATCATGTGTCCTTTGTGCAGAAGTGGTTTCACATACAATTGGCAACAATACAACACATATGTTGATTACAGCTACAGTTCACATTCATTATCAAATAAAATTTTAATAAATCAGTGGTATGTTAATTAAAACACCAATTAAGTCAATTATTCGAAGGTGGATACCATCAGCACCCAAACCAATGACTTCTTTAATCTTGGGACAGCACAAAATATTTTGCACTCTGTCACGCTTATCTTTCTTGTATGGTTAAAGTTATCAAAACATAGTCTCCTTTTCCTTCAATGTGATGAGATGCTGATGCCATCACTTGGAAATGTAAAATATTGTAATGTTACAAATTATGGTCATGAAACAATTTAAAGCAAAATTGGTAAATTTTAATCATTAAACAGGTAATGTTCCAAGAATGGCTTTTGCTGATTTAGACGGGTAAGTCTGAAAGCTAAGTGTGTTTTGAGCAAACACAGGGAAATAAATGTTCTAACTTTTTGACACAAGAATTCCTGTGGCCAAAAAGATGCTGGATCAGCAACTTATTCAGTGAATAGTCAAGGGCGTAACAACTACTTGTAACAAAAGGCTCCAGAAGTCCATTCAGTCCAGTTGAAAGGGAGAGGGGGTGGGGGAAGGGGGAGAAATGTGTACAAATCTAGGTGGCTCACAGGAAATGGGGGGGGGGGGGGGGGGGGGGGGTAGCGGGGTTGTTAGTCGGTTACTTACCCCGAATTGGAAAATTCAATATTCATACCGTTAGGTTGTGAGCTACGAAGATTTATTGTGTTTTTGTTTCAGATGCCATTTGACTTGCTAAGTATTTCCACCCATCTGCCAAACAACTGCCTCCCATCATAAATCTTTAGAAAGAAGATGAGGAGAAATGTATTTAGCCGGAGGGTGGTGAATCTGTGGAATTCATTGCCACAGGCAGCAGTGGAGGGCAAGTCTTTGGGTATTTTTACAGCAGAGATTGATAGGCTTTTGATTATTAAGTGTGTCAGAGGCTACAGGGAGAAGGCAGGAGAATGAGGTTTAGAGGGAAAAATATATCATTCATGGTTGAATAGCGGTGCAGTCACAATGGGCCAAATGGCCTAATTCTTCTCACACCTATCTACCTATCTCTAGCCAGGCTTTGTCCCATCCCCACCTCTCTTTCCCAGATTACTCCCGCAAACTGAAGAAGTCTGAAGAAGGGTCCTGACCCGAAACATTGCCTATTCATTCCCTCCATAGATGCTGTGTAATCTGTTGAGTTTCTCCAGCACTTTGTGTTTTGCTCAAGATTTCAGAATTGACAGCCCCTTGTATTTCAGTATTTACTCATCACTTTATTAGAGTTCTGCAATTCACAGATCATGATAGAAAATTGCCCTGAATTTAGCGTGGATTGACAATTGTCTGACATTCATGACATTCCCCCAAGGGGGCTGGGAAGGAGGCAGAGCCTGAAATGTGGTCGCGAAAGGAAAATAGAAAGCAAACTAAACTTTTTAAATAGTGGGTACTGTCAATGAAAACGCTTGACACAACCTCAACTGGCTTCACATGTGCTGCAAGTAACATGCTCCAAGCAACGTGAAGAAGCTCTTCCCCTGCTGTTATTAGGCAACTGAACCATCCTGCCACAACTAGAGAGCAGTCCTGATCGACTATCATTGATGACCTTCTCGTTTTCACCTAACAAACAGCTAACAATGACCTGTTTTCTTTATCATCATTACTTTGTTGCATATCTTTAATTCATTATTCTTTATCCCTCTACATCATTGTCTATATCTGGTTTCTCTTATCCCCAACCAGTCTGAAAAAGGGTCTCGACCCGAAACACCACCCATTACTTCTCTCCAGATATGCTGCTTGTCCCGCTGAGTTACTCCAGCTTTTGTGTCTATCTTTGATTTTTATTGGCTTCATCATGCACTAAATGTTATTCCCTTATCATGTATCTGTAAACTGTGAATGGCTCAATTGTAATCATGTTTTGTCTTTCCACTGACTGGTTAGCATGACACGTGACAATAAACCAAACTGAACTGAACCCCGACACTTCCTGTGGGGCATGGTATATGGGTAGAACAGTCATATTTCCACCTGCCTGTAAGCCATTGTTCCTGCTTCCACTTCGGACATTATTTACATGCCTCAAATATTAATCTTGTTCAGCATTCTTGGATAGTTTTCTAATGTGGTACTGTGCCACACAATTGGTTTTGATCAGAAAGACACACCATAGGGTACAACCATTTCAAACAAGTTTGAAGCCGATTTTCAGATTCAATTGAATTTTGTACAGCCGTCTTCTTTTGTGCTCTCAGGAAACAAGATTCAGCAAGGACTCGAGACAACCATTTAATATGTTAATTTAAAAAAAGAGTAAATAAACTATCTTGATACACAATAACCCCCAAATAATCAATTGCAGACACACAAAAAAAATTAAAGCAACTAAGTAAACAATAAGTAAACTAAGTGACACAAAACTAAACTGAACTAAAATTCTTATTTAATGTCAAATTGGATCTAACATATTTGTGTACTTTCTAATGTAACTGTTTACTGTGGCACACTATCAGTTTATAAATGTATCCCAATACTGTACAGGAAAGGTTGGGATTCACTAAACTAAAGCGAAGAATCTCCAAAATTGCACCTCAGGGCTGTTAAGGACTAGGATTACCTTCCTGAGAAGGGTGTGAAATTTAGCACAGGCAGGTTGTTATTTTAAGGATATGATTTAACAGTAACTGTTCCAGCCCCACGTCTTTCAACGGCTTTTCAACTGCACTATTTCTCCTGGAATACTTTCAGAAATACTGACTGGGAAAAGTAACATGACAGAGAGTTTGGGTTCTGATTTTAAGCTTTTTATTTAAAAGATTAATATCTGCAAACATTTACATTCTCCAGCCAACAGTAAACGCTCTGAACAGATGGTGACTCAGTGACTGATGGGAGGAGAAGCTCAAGTTGCCTGCCTGAGTGCCGCCAGCGTCGTGATTTGAGAACAGTACAAAAGACCCATTGTGCATGCTGGTGATGGATGCCTTTGATGCTGTGACTCTCTGACGAGCAGCTCTTCAGCATTTGAAGTCATGTGATCTGAGAAGTGAACGTTGATGGATGGTAGAGAGGTCCGCTCTGGGCTGCTTTGTAAGCAAGAAGGAAGCTGGCCAAGAGCTTGTTGGGCAAATAGTCCAAATAGTCCCAAGCACTCTTTGAATGATCTCCTTACAGCCCTTTCTAAACACTACTTTGTTGAATGGGAGCGGCGAATGTGATTGATTGTTTGCTAGTAAATGACTCACAGTTGGCCACACACATTTCAACCTGCACGATATAACAAGATGCAGCTTTTCACTTCTTGTAAACTTTTAACTCTTTGAGGACTGAGAAGGCTTTGGTGTTTGAAAATTGTGAGCATGTTGTTGTAATATTTAATATATATTAACTTTGCAGTTTTCAACCTTGCTTGAGTAAAAGACAAACATTTATGTTAGAAGACACTGAGTGCTGGAGTAGCTCAATGGGTCAGGCAGCTTCTCAAGAGACCATGGATAGGTGAATGTGTCAGATTGGCACCCTTCTGCAGACTGATTGTATAGAGGGGAGGTGAAGAAAGCTGGAAGAGAGGAGGGGCAGAACAATGCCTGGCAGGTAAAAGGACAACATTTATAATGCTCCTTTACAACTTCTGAACATGCTGGTGTACTTTGGGCGGTGAAGTCATGGTTATAGGAGACGCTGCAGCTAATCTGCACAAGGCAATCTCCTACAAACAGACTCAGAATCTGTTTCTAAGTGATGTCAATTGAAAAATAAATATTGTCCAAATCATCAGGGACAATTCGCCTGTTCTACTCCATTTTGTACATCTTCATGAGGTGGAGGACAGGATCTTGGTTTAAGGTTTCATCAAACAAACACCGCCTCCAACTGTGAACTTTATCTCAGTACTCACACTGCAGTACAACGCAGATCTCTTTTTTCATCGAACTGGATTGGTTGAGCTTAATCCCTTATTGTTCAAAGTGAATAATTATTCCATCGGGTGGCGCCATCGGGTGGCAGCCTCGCCAGCAGCTGTTAGTCCTTTCACCCTTTTTGTTATTTTTAGTGTGTCTAAAACTATGTTCTAAAGGTTTCTTAGACTTTTTTATGTGGGGGGTGTTGAGGGGGAATAGGGGAAAACTGTTTCGCAGTCACTTACCTGGACGGAGATGCATCTTTTCTCTGTGTCATATCTTACCCCCCCCCCCCCCCCCCATCGCAGCCTACCAACTGGTTTGGCACGGCCTTTCTTAACGGAGATGGTCCAGAGCTTCAGCAGCGGCGCAGCACTGAATTACCATAGCGGAGCGGTGTTGGAGCTCCGAAGTGTTGGGTCTGCTGACTTTAACACCGTGGAGCTGTGGTTTGCGGGGCTTCTAGCAACAGGCAGCGCTGACTTTAACATCGCGGAGGTCTGGGATCCCTTGCCAGGGGTCGCCAGTGTTGGAGATCCACCCAGCTCGGCCTGTGGACTTTGGGAGCCGCGCTCTCCGGTAGGAAGCGGACGATTCGGAAACTCCAAGCCACGAGTGTGTTCCTCCGTTCCGGCGACTGCGGAGGGTTCAAAGGCCCCGACCATGGATGAACAGAGAGGAAGATGACTGAACTTTATTGCCTTCCCTCATAGTGGGAAGCGTTGGCTCCGCTGTGGGGATGTTCATGTTAAATTATATCGTGTATTGTGTTCTTTTTATTTGTATGGCTGTATAGTAACTCAAATCTCACTGTACCAATTGGTGCATATGACAATAAATGTAACTTGAACTTGAAATATTACTATCATTTGAGCTGATTTTTGACAAATGGTAAAATGAATAAAATAAATATTTCCCTTATAATAAAAATTATCCTTAATATTATTTTTCTATCGATCCAGATTAATACAAAATGGGATGCAATACTCAGCTTGTGCAGTAGTGTTGGGGTACGCAGAGATTGGGCTGATTTGCTGAGATGCGCAATGTCCAATTGGTAGCCCAGAATAGACAAAGCTTAATTTTTATTTCCATGGGTTATTTTTGAAAATAGTTTTTTTATAGTACTCTACTGTTCTTTATTACTAACCTTAATTAAATATTTATTAAATTATCAGGGGATAAAATATTTGCTTTTGGCTGCTAACACAGAAAGCATGCAAGAATGTTGTCCACTATATACTGTAATGTTTGCCTGCATGCTGTTTCCTTTATCGAGCTATAACAGGAGCATCAGAGATATTAAATGTTTCCATTAACTTTTATCAAAACAATGGGAACTGCTCCTTCAACATCTGCAGAAAGAGAATAACTTCCTAAACAATATAAATCCACAATATAAATGTAACTTACACAATAAATTACACAGCCCAATTTTTGGTAATTACTGAATTATTTGAGTTACAGTGAGTCTGAAATAAAAAATTAATCCAGAGTTATGTGTTCAGAGATATACGTTATGCATATTGAGTAGTCTGTGTATCTCTAATGTGCTTAGTTATCATTGTTTATTACAACTTAGCATTGAAATATCTATATACTTTTTTTTGTGTGTGTGTGTGTGTGTGTGTGTGTGTGTGTGTGTGTGTGTGTGTGTGTGTGTGTGTGTGTGTGTGTGTGTGTGTGTGTGTGTGTGTGTGTGTGTGTGTGTGTGTGTGTGTGTGTGTGTGTAGGTGTATGTAATTTTGCCTTTGAAACGTATTTCCTCGAAAACCAGACGCAAAAACGTGGAGATCTTTACAATTTCGGTAGGGGTTTAACTTATGATTTCATAAATCCACACCTCTCAAAATTCAGTCGATTATTTCCCCAGATTTTGAATAGAATTGTTCACAAAACATCAAAAAAAAATTAAATCAAACTACTGCGTGAGTCACAGTATCACCTCCCATGTTCAATCATAATGGATCTCATTTACATATATGACATCACAATGGGACAGGGATGGGAGATTGGAACCTTCACATAGTCCCACTAAAACCAAACTGTTGCATGAGTCTAAAATCAAACTGCTGCATGAGTCACAGTGCCATCTCACGCCACCGCTGCCCAGCTGCTGACATTACAATAACAGAGAAATGTTTACATCTTCTGGTAGAAAATTTCCTTATTGTTTCAAAAATTCAATCCTCTATAACTTTGGTTGATTATTTCCCGAGATATTTACTAAAATTTATAACCAATCTGACATTAAAAAAATATATATTAAGGTTTCCCGCCCGCTGACCTCACAATGCCTTTGCACCTGGCCCAACTGCCTCACGGGAGAAATAAAATTGTGGGATGCTTCATTGGTTAATAACAACAATAATAGTTATAAGGTCTAAATATGTTTTTTAGACTTTTTATTTATATCGTAACTTTAATGAAAGGACACCCCAAAACACTGCAGCCAATGGATTCTGAATTTTGGAATGTAAGAAACATTAATTGCCTGTTAATTTAATATAGAAATCTAAGTAGTCCATTTAATATTACAGTATACAAAAATAATAACTGTAATCATTGAAAATGTGTAAAGTTACATCTTAAAAAGCAGTGAAAAACACTTCATCTTTCAAAAATGGAAGTAATGTTAAACAAGTCTTTTGACTTCCAACACAATACTTCTTATCCTTTAGAAATCCCATTTGATCTAAAAAATATTTCCTTGTAATTTGATGCTTTTATCCATAGGGTTAACAGCACACAGCTCCATATCCTATCATTTAAATAATTTATAAATAAGGTGGTTCATTGCAGATGCAACAATGATCTTTACAGAACTGCTTGAATAAACCTCGCCACTTTGAGTATCTGGTCATTATCTCTACTCTCTGTTCCCTGCTGCTTAGCCATTTTCCTAACTAACGTGATGACTTAGGAGCCTGATGTCGAGTTTGAGATTAGTTTATTGTCACATGTACCGAGGAAGAGTGAAATGCTTTTGTTGTGTGCTAACCAATCAGCAAAAAGACAATACATGATTACAATCGAGCCATCCACTGAGTACAGAAACATGATGAAGGGAATAATGGGAATAATGTTTAGTGTAAGATAAAGCCAATAAAGTCCGATCAAAGCTAGTCCGAGGGTTTCCAATGAGGTAGATAGTAGTTCAGGACTACTCTTTAGTTGTGGTAGGATGGTTTAATTCAGACCTAGTCTGAAGAAGGGTCTCGACCCAAAATGTCACCCATTCCTTCTGTCCAGAGATGCTGCCTGTCCCGCTGAGTTATTCTAGCTCTTTGTGTCTATTTATGGTTTAGTTGCCCGATTGTTGAGATGCTGTTCTTAAACTTTCCCAAGATATAAAAAATGGGATTGGTTCAGTATTTAGAATGTTGCCAATCAACATACATGTACACAGTATAATGTGATCTTCAAAGTATTAAAACAACATCATAAAAATGGCATTTAGTTTTTCAAGTGCCCTAGAAAGAACAGAATTGGGAAAACACCATATTAAGAATAATTTAAGATTTGCTTGTTGTTTGTTGTATGAATAACATTTTGTAGATTGGGTTGATTATATTTTATAGCCATCTGTTAATTTTCCAGTTTGTTATGTATAAATAAACCCAGCAGTATAGCGATTTCTTTAACCTTAAAATTACAGACTGTTTTTATTCAAACTGCGCAAGCTCATTTCCACACAATACTTGGAAATTTCAGCTCACGGTTAGTCATTTTTTATATTTGAGCTCATAGATTAATTTCGCACAAGGTGAAATATCACGTCAAAGCAAATCTTGAAGGCCTTGACATGCTTTTCATAATACAGGATCCTCATTGTTCACCATTGCAAATAATTGTCATCCTGAAATGTTCTCAATTTAGTCTAAAATGTATTGCCAAAACATTACTGCTTATACATATTAAATAGGCCAGCAATACAATTAGCTATTATCAAAGCCCAGAGCAATCCTTATGGACCCATCCTCTGGATACGCAAAGAGTAGGAGTAAACGGGTCCTTTTCACAATGGCAGGCAGTGACTAGTGGGGTAACGCACGGCTCAGTGCTGGGACCCCAGCTATTTACATATATATTAATGATTTGGACGAGGGAATTGAATGCAACATCTCCAAGTTTGCGGATGACATGAAGCTGGGGGGCAGTGTTAGCTGTGAGGAGGATGCTAGGAGGCTGCAAGGTGACTTGGATAGCCTGGGTGAGTGGGAAAATGCATGGCAGATGCAGTATAATGTGGATAAATGTGAGGTTATCCACTTTGGTGGCAAAAACAGGAAAGTAGACTATTATCTGAATGGTGGCCGATTAGGAAAAGGGGAGATGCAACGAGACCTGGGTGTCATGGTACACCAGTCATTGAAAGTAGGCATGCAGGTGCAGCAGGCAGTGAAGAAAGCGAATGGTGTGTTAGCATTCATAGCAAAAGGATTTGAGTATAGGAGTGGGGAGGTTCTACTGCAGTTGTACAGGGTCTTGGTGAGACCACACCTGGAGTATTGCGTACAGTTTTTTTAGTCTCCTAATCTGAGGAAAGACATTCTTGCCGTAGAGGGAGTACAGAGAAGGTTCACCAGACTGATTCCTGGGATGTCTGGACTTTCATATGCGGAAAGACTGGATAGGCTCAGCTTGTACTCGCTAGAATTTAGAAGATTGAGGGGGGATCTTATAGAAACTTACAATATTCTAAAGGGGTTGGACAGGCTAGATGCAGGAAGATTGTTCCCGATGTTGGGGAAGTCCAGAACAAGGGGTCACAGTTTAAGGATAAGGGGGAAATCTTTTAGGACCGAGATGAGAAAAAAATTTTTCACACAGAGAGTGGTGAGTCTGTGGAATTCTCTGCCACAGAAGGTAGTTGAGGCCAGTTCATTGGCTATATTTAAGAGGGAGTTAGATGTGACCCTTGTGGCTAAAGGGATCAGGGGGTATGGAGTGAAGGCAGCTACAGAATACTGAGTTGGATGATCAGCCATGATCATATTGAATGGCGGTGCAGGCTCGAAGAGCCGAATGGCCTACTCCTGCAACTATTTTCTATGGTTCTATGTTTCAATACAATAAAATGTAACAAAAAATCCTGGAAATAATACTTTTGAGCTCCGACTACCTTAGAATCAATATTCCGTACCATCTGGCATCTGAGAACAGGTTTTTTTTAGATACAGCATGGAAATAAGCTCTTTGGCCCACTGAGTCCACGCCGACCAATAATCCCTGCACGCTTGCACCATCCTACACACACTAGGGACAATTTACAATTATACCAAGTCAATTAGCCTACAAACCTGTATGTCTTTAGAGTGTGGGAGGAAACCGGATCTCTTGGAGAAAAAACCCACACAGGTCATGGGGAGAACTGACAAACTCTGCTGGAAAGGCAAAACAAAGGCAACATTTCCATCCACACAAATTCAAATGATATGGAAACCTATTTATAGATCCCAAGAAAACAAAAAAAGGGGAGCATTGGCCAAAAGCTAGGCGAACACTGGAGGTTGGTGCTGGATAGAATAGTAAATCAGAAAAAATAAAGTTTGGTCAAGGTGTCGCCACGATAAATAACTTTGGAGAAATGTATGCAATTGCCCTAATGAAAGCAATAGAAAAGCCATATGGTTGCAGGTACAGCAGGCAGTGAAGAAAGCTAATGGCATGTTGGCCTGGAGTATTGTGTGCAATTTTGGTCTCCTAATTTGAGGAAGGACATTATTGCTGTTGAGGGATGCAGCATAGGTTCACCAGGTTAATTCCCGGGATGGCGGGACTGACATATGATGTAAGAATGGGTCGACTGGGCTTCTATTCACTGGAATTTAGAAGGGTGAGAGGGAATCTTACAGAAACATATAAAATTCTTAAACGATTGGACAGCTAAATGCAGGAAAAATGTCCCCGATGTTGAGGGAGTCCAGAACCAGGGGTTTAAGAATAAGAGGTCGGCCATTTAGGACTAAGATGAGGAAAAACCTATTCCCCCAGAGAGTTGTGAATCTGTGGAATTCTCTGCCACAGAAGGCAGCGGAGGCCAATTCACTGGATGTTTTCAGAAGAGTTAGATTTAGCTCTTCGGGCTAAAGGAATCAAAGGTTATGGGGGAAAAAGCAGGAACGGGATACTGATTTTAGATGATCAGCCATGATCATATTGAATGGCGGTGCTGGCTCGAAGGGCCGAATGGTCTATTCCTGCAACTAATTTTCTATGTTTCTATGGTTCCGAATGACCCAGGTTCGTAAGTTATCTGTTCGTGTCTTCCAGAGATGCAACCTGGCCCATTGGGTTACTTCAGTACTTTTGTGCATTCATTCATTAGAAATCCAAAGAGACAAGCCATTATCATTCCCAATCCCATAGATCAAACCAAACAATTCTCCTGGATAACCTCCAAGCAAGCATATTAAAACCTTGTTGCAGTAGTCCACATCTGAGCAGTTGTCATCTATTGCTTTGAGTTTTAGTCACAGTCCATTCTTCTGAGTTGTACTCAGATATCCACAAATAGAAACCTCAACATCATTAAGGCATGGAAATAGTTATGAAAATTGTTTTCATTACCATTCTGGTGTTGACATAACCTATCTTTTTTTGTTTAACACTAGCAAATTATGCTTATTTTTAAATCGTGTTTAAGAAACATGATTAAATGATTATGTTGCTGAATTTCACTCTTTTTTTAAATCAGGCTCACTGCTGGAGTGGCTAATTTTCACCATGAAATTTTAAGGGAAACATATTGTTAGTTGGAAAGCAGATGTCTCCAAAGGCAGTTAGATTTTAGTAAACTTACTCTAAGGTCTCTCTTTTATCATTGCTTTATTTATGGAATATTGTGTCAGGCCTGGAGATTAAAAACAGACAGCTATTTTGGCATAAAGCTTTCTTTTTTGAAGAGTAACTTCTAATTTATACTTTGCAGTTTAAAAAGTGTCAGAATGCCGCTGATGCTAGATGAAACATTGAATCCTAGAGATGTGCAGCATGGAAACAGGCTCTTCTGGCCATCATGTTCATGTTGACTATCAACATTTACCTTCATCTTACATTAATCGCATGTATTAATCTCCCCACATTCATATCAATTCTCTCCTAAATGTCATCACTCACCTATAAACTAGGGACAACTTTACAGTGGCAAATAAGCCTACCACCCACACATCTTTGGGATGTGGGAGGAAACCTGAACACCTGGAGGATACCTATAGGATCACAGGGAGAATGTGCAAACTCCACAGAGACAGCACCCAAAGTCTGAATCAAACATACATCTCTGGCAGAGTGTAGCAGTGGTTTGACCAGCTGCATCACTGTGCTGCATTATATCTAAAATAAAAATGTCAAGTTCTGAAAAAAAACAGTGGGTTATATAGGTTTCTCATTCCACCGATGAAGCCAAACCTATTGAGTATATCAGCATTTTTTTGTTTCAAGGGAAAGCCCAGCTGCAATGTTCTATGAATACCTGCTTTTCAATAGATGAAATACAAGGTGATATATGGAAGGTGTTAGATTATCTTCAGATTAAACAAACTACAGTATGTGCATCAATTGTAAACAGATTGGCCTAAATCTCACTGGCAGGACAGCTTGAATAGGAGATCCTGCTAATTATCATATTGCACATCAACATAGGTACTTTTCAAGTGTCACTTCAATATGGGCATATAATTGTAATGGAAACATCGAGTGATTACACCTCATCCAATGCGGATGTACATTCTCTTAACATTTAAAATGTAATTATAAAGACACAGAGAAACTGGCCATTGATCTCAATGATTGGTAGCAGATTCAGACCCCTTTCCAGGTGTTATTTCTCTGCAGCTGTAGGCTATGACTGTCCAACATTCGTAGATTTATGAGGGTGATTTTTCATAACTCAAAATTCAAGTCATGGAGTTGAGAAGGAAAGCAAGTTTGTAAAATTGCAAAAGGGGAAGCGACTAAGAAAATAAAACTTTACAGAGGAAGTGAAAGAAAGCAACAATAACAGAATTATAATAGAAATAAGAATGTTAGATCTGAAAGTGGAAATTCACTTATGTGGAAAGACCAATAAGCTGGATTAGTCTCCTTAGAATGTGGAAAGCACAGGTTTAAAATACGTTTAAAACAAGGAATAGTGTTGTTAAAGCAGGCGAAGGAAAACGTAACAACTTTGTGACAGCACAACATTTATCCATCTGAGGAAAGTGTTTGAAGATCACTTTTAGGCACAGTGGCACAACAGTAAAGCTGCTGCCTTACAGCATCAGAGACCCGGGTTCAATCCTGACTACGGGTGCTTTCTGATGGCATTTGTACATTCTCCCTGTGACCACGTGCGTTTTTTCCAGTTGGTCTGGTTTCCTCCCGCAGACTCGATGGGCCAAAGGGCCCGTTTCCACGCTGTATCTCTAATCTAAACTAAACTAAACTAAACCAAAATCTCAAATTTTGTGCCTTTCCTTGTTATACGCATTGGACAGCACATTTGTCAATTTCATGCAATGCCCTGATGAGAATAATACAGTAATGAAAATAATAGTTTTCATAAAATAACTAGTTTTCAGCAAAACAAAAACATCCTGTTTCCTGTTGAAAATGTCTGTTTTGTGTTTTGGCACACGCACGCATAATCTACCAAAGTCTGCAAATTCGCGTAACAAAGTGACATTTAAATAAACAAACACTAGACTAAGTGGGACCTGTTGGGTCCCAGCATCACACGGGAGGGCCGGTCCCCCAACCAATTCCAATATTGGTGGCCAGGGGGGGGGGGGGGTTTGGAGCACTAGTATGGGTGTTGTGGGCTGAAGGGACTGGTTTCCAGAGAGATAGTATGGAAATTGTGGGCCGAATGGATGCTTGGGCTGGCACCTCAGTCACTCAAGCCTGTTGTGATGGCAGCTCACTCACTCACGGCTGGTGGGCTGGCAGTTGACTCACGGCTATTCTTTGAAATTCCATTTCAAGCAGGGTGCAAGGCCACCAAATTCAAGTGCAGTTTCATACCATTTCAAGCAGGGTGCAAGGCCACTAAAGACAGCGAGCCGTGACCTCTCTCTCCTCTATCTTGCAGAGACTGAGCCACATCCACACTTCTGGGCTTTATAGTCCCTCCCTCCCCTCCCACCAGAAGGGGCGTGGCCTTCATGGCGTGATTGACAGGAGAGAGAATCTCAACATTTTTTAAACACTAATAACTCTTTTATTTATCATCAATGGGAAAAATCCTTAGCACCTGATGAGCGGAGGGGGACTGAGTAAGATGGCCAAAAATAACACCCGTACGTGGTAGCGTATTTTCTAAAATCAATAAAAAGCGCAAACAGGAAGTGGTCAAGATTAGATTTATAATTATATAGAAGGCAAGGCAACTTTAATTAGGCAAGGCAACTTTAATTACGCAACACAGCTTTAGCATTTCCAAACCAAAGGCAACACAGCTTTAGCATTTCCAAACTATATTTTCAAACCACATTAAGGGCACTGACCTTAATGGTCAGTAAAGCCACTCACAGTTTAGTAGACATGTGTTCAGTGTTATTCACAGCTCAGACTGAGAGACGTGACCCTCTCGCTCCCCCATCTTGCAGAGACTGACTGAGGCACTCAACACTTCCGGGGTTTATAGTCCCTCTGGAAGAGGCGTGGCCTTCAGGAGAGAGAATCTCAACATTTTTTTAAACACTAATAACTCTTTTATTTTTCATCGATGGGAAGAATCCTCTTGTTCTGCACAGCGGAGGGGAACTCTGAGTAAGATGGCCAAAGAATGGCAGCATTTTTTTTTAAATCAATATACAGAACAACATGCAGTGGTTAAGATCAGACTTTTAGTAAGATAGATGGTAGACTCCACTTATCTCACTGTATACAGGTATATCAGGTATATATATATATATCTATATTACTAAAACTCTGTTCTTGACCGGTTTCGGCTTTCTGTGCTGCGGTTTCCGAGAGTACGCCGCCAATCAGTCTCTACAACATGGAGGTCAGAGCTCTGAATGACTGAACAAATGTCTACACAGCTGTGAGTAAGTACCCTTAATTTGGTTTGAAAATGAAAATATGTGCGGTGCTACACCTTGGCAGGACACATCAAAATAGGACGTACATGGTAAATGGTAGGGAATTGAAGAATGCAGTTGAACAGAGGGATCTGGGAATAACCGTGCATAGTTCCTTGAAGGTGGAATCTCATATAGATAGGGTGGTAAAGAAAGCTTTTGGTATGCTAGCCTTTATAAATCAGAGCATTGAGTATAGAAGCTGGGATGTAATGTTAAAATTGTACAAGGCATTGATGAGACCAAATCTGGTGTATGGTGTACAATTTTGGTCACCCAATTATAGGAAGGATGTCAACAAAATAGAGAGAGTACAGAGGAGATTTACTAGAATGTTGCCTGGGTTTCAACAACTGAGTTACAGAGATAGGTTGAATAAGTTAGGTCTTTATTCTCTGGAGCGCACAAGGTTAAGGGGGGGACTTGATAGAGGTCTTTAAAATGATGAGAGGGATAGACAGATTTGATGTGGACAAGCTTTTCCCTTTGAGAATAGGGAAGATTCAAACAAGAGGACATGACTTCAGAATTAAGGGACAGAAGTTTAGGGGTAACATGAGGGGGAACTTCTTTACTCAGAGGGTGGTAGCAGTGTGGAATGAGCTTCCAGTGGAAGTGGTGGAGGAGGGTTCGTTGGTATCATTTAAAAATAAATTGGATAGGCGTTCTCTCGGAAATCGCAGCACAGAAGACTAAAATCGGTCAAGAACAGACTTTTAGTAATATAGACTAGAGCAAGTGCAGACCCGTTGTGAGGGGGGGAGAGAGAGGGGGTGCTGCTGAGAGGGGGGTGAGGGGGAGAGGTGGGGAGAAGGAAGCGGGAGGGAGGGGGGAGGGGGGGCATGGAGGGAAGAGGGTAGGGGTTGTGGAGGGGAGGGGATTTAGGGGAGGGAGGGGAGAGGGGGGGAGAGGGGGATGGGGGGGGGGGGAGGAGGAGAGAGAGGCGGGGAGAGAGGGAGAGGGGGGAGAGGGGGGAGGGAGAGGGGGGAGGGGGGAGGATAGGGGGGGAGGAGAGAGGGGAAGAGGAGGAGAGGGTGGGAGGGTAGGGAGGGGAGGGGAGGGGGTTGGAGGGGAAGGGGGGAGGGGGAGGGGGGAGGAGAGGGAGGGGGGGGGGAGGGGATGGAGGGGAGGAGGGGGGAGAGAGAGAGAGAGAGGGAGGAGAGAGGAGGGAGGGAGGGAGGGAGAGAGAGGGTGGAGAGAGAAAGGAGAGAGAGAGAGGGGGGAGAGGGAGGGGGAGGGAGGGAGGGGGAGGGAGAGTAGGGGGGTGAGAGGGGGGAGGGAGGGGAGAGGGGGAGGGAGGAGAGAGGGGAGGAGAGAGGGGGGAGGAGAGAGGGGGAGGGGAGGAGGGGGGGGAGAGAGGGGGAGGAGAGGGGTGTGAGAGAGGGGGGGTGAGGGAGGGGAGGGGGAGAGGTGGGGAGCAGGGAGG